>NC_141239.1:21493333-22093333 GCF_054856555.1 Leptonotus elevatus | reverse complement strand
ATGAGAATCGCGATTCTTATGAGAATCGATTTTTTGGCACACCCCTAGAAAATACCAAAACTCAGTCTAGCCCTGTGTAGATTTTTACTACGCCTCGCGCCAGGCTTGCATTGGACATGAAAATAGAACCCAGAAGTTCTAGGAATAAGGTTTATGTTCATGGTTAGGGTTTGGTTTTAGGGTTCAGTTTAGGTGGATGGTGTAGGGTCAAGGTTAGGGGTTTAGGTTTTATGGGTGGATTTAAGCTTACAGTTAGAGTTATCGTAAAAGACTATGTACATACGTTTCACTTTGTCATAGTTGATTGTTTGCTTTTACACACACGGCCAATAAATATGATTCTGATTGTTAGGGTCAGGGGGGAGGATTTAGGGTTTCGGTTAAGGATTTTGATTAAGGGTGGTGTTACGGTATAGGCCTACTGTTAGTTTTCGGGTTGTAGTACCAGGCGTTTTGGGTTCAGGTTCTAGTATCTGAATTTTGGGGTTCAGGTTCAGCTTTTATGGTTAGCTTCACACAGGATGAGAAAATAGGGTGAAGTGACTCGGTTACCCCGTCAACCAGAATCTGTACCAACGGGTCCCTTATGCGCATCCTTAGCAGATATATCTTCCCCATCTCCTGCCGTTTAATTTGGGCAACATCCAACCGTGGGTGGAGAAGGCGGAAACACGGGGAGATCCCAGTCCACCAGCCAGCCGAGGGGGAAGCCGCGTTGCGCGCGGTGAGGTCACGCTCCAGACATCCGCAGCGGGTTCTAATTACGGCAGAACAAGTCGACAACGTCTGACTGCCTTTTGGCGAGGGGATGGGCCAACAAATGCCGTTCTCCGCTTGCCGTCGTCCAGGCCTGGCGAATACCTTCACGCTGCCCAGCCAGACCGCCTCATCAACATTCCCCAACAACAGCTTCAGCCCACATTCGATTCATACGTGCCCTGGGAACCAGGAGGTTACTGTCCATCAGTCAAGTGTGTGTACAGAAAGCTGGCCTGTGCAAAGCAAATGTCTTTTCATCCAGGGGTGGGCAAAGTATGGTACGCGGGACACATGCGGACCCCTGCTTTCCAGCCTAAAGATCATTTACATTATGAAGCATCCTGTAAATTATGCATTAAAATGTATTTATTCATTTTTTGTACTTTTGTATTCATTTGTCATTCATTTGTAAATGATTTATATAAATAATAAAGTCTATAAATGTTTTGACTAGGGATGGGCGAGTACCGATACCCGACCTTATTTCAAGGCATCGACACTCGCGACAGTGGCTCTTTTGTGGCTATTTTACAATCAGCTACTTAAAGCACACATGCTTAACAGATTCCCGTTAAGAATGGATTTTTTTTATTTAAATGAATTTTATTGTGTGTTTTATACAAAATATGTATTTATGAACAAATGGGAAAAAACGCTAGTAGAAAATTGCCACTCATTTCAGGTCATTTTAAGAAAAAATACTACATTAGGATATATTGGTATTTCTTTAAAAAAGATCTGTCTTTTTTAGTACATTTTATGTATCAAAAGTACTAGTTATATCTGTACTTACCATTATCTTTGACTGGTCAAGAGTTGAGTACTTGTACTAGTATCGGTTTGTTTTTGTTCTGATTTCACATTTTCCTGTCAACAGTGTCAATGTCAGCGTTTTCCTGGACTTTGGCTGATCCGAACTATTTAAATTGAACGACTGTAGTGATCTGCAGTGTTGGGCAGTAACTAGTTACTAGTAACGCGTTACTGTAACTTAGTTACTTCTTACAATAACTAATACTCTAATGAATTTCTTTTTTTTATATAAAATACAGTAACTCGGTTACAGTTGTCGGTTACTTGATGAATTATTTAATTTAAGAATTTAATTGTGCGACTCGTGAGGATAAGCGGTTCAGAATCAAATAATGAATGGATGGCTGCTGTGTACTGTACTACTTCCTGTTTGCAATGGATTGGATTGGAGGGTGAGAGTCAAGACAATTTTTTTTGTGTGGAAATACGCTCATTACTTTACTTTAGTTGAGCATAAAGGAACAGTCTATGTTCTTTAAAAAAAAAAAAAAGTAAGTAAATAGTTACTTTTAAAAGTTATGTATTACTTTTTTGTTTGATTGAGTTACTTTTAAAATGAAGTACCTAGTAACTGTAACTAGTTACTATATATATTTTTTTAACACTGGGGATCTGCTTATGTTAATATGTTTGATCATTAGCATCTTCTATATTAAAAATTGCATATTTTTTCATGTCATTAAATAAATATTGATTGTGAACGACTCCAGATGATGTACGTGATACACTTCGGTGTTGTTATATTGTCCTTCTGTCGTATTGATTGCTTCTACAATTATGATGTGATAGTTTTGTTTTTAAAAGGCGGATTTTCGTTATATGCTTACAAATCATTGTGGTATTGCTAAATCCTGTATTTATATTATGAAATGCATGGTTAATTAATACTGCAATTACATACATTTTGATGGTAGTTGTGCTACTGGATCTTCCTAATGTCTGTCCAAACACGCACAAGAGGAGAAAGGCCAGGGTTCAAGGTTCAGGAATGCTTTACGAGCTTAGCAACCGCGACGATTTCCAGTTGTAGGGGAATAATAAAGGATCCCATCCTTCACTTTAAACGACTGCCCGAGGAACCGCATTTGCGCTGTAAAGTTCCAGCTCGCACTCATCTATCATCCGCACCCACCTTGAAGGCTTCCCTCGTAAAGACATGGAAAAACCTTCCTTATTTTCAGAATTGAAGTGATATTTCCTCCCCTGCGACAAAATTAAAGGCTCTCGTGATGGAGACGGTAACAGGAATAAAATGGCACTCTTGGAGCGGAACCTCTGATTTTTGAGGAAGCCGTAAACCCAAAGTGGACGGTGAAGAACGCAAGAAACACGCGTTGCCGTGGCAACCAATCAGCGCGGCGCCAAAAGTCGAAACGCCCGCATTACGGTTTGTGTCGTACCTTAAAATTATGTTAATTGTTTACTTCATGCTCTGTGAATCACTGTAATTCTGTTTTAAACACAGGCTGCGTCGTCATGTGGAACGTTTCAGTAAACTTTGCAAGAAGTCAAGGTGGAAAGGTGCTATGAATTTGAATAGAAATACAATTTATGCAAATTTGCTTTTGAATTGCATGTATACAAATAGATGGGTCTTTGATAACCACATTGACTTCATCAAAGCTGCTAGCAGACTTTGTCTGTGCTCCGTGCCACATGCATGGACCCACAAACTAATTGACAGGTATCATTTGGCATCTTTGTGTTGAAGTGCTGCCACCACAAGTGAAAATCCATCAAAACTTTTGATGTCTTTTGGCTTCAAACTCAGGGCTTAAGTATTTATTTATTGTGTTGGCACACCCCGCAGTACAGAGAGGCGCTGGGAACAATGAATTATTTGCATGAAACAGGGACTCGATAAAAAGACGGTGTAAAGTGTATTAGAATTCCTGATCCTTGGGATATTTTTCTTGGGAGGTGTGCCGTGGGAGTTTTCCTCTATGAAGTCGATGCCCTGGCTCATTGAAGTTTGGCAAACACTGCTCTGATAGAGTCTCAATTTCTATGCAGCGTCCCCTCGCTATAAAATGCTTCACTTATCGTGGCCTCACTGTTTCGCAGATTTGTGTGTGTGTGCAATTTTGCATGCAATTTTTTACAGTAGTGTACCTATTTTGATTTTATTAAGGTTTAAACATTAAGAGTGTTTAAACAAGAGAGAATTGTGAGAAAATGTAAATGCCTCTATGAAAAAAGTGTATGGAGTGTATGTAGTGTAGGTTTACAGCCTTCAAACATTTAGAATAAATGTAAAAAATAAAGCTGACTACTTTGCGGATTTCACTTATTGTGGGTATTTTTTGGGAACGTCACCCCAGCGATACATAAGGAAATCATGACAAAATAAATAAATGTGAAAATAAAAACGGATATAAAAACGTAATTCAAAAATGGAAAAAAAAAAGAATATAAATTGCAAAAAATTTAATAATAAAGTAAAAAATAAAAAAAACGAGACTCATTTACTTAAAGTAAATGTGGAAATTAATACAAAAATAAATGTATGAATACATTTAAATATCAATCTGCTCTCATATTCATTTATTCCATACTGCAGACACCGTCTGCAATTTTTACAGTCAATGTATAATTATGAAATCTTATGTATTCTTGGTGACTTATCCAAATCACCTTCAAATTTGTTGGGCCTGGCATCAAAGCTGAAGGATTTTTAGAGGTGTGCGAAGATCCGTTCATTGCTGCTCACAAATTGGCGTGAACTGGATATTATTCTCGCTAACCTGCCCAACATTGACAGTAGCTGCAGATTTAATCACAACTGTCATTGCGTTTCTGAACGAGCCCAGCACGAATCCCTCTGTAGTCAGAGTGGTGACACTTTTATGCACACCGCGCCCTTTCCACCAGACATGAAAAGCCCCCCGCCCATCATCCTCATCTGGCATGCGCGGTAACTTCAGGCATCCAAGGGGTTGAAATCCCCTTAAATCAAAGACGCGACACATGCGTGACTGTGGATGGAAATTCCACGGCCCACCATCACTGCCGACAAGGCTCCTAATGTCAACATTTACCTTCCATTTATTTATGTTAATCAGTCATAAGCGGACTCTCCTGACACAAAAAAAGGAGGCGGAATTCGATATCGAAATGATTGAAAGCTGGACAGACACGTATAATTTCATCACGCGCTGGGAATTCCTTCCCCTCGAGGCGCTCATTCCATTGTAATGAATTTGCGTCCTCGCCATTCATTTTCAAGGCTTTTCCAAATACCAAGATGCAGAGGTTACAGAAGTATTCACACACTTTCCTTAAGTAGAAGTGTCGCTCGGGCGCATGTTTCTATCTGTTACAGAACTATAGATACTTTGTGTAAAAAAACAAAAAACAAAGCCTAAATATCAGATATGTCTTGAAAACATCTTGTGTAAGACAAAAGACAATGTAGACGTTTAATATTTCAACAGGTGCTTTGTCTCCATCTCCTTTGTCCTATTTTGACGAATGGTTGTGCATAACCCCGACTGTAGCCTATTCATTACCCGTTTTGATCATTTGGCACATCGAAGAAAGGAATGTTCTTCGCAAACAAAGTGGTTGCCATCTTCTATTAACTTGCATAGTGCCAATACTAAGAAGAAAATAAGTACATTTCAAAAATAATATTAAAAAAAACACCTTTTCTGAATGAGCCTTTTTATATTAAACCCAAAGCTTTTGGTATTTATAACTATAAAAATGTTTATCTAACCCAAATGTTCGGTCAAATCTCAAATCAACCTAATTTATTGTGTTGTTCTGTTGGTTGTTCATTTGACCCAACTTTTTGGGATAATTGAATAGCCGATTGAATCGGGTCAAAAATGGACCGACACAACTTTATGAGTTATTTAACCCGACAAATTGTATCACATTAAATTAATGCACAAAGCAACCCAATTTCCTGGGTTCTTTGTGGGTCATTCATAAGACCGAACATTTTTGATTAATTGAATAACCCAATTGTATTGGGTAAAAAATTAAATGGCCCAACTTTTTGAGTTATTTAACCCAACATGTTGGGTCAGATTAAATTAATAACCCTGAAAACAGCCATTTATTTTTTTTTATTTTTTGTTGCTTATTCATTCATCATTATTTGACCCAACTTTTGGGGTTAATTGAATAACCCCAAAAGTTGGGTCAGTCCCTTTTTGACCCAATTTGGGTTATTCAATTAGTCTAAAATGTTGGGTCAAATTACATCTATAACCCCTCAAAGTAACCTAATTTGTCAGGTTGTTTTATGGGTCATTCATTTGACCCAACTTTTTAGGGTAATTGAACAACCCGATTGAATTGGCTAAAAAATGGTATGACCCAACTTTTAGGCTATCTAACCCAAAAAATTGTGTCAAATTACAGTACATTAATAATCCACAAAGCAACCCTATTTCTTGGGTTGTTTTGTTGGTAATTAATTTGGCTCAACTTTTTGGGTTAAATAGCCTAAAAGTAAAACAAACAGACCCAATTATTTAACCCAAAATATTGGCTGAAATTACACCAAATTTTTGCATTGTTTTGTTGGTTATTCATTTGACCCAAAAAGTTGGGTCGCCCCTCTTGACCCAATTTGGATTATTTTCGACCTAACTGTATTTAAGAGTGTAGGCTGGCTCAAGACAATGCATTCGCCAGAAATCATTCTCGTAGTTGACAACATAATAAATTCTATAAATACGGCAAGGTTTTTAATACTCATTGGTTTGCCCATGTTGCTGCTGTTTGCTGCCCTTATAAGCCGGGAATGAAAGTCAAATGTCATCATAAGTAAAAAATACCCGAGTACAGTAACAATGTATTTGCGCGTCCATTTGGAGAATTACAACCTGCGGACATTCTGTCCCATGGACCCTTTGTTGAAATGCAGCCCCCGTTGCCCTGACACTGTGTTTTAGCGTGAGACATTCCAGATGGGAAATCCCACACACGGCGCTGTCCTAATGAGCGTGACGCTATCGTCGCTAAACCGCTGCGATGTGACAGGAAAACAGGAGAGCCTCCATTCATTAGGCTAATGACACACCGAAAGCGAGCGGGTCAGCGGGGGTGACGACACAGGGCGGCGTAGCGAGCGGATGCTTACTTACTGTTTTGACCTCCGAGGCCCACAATAAACACGCGGCGGCAGCCAAATGAGTCAGTGATTTGTTTGAGGGAAAACGTAACTGTTTTGTGTCATTAAAATGACAGGCAGCGGAAACAACAGCGCGTACTTCACTTTGTCATGTGCGCACAAGCACACGTCAGCCTGAAATGAGATAAGGGCGGATTTCCAATCAATATTTTTCCATTTTCTCCCAACATGTCACAACATAAGAAGACTCTCGAAGTACTTATTACTGCCAATTACTGAATGGCTTGTTATGAATCATATTTGACCGGGCTAGCTGGGTTTTTCCCAATTCAAAGATCGTCACTTGCTATCAAAGAAGAAATCCAATTGATTTTTTATGGTTAGGAACAATATTTCTTACCACTATTTTCTTTTATTGGAAGATCCGAGGCCAGGGGGACCCTGGACTGGTCCATCCGTAGACCACTTTCAATAGATCTTATTCTCATGAGGGTTGCAGTTAAGTTGGAGTAAATCGCAGCTATAATACGGTGCCAGTTGCTAGCGTTAATGGCTAGTACCTAGCAGCTAGCTGGTAGCCGTGAGTACCCAGTACAGGCTGGTAACAGCAGTCGAATAACTTTTAAAGGCATTTAATAGGTGAAAATGACTCAGGACACTTGGATGCTGACAGCCTTAGACACAGTTGCAGTTCCTACTGATCCAACAAACAACAAATCAGGCGTACTCAAATGTGCTATGTTTTAGCTTTGTCCCGTAGCCCAAAATCTCAACTATTATTCTAGACAAAAGTTTGCTGCTGTGTACAATTTAAATTTAAGAAAAAATGCTGTCTAAAAAAGAAAACTAGCTTAATTTATATGACCTAATCTATGCTAAATGATCTGAAAAAGAAAAACGTTTGGCTGTTGATTATTAAGTGAAATGTCTTATTTTCTGTTGTATATTCATTATTGTTCTTTATCAAGCAGAAATATATTTTTGGAATACTCAATTTTTCAAATTTTCAGTCGGACAAATCGCAACATATTTAATAGCTGCAGTCCTAGATTGAATCATCATCATCATCCGTATTGGTTTTCTCATGTATGACACAAGATGTAGCTGGAGTTTCAACATGGAACAACAAAAACTATTGATTACTGTCAATTACAATCGATTACAGTCATTTCTGGACTACAAGCCGCTACTTTTTTTCCACTTGCATTCGACCCTGCGGCTAATACAAAGGTGCGGCTTATCCATCACATCACAAGGGTGCACACTATAAAGGTGCAAGAGCATCAGGCTTAGCAAAACAAACCAAGTGAGCCCAAATACAGTAGGAGAGAGAGTACGAGAGCGAGACAATTTGCGCCCTCATTATGGAAAAGAAAGTGTGCAGTAACATTAAAACACCTCGCGGCTTATAGTCGGGTGCGGCTTATATGTGTAACAAACTCGAGTATTCCCCAAATTTAGCTAACGTGGATTATTACTAACTCAAACGTTCCCTCATATAAAGTTTTGATTCAGAATCATACCTGACTTGGGTTGCGGTAAAGCTTACCTTAAAATGGCCTCGTCTAGCCAAAATGGCCAATTTCCTGTGTCTTTTCAAGCAAGACTTCTTGAAACTTTTTTATGGGCTTAAGTGATAAATATGCCGGCCAAATTTCATGTCGCTAAATGAAACTGGTATTGGGGACTGAATTTTCAGAAACACGAAGCTCGCGACAAACAAGGAGAGGCCGAAATATTGTTCCTGGACATTTTTAGCCTTGAGGCCATGCAGGAAATACAACCCTCTGAGAAGGGAAACGCTGCGTTGATATGCGCAAAGGCGGTGGAAAAAAAAGGCCTGTGTGAACTGTCAGCACCAGATAGACACAGCCATGTGCCACTCGGACCCTCACTGACCCACTTCCTCCACATGCACACCGATGGAGAATGAGAGGGAGGGTCCGGGTGGATGCCCTCAGCTGGTAGCGAAGATAGTGTATTTCCGCATAAAGTGGAAGGGGGGGTTATTCACTCACACAGATCGCAGACGAGGAGGGAGGCGTCTAATCTACTCCATGGGTACTCCATGGATAAGGAGTACACAAAAGTGGTAGGCGGTAGCCTTTATTTGTACAAATGCATTTAAAAAAAAATTATAATATAAATACAGTTTTTATTTATTAAGCCGCAGATGGCAAGAGGTGTCTATAAGTAGAGCAGCTTTTACTTTACCTTTGTCTTTATAAACATGAATTGTCGCTAATATGATCCAGATAATTCAGGACTGTACATTTGCAATACATCTGGAAAACTGCTGTTTTGGTTAGCCGTTCAAATGAGGCACGTAAATATGCTCTCAGATGACTTTTTATCCCTCGTAAAATAAATAAATAAATAAAAAACAGACCGTACATACCAGCATGTATGAACTTGAATGTTTTTTTTGTGTGATGGGGAAAACATCATCTTACCTGTGTCGTGCTGCTGTTTTGGTTCACAACAGCTTTCAAATGTGCTCAATATTTAACTCTTTAATATCCATGTGTGAACAATATAGACTCAGATATTTACTATTACAATCAATTTTATTACCTGATAGACAAAACAAAAAACAAAACAAAAAAACTGTACCCAACTTGTAACTTTTGGGGGTTATTTTGTACAAAACAATCAGTTTTTTGTTTTGTTTTGTTTTGTTTTGTTTGGTTTGGTTTTGTACAAAACAACCCCAAAATAACCAAAGCCTGGGTCAAAATGACCCACGTAGCAGTTTTTTTTCTTTTTCGTGATGAGGGAAAGTCATGTTTACATCGCCACTGCTGTTTTGGTTTGCAACAGCGTTCAAATGGGCTCAGTAATGATTAACTCTTTGATATCCGTGTGTGAACAATAAAATCTATAGACTCTGATAATTGCGGCTACAATCAATTCAAATTCATGATAATTAAAATGTTATCAGACAAAAAAAAAACACAGCTGTGATTATTTGACTCCATACCGAAACACTCTTAAAACCGCTGGGTAAAAAATTCTGGGCCAAAATCGGACTGATAAATTGGTTCAATTTGACCCAACAGTTATGGTTGCTATTTTCATATTCTAACATTAGTTTTATTTTTAGTATGTACTATATGAAATAATTTTTAATCATAAATACTAGCTTTTTTTTTTATAAACAATAGAAACAAGATTTGATCTCAAACTAACTAAATGTTATTAAGTTACAGCGAATTAATGCTTTTATGTTATCTTACCCAAAAACTAGTATAGGTCAATTTAATCAAAAAATTATTAGTACAAAAATAATCATAAAAGCATACAAAAGTTAGTAGTAGTTTTTGTCTATTCGATTAGTTTGTGTTTACAGTGTACGTGTGAACACTGAACAATGGCGTCAATAAACTGAGACAATTATGATGAAATTGTTATCTGAGAGTGCTTATTGGCATCAGTATGTGCCACTGTTTGGTTTAGTAAAAGAGTGTGTTTGATCTCATTGATGAAATCCTTAATGTCCGTGTGTGATCAGTAGCCTCTGTGAACATTATACATAGACATTAGCTGGGTTAGCTTCTTATGTCACTACAATGCTAACTGCTTTTTTTTCCCCGACAAGGCATCTAACTGAGGGAAGCGTTTATGTTCGTTAGTGGACGATGTCGTCTATTATTCCGCCGCCAGGGCACCAACCGAAAGATGCCTCCAGGGCCAGGCTTTGGCAAACGACTTTTGAATTGAGCCTTAAATCCGTCTCGCCTTCACCGCAAAGCCGCAATAACACCAGAGCAAAACTGCGCTATCTCACTCGGCAGACCGGAGGAGGTGATGACGCGCAGCTCGCGCTCTAATTAAAAGCGCTCCCGTCCAGACAATGGAAAAACGTCTGCTTTAATGAGCCACTCCCGACTGAATGAGCAGAGCAAATAAAAGATTTGTTTGCTCAGTGAGTAAGATTTGGAAATGGATGGAAGATGGATGGACCAAGCCCGATGATATCATTCTTTCACTGTAAAGCGCCGACATGAGCCTCGTCATAATTAATTAAGCGCGAACACTGACTGTCTTTACATGAGAGTTGCACATTTCTTGGATTGGCTGTTTAGTGCAAGGAACGGAAGGCAAAGTTGTCACGACAGGAACAACATGCTCAATTTGGAGCCTTGATTCATCGTCGTTTGTTTAGCAACAGGATTACATCAACTGTTTGTTTGTTTTTCGTCTCATTTTCCAAAATGATCATGGCCAAATAAAAATTTCTATTTAGATCAAAAGAATTTTCACTCTTAATATTGCAAGTGTCATCTTAGCTACCTCAATAAAAAGTGAAAAATACTGTTAGGTTAGTAGGTCAACTCGTAAAATTACATAGAAACTACCCAATTTTTCTTGAAACAAACTGAAAAGGTAAAGATTAGCGTAAAATTTGGTGCACGTGGGAATGAACGACAGTTGGTGGCATTTTGCCAGGATCATTGTAGCTACCTCCACCAAAAGTCATCGAGCGAACAGGATTATGTAAAAACTACATTAAAAAAAATTCTCTCCAAATTTTGTGAAAATAGAGAGCCAAGAAGGAAAAGGAACCCATTACAATTGTCTGAATAATTTTAACTTTTGTTAAATTGAATTGAGAAATGGGATATTTTGTCAAGCTACCTCTGTTTAAAAATGTTAAACGCACTATACGCAAAAACAAACAAAAATCTTAGTTTAGCGAGATAGTTGAGACTACATAACACTGCTTAACTGAATTTCTCCAAACACAGAGAAATGTTGGCGCTTGGCCCAAAGCTGAACACAATGTGGTGGAGATCGGAAACTATTTTTGCTTTTGTAGACATTGCCCGATAGGGTATTTTATTTTATATTTTACAACATGGAGGCATTTGTAGAAGTTATCCAAATAATCAGGTGCTAATACAAATTAAGATGGTTTTGCTTAGGTGGCGGTCAAACTCGATCTAAAACCATGTAAAAAGAGCAAAGAATGAATTGTGTTCACTCTGGTGTAGATCTGAATAAAAGTGTGGATAGAATCATTTATTTTCACTTTTTTAGTTCCATATAGGCAAAGTGGGAGAAATGATCCACATGACACAGGCAAAAAAACAATAATGCAAATTTCAACGAAAAACCAATGCCAAAAACTCATTTTGGTGAAGATCAGAATAAATGCTCATATCTACGGATTAACATTCACTTTTGTCGGGTACAGTCTGCTCGCATTGGGCCCAACTGCGGCAATGACCCCCAGCTCCAGTAGATGGAGCTGCAGTGAAATAAAACATACCCTTTTGGGGTAGTTGACACCAATTGTCAATTCACATTACCCCCACCTACAGGACAAGAGTGGAACTGTAGGATTTTTATTTGGATACATTTAACATTTGTTTTGGCTGATGACACAGTAACCCTTAACTCACGGTGCCAGAGCAGAAGCTGGCCTGCACACACACACACGGATCAAAAGTGGGAATCACGCCCCCGCCAACAGAGATAAATACACACTTCCTCTCTTCCCTTTCACACTGTTTTTTTCCCACACTCCTCGGACCCCCGTGCTGCATAGGAAGGCCGACCTCTGAGGAAACGGCAGAGCCACATCAAGAGGCTTGCCCTGCTTTGACAGGAGGACTCATGCCAGCCAACGAGCCTCCTGCCTTCATTTTTTTTGGGGGGGGGGGGGGGGGCTATGCAGAGTAGATGTTTTTTTTACACACTAAATTCAGCATATTTGCACTCAAAGCCGTCAATCATCTCCTGATGCATGCAACCACATTGTGGCTGTGATTGTGCTAATGACGCTTTTATTAGTTTTCGCTGACGCATCAAAGCAGCTAGCCTCATGTTGGCTCAGCGGCGAGTAGAAAAATGTGAACATTTTGAACTAACAACCCATCTGATTTGGGTGAGAGGGTTGCGAGTCACACAAAGGGACAGATTAACAATTATTGACACTTAAATTCACACCTGTGAACAAATTTGAGACATGCTAACCACTTTATTTAATAGATATTACAGTTGCGTTGCTTACCTTAGGAGCAGAAAACCGTGTGCGTATTGATTTGTGAAAGATTCATCTGATTATACGGTAATCCACATATTTTTAGCCAGATTTACCTGTTAAAAGAGCAAAAATATGTCAAAAGTTTGTTCTTTCCTAATCCTAATGTGTTATTGAACTGAATAGGGTCTGTTCTGTGTTGCGCTGCTATTGGCTATTCTGTTTCTGTGTTGTTAAATCATCAATTTGTCAAATTTGAGACAACCCCACAACCATCCCACAACCCATCAAAGTGTCTATTGTAGTGCCAAGACTGACCAGTGAGGGGCAGTACAGTGCCACAGGGCATCAGAAAGTACAAAGAAGAAGAAATAGTAGCAGCTGACATAACTTTTAGATTATTACATACACATTGTGGTGCAAAGCTCTTCACATGATCATTTTTATTTCAGTAAAGAATTTGTAAGACACGTTACACAATGACAAACAATTGAGGTAACACGTTTACATGCGTGGCGGAAAGAGTTACTAAATTAATTAATTAGTGAATAAAAGACATTATATTTATGTCACTCACCACGCTAAATAAAGTAGTCGGTTTCCTCCTCGCTTTTGAAGTGTGTTTCTTTGCTGGGAGTGTCATGTTTGTTGACAACGGCTTGAGTATTTCGGGTGTGTTGCACGCCAGAAGCATGGATTTATATACTTGTATTTACTGTATGTGTATGTAGACACAAACTGTGGCAATTTTGCCGCGGAGACACAAAATAACGTAAAAAAAGCTGCGGAGAAATCAATGTAGTTAAGGGAGCCTTCTTTAGCAAGTAGGACGTGACTTCATAGACCAAGATTCCTTGTGAATGAAAAAAGTGAAGAAGAAGAAAAGAAGACGAAGAAAAAAGTAGCGAGCACGCGCACAGCGAAAAACATTGCCCCGATCGATCGAGGTCTTCCGAATGTGTTTATAAGAGCAATAATTCTGGTTATGAATCCAGGGGTCTTATAATAAACTAGAGCATAATAATAAGAGCATATTTGGGTTTATTAATATTGGCAATATTCGGGTTTTAAAAGCGTTATTGCCTGCATGTAAACGTAGTCAATGTTCCTTTCAATCGACATTCGTCAATCTGTCAGCAAAATGGGATTGCCGAATTTATTGACGGGTCGATGATTACATTGGTGGGAGAAAGTTTCCTGTCAACCGTCAACAAAATGGGCGGACCTTCCGTCAATATTGACGGAATGCCCACCTCTGGCATTCTGAATTCATTTATATTATGAACAAGAATTCTGGTCATCTCGAAGTCTTATACGGGTATTTGGGGTTTTGCACGTGTTTACGTGGCCTTTCAAAACCCCAATATTGCTCAAATTCGGGTTTTAAAAGGGTTACCGATTGCATGTAAACGTACTCATAATCAGTCAACTCGAACAGTCGCTCCTCTATGTGTCAGGCAAGAGTGCAAGCTTTTGGCCAAGTTCTCTTTCACGTCCCAATTTGGTGTTGAGCACCCACAAGGATTTAAGATTGTAAATATTGAACAAGTTGAACATTTGTTAATCGTTGGACCAGTCCATTTTCTGAGCAGATCGAGGACGTAAACTAACTCTTAATACACCCCCACCTCACAGGATGATCGCTCAGGATACGTTTCCAAAGATGTCGCAGAATAGTACCGTTGCTGGCTTTGATTCTAAGGGAAGCAAAAGAGGCTGAAATTTGGCATACGTGCATCTTGCTTAAGAGAAACGTCAATTGACTCAACAGGCCAAACGTCTGGCATGTAAACAGTTAGATTAGCTTCCTCCGAGTCGCTGTATTCTCTAACGATCCATCATGAGCACTTCCTGATGCTTTGGCTGTTACTCTCACCTGTTTCCTCAATCGGAAACAAAAGCGCTCATTCTCATGGACTAAAATCACGCTTTTTAACTTGATGCAGCAGCAAAAGAAAAAAAAAATAACATCAGCAAACAAAAACACACGTAAGGTGATGTCGGGGAATTCCCTGCGCAGCCACTGTTTTTATATTTTCTTTCTTGGGGGGGGGCGGGTAGGTGGGTGGCGGTATCCAAGGCCACCCAAAACAAAATTATGTAATGCTATATTATTATTCCACTACTTTACTACAAATAGGAGGCAATGCCAGATGCTCCTAAAAGGGACTTGTTGCTTTTCCCAGGTTCTCTGCGTCGCATTTTTATGCTCCTCTGGAAATCCACCCATGCTCATAAGTTTCTCCACCTGCTTGGAAAAAGATCTCTCCGTGCGTTTCGTGGTGCCTGCGAAGGATCACAAGCGAGGCGCTTAATGAGCAAAAAATAATGCAATGTCGAAAGGAGAGAATGAATCATGCTACATGTGTAGCTTCTGTAAGACTTCATGTTGTTTAGACATTTATAGAGAACATTCAGTTGAACACTGAATGACTCAATCGACCCCATTGATCAAAACTCGATGAATTTTACTCTTGGCTCATAAATGTAAAAGATTGTAGCATGCATGCCACATTTTTGTTTCTGTGTTCATCTGTTTCTTAGCTAGCAGGTGACATCCTGGTTCATGGACAATGACTTAAGATAGCTAACATTTTCTCGGTAGGCAGGTAACAGTTCCATCATGACTCAAATAATAAAAAGACAGAATACATTTGTGTAATAAAAGTGGTCAAATTGTAGCATGCCATAGTTTTGTTTCTGTGCATCTGTTTGCAAGCTAGCAGGCTACTTCCTGATTCAGGGAAGGGAACACTGAAAACTGGACTGCATCATTATTTAAGGGAGGGAAAATAGTTCTTGACTCGTATTTTAAAAAGAGACAATATACTTGTGTACATTTTTACATTTTTGTTTGTGTGTTTTTCTGTTTGTGAGCTACCACACAGTTTCCTGGTTATAGGGAGTGTAACCTACAACAAGACTGTACCCTTTTTGATTCTGAAGAAGTGGGGAGCAATTCCAATGTGACTTAGAAAAAGAAGAAGAAAAAAAGTAAGTAACCCATCTGTCTAGCAAAAGTGGAAAATAGTTTGGCACAGGATTTTTGCTTAGCGGACTACTTCCTGGTTCAGAGAGGGTGACAAATTAAAAGGACTGTTCTATTTTTGTTCCCAATGCAGGATATATATATTTTTTAAACTACTTTTATTAGTTTTATTTTTAGCAGGCTTTTTTCTGGTTCATGGGGAATGAAGTAAGATGTTCAATAGTTATGGGAATGTCTCAACTGTCATGACTTAAATACCAAAAAGAGAAAATGAGTTCCTCTTTTACATGATTTCGTACCAACATATATTAGGTTTTGCCACAAGCGTTTTTTTGGCAAAATTTTTGTGTGAGCCTGCCGGCTAACCAGCCAACCACAAAACAACAATCAAAACAAAACTTTGTCGCCTTTCGCGATTGGTGGAGGCAGTTAAAGGCCTTTTAAAATTACTAAAATGGCTGCGGTGACATAGCACTTAAAATTTTAGTGATGCTCATTGGACCTTAGAACAGTCAACGGAATGTCGTATAGCGGTGGGGGTAGGGAGCGGAATGTCCTAGTATTTTATCATTCTGTTTATTTTGTGGCTGTTTTTTTAAAGGTCTCGGCTCTACTACACACCTTTTCTGTCACCAATCGTAATGACCGCACCGTTCCTCCAAAAAGCCGGTCTGATTTTTTATTTTTTTCCATTTTGGCTTGGCTCCTCTCTGACATGCCTGGGAAGGGCAAGGAAAGGAAATGGGTGGACCGGTCGCTCTTGGTTCCCCCAGAGCAGAGCGAGACTCGAGAGAAGCCAGTCAGCCTGGTGTTTTTTTTTTGTTTTTTTTGCCTCGGCCCATCTTGTAAGGCAACGCAAGGCCATCTGCTCTTAATAAACTGGAATTGCCGGACCTGATTATGTATATATATATATATATATATATATATATATATATATATATATATATATATATATATATATATATATATATATATATATATATATATATATATATATATAAATTTAGTTTTAGTTTTTTTTTCTTACTTGGAAAGTCTGTACTGTGGGAATTTCAGTCGCGCCGTAGCAGACACGTCCATGTCAAAATTTTGCGATAAGAAAGACTTGGGTCAAGCTGCATTTTACAATTTACTTCATGTTAAAGATTAGATAGCTCTTAATATGAAAAGAAACATGCACTGAGCTGTCACCCACATCTTACAAATACAATTGTGCCATCTAGTGGCAGAATAAATGACCTCAACACAAATCAATATCACACTACAGTACATTACATCTTTTTAATTGTAATTTTTCTGAATTATTATGAAATTACTGTATCAATGACTAAAAGATGAAGCTATATTTCTATTATTTTAACATTTTTCCACTTTTATGTTAACAAGATTATGAAAACAATGCTTTTTTATTGTACATTTAGAACAGATATAAAATGTGCAATTAATCATGAGTTAACTATTGAAGTCATGTGATTAATTAGAATTAAAAAAAAAAAAATATATATATATATATATATATATATATATATATATAAATATGCATATATACCACATATTATAGATACGCGTTCGCTACATACAATACTGCTTTAGTACATAACTTGTACTAAATTATTCTAGTACAGTTGCAACATGACTATTTTTTGTGTTTAAGTGTGAAAAAATGGTATATGCGCCAGAGAAGAAAAACGCTTGTTGTCCTACAGCATGCCAGATTGTGAGGTCACACGGCGCTACCCCGGTCATGTCTGCCTCCCACCCAACACCAGCCGTGTATTTATGGCGTGCTGGCTGCCGACCGGCACTTGTGAGGTCAAAGCCATCAAAGGAAATCCAACATCTGTCCTCATCTTTCGCACCTTTTTTTTGTCAGACCTCCCCCGCTCTTACTCCCCTCTCACTGATTTTCGGCAAGCAGATAAAACAAAACGAGCGCTTACAGTAGCGTGATTTACCAAATTCACATGAACTAAGCATCTTCTCATATAAGCTCTCTGATAACATTCAAGTGGCAAAATCTTGTGCGGAATGTGTAGAATTCAATAATGGCGTCTGACACGGCGTCTCCAAAGCATGTGACACGAGTGTCAGTCAATGACAGTTTAATAATATTAGCAACAATAATGATACAATATCCCACAGGTATTATCCCATCATTAAAAGGGGCTATTAATGGGATTTGGGTGGCAGGTTTTCACGGGCGAGAGACCACACAAGGGGTAAGCCCGTATTTGTACATGCTTAATCTGATTACAACTTGGAAACAGAGCGACACGGACTTCACAGGAATGTTGACATCCACCAGGCACCTCCTCATTGGCTATTGTGCAATATTTCTCCACAGTACAACATTGGGAACACCTACAAAATGTAACAATATTCCATTCAAGAGCCGTCGTCGAAAAATCTGCCTTTACAAAGATAATAACGCTCAGTTTTTGATTGGCACTGTCAAAGTACGTCAATCGACGCGACGACTCTGATTAGGAGCCATTGGGCCCTCTCTTGGGTCCAACGTCAGTGACCTCAGTAATGTTCTTCCGGATGAATGGACATAAATTCCACCGCCACACACGCACACATCTAACACTCCAACATCTAGCGGGGAAAGTATTCCCAGAATAGTGGAAGCTGTTATCGCAGCAAACGCTATCTTTTTTCTTCCTATTAATCAAACACGTTTGAACCATGCGCACTCCCATCCAAAAGTATTGGAACAGTGCAGCCAATTCCAAACAAGAGATGGACATTTCACCTTTTATGTCCAGCTCTGACTCCGAAAGAAATGGGGCTTTTAAATGTCTTGTTGCTCAATGTGTCCCGTTTGTGTTACATTGATTACTCAAGGCAATAATTCACAATGCTCTGTTTCAGTTTTACATCTGGCCAGTGAAGACTATGTATATTATACCAGTAAAATGTGTCACCAATATGACACTCTTTTGTGATTAAAGGCTATATAAATAAACTTGGCTTGACTTGACAACATGATAAACAGAGACCCGAAATAGAATGAGAAACAAACAATTTTGAAAGTCAACATTTCAGCTTCTATGTAGGTATGTAGAAAAACTTTTGTTTCCTTTGAGTGCACTCTTTTTTTTTTTTTAAAGGACAAGTCAACCTTAAACATTTCTTGACAATAATATGTTATATGTGACCTCACTAGTCTAAACATGACATTTTGATTAATATTACGTTTGCGGAATAAGAGTTATGAAGCAAAATCCAGCCATTTTTATCCTTTGCCACTTGCTGTCGGGTGAAAATGACATCACAGTTGCTCAGGTAACAACCAATCACAGCTCAGCTTCTGAAAACAGGTGAGCTGTGATTGGTTGTTGCCTGAGCCCTGAGCAACTGTGATGTCATCTTCAGTTGACAGCAAGTGGCAAAATGGCCGCCCCCTGAGCTAGATAAAAATGCTGGATTTTGCTGCTTACCTGTATTAAATGTTTAAGCAAGATCTACGAAAAAATGTTTGGTATATGAGGGAGCCCAAGACCTACAAAAAAGTCTCTTGGACTCATATGCTAAAATGGACATGAAGTGAGTTAGGAATTTTTGAATGGCCATTTGTTGCCGATTTTTGCACATTTACAGGGAGAATTCTGTTGCCTATTTCTCCTACACGTTGGATCCGATTGACTTCAAACTTGGCCTGGACCATGTCAAGACCTAGGTCAACAAAAGGGGGAAAACATCTTGAATTTTCAAAATACTATATGAAGGTGGCGGAGCATCATATTTTTTGTTTCATATTTCCTTTTCTATGAAAGACGAAATACTCAAAACATTTCCAAACTTCACATGTATGTATATAGTCACGAAGGTATCCCTATGACAATAGTCGGTTGTAAATATAGCGCCACCTAGCCCTTGGGGTCGACAAAAAAAAAAATCACATGTACAAAATTTTGATACTTTTGTAAGTGTGATAACTAAGTCATTTATGAACATATATTTTTTTACTTTTGAGCACTCACATTTTTTGTGGCATCAGACCTATCCATACATATGTACTTTATTTATTTATTCATTTATTATGTCCTGTATAGAAAATAAAAGCAATAATGTGCTATGAGTAAAACTAACAATGATGTGTTATGTACTTTAAAATCGGGGCAACTCATTGCCAAAAAATAAAACGGACGCTGATTTTGAGGGTCTTAACATTGAGCAAAACTCATTGAGCTTTGCACACTCATCACACCTGGCAAAAAAAAACAATCCATTATACGTAAAGGTTTATTATGCCATTTTCAAATAAATTCTGCTTCGAATGTGCCACTACCCAAACGTGCCAGTACCCAAACGTGCAAGTACCTCAAAGTGGCCCGGGAGGGCCCTTTATAGCTGCCCGCAGCTTTAGTTTTTGTTTTGTTTTTCAACCCAACCAGCTAAATTTGAATGTTTGCAGTTAGAAACACAATAACATGTGAGTTTTTAACTTTCTTTTACAGATGTGACAAAAGATACATTTCTGTTTTTACCTGGAACAGACAATAAATAAATCTATCTATCTATCTATACTACTAGACTACTATATGCTTGAAAAGACAGATACAGCGTCAGCAAAGCTGTATTATAAAGAGAATACCAATATCGTAACTTTTTTTCTTTTAAACTAAATACGGAATTACTCAAAAACTAGAACCAATTCAGTCATTTTCGGATTCAGTCAACATCAAAATACCCTTAAACTGTTTAAACTTTCTTGGCACCAAAATGTGTGATGACCACTGTTATTCACACAATAACTAGCATTAATTGCCTGTGCTCGGTTTCAGATTCAGATGTGAAGACTGTATATTTACGGAGTAGAGGTGCGTAACGGACATGAAGACCAGATAGCTGTGGTTGGAAAAATAAGCAACTGTGTAGCTGAGAGAAGACGGCAAATCAATTGGAGACTTTGGACAAACAAAATCGGTTATTTGGAATGTCCTGGAGAACAGAACAGAACAGACAGGTCAATCAAGGAAAGTAACAGTCATTCAGTATTACAATTACAAACATTGTGAGGTATTTGCTGGTGTCGGGCCGAAATATTTACTTCTCAGGTGACCCCCAAAAAATGGCATGTTTGTTCAACCGTAAACATTGTTTGTATTGTCAACGAAAGCAAGCAATAGATTAGAATACATTTGAAATCTGTTTTATAGATTTCCCCCTTATGTTCGGACATGAAAAGTACACGTTTGTACAACACTTGTTATGTATCAGTGAGTTGCATGGAGGGATGGGGAAAGCCATATGTCCACCTCCAGCCTTTAAAGCAGTTAAAATGTG
Source organism: Leptonotus elevatus (assembly GCF_054856555.1). NCBI lineage: Eukaryota > Metazoa > Chordata > Actinopteri > Syngnathiformes > Syngnathidae > Leptonotus > Leptonotus elevatus. The sequence goes on along the minus strand of NC_141239.1, from coordinate 22,072,405 downwards.
CCCTTAAAAAAAGAAAAATCTACTAAAATAGGACATTTATTGACTAACATGAGCCTTTCTCTATCATAAACATGGTCCATGTTGCCTGTCATTGACTTTCTTAGCAGCCGGCAATAGTTCTATTACTGATAATTTCTGTCATTCCACATTCCAGGAACCCGCTGACCTGTAAACACTGCAGCACTGCTCGGCTGCCGTTTGGAGGTACAGTATTGTATTTCAAAGTGTTGAAGGAATAATTTGACATTTTCTTGGGAAAACGTGCTCTTGGTACCTCTATGGGGGCAAAAAGGCACTTCAAAAAGACAGTCATCAGGCAATTTATTAGGTACAGCTGGTGTACACCTGCAGTTCATTATATCGGAATGGTGACATTGCAGAATTTGGTATCAATAGGACACAGAGCCAGTATGACAGATGTCGCTACTTTTTAGTAATAGTGCAAAATCTACACAAGTGTTTCTGTTATTTTTCCTTTGGATTAATTGGACAGTTCGTTCATAAATAAATTGAAAATCATTGTTCAGAAACAAAGGAACGTTTAAATTTTCCTGATACGTATCATGTCTGGATATTTTCCTGAAAGGGATGTATTGTAGAAAAGCAAGCTTTTAATGGCTTGTATACAAATAGTTGGGCCTCTGGAGTACCTGCCCAACAATCAAGTGTGAAGTTAAATAACCGAGTAATGTACCATTTGTTGTTGTTGCTTGCCTATTTCTGAAAATGTGCCACTCCACTGTTATGTAAAAGATGGCTTAATTTACAAGACAAGAAATAAGGTGTTTATAGTTACAGCAATTCTTGATGGTTGTTTTGGTGGAGGCATGTCGCAGACATATTATTAATACATCAGGGATTTTTTTTTTTTAATTGCGGGGGCACTTTATATGTCTCCATTGAAATGTTGCCGTGCCTGAGTTCGTAAAAGGTTGCCGGTGACTTTGGAGCTAGCTATTTCAATTTCTAAAGGGAAATTCTTTGTAAAGTCAATGAATTGGAGGTTAACCAGCTCCCCCAGCATCACAAATTCACAAAAGTGTAACAGAGTTGGCGAGCCCTGAGCAAGAAGATTTCAATCTAACTAATTTTCTTAGAGAATAACATTTCGGTAGGTTGTCTAAACAGTAAAGACATCTTGAACGCCTCAGTCTGACAGGTGTGGTCATCTGGCCGAGATCCTGCCAGCAGACATTTAGGTAAATCTAAATATAAAACACACCTGTCATGCATCAGGATGAAGTACTTGTTTGTTTTTTTGCTCTCATGTCTACCACCGTTTGACCTGCGATGGCTAAAGAAGACGACGCGGGCGGTTTGGACGAGACTGCAAGTTTAACTGCTGAACAAAATGACTCACCTGACGCCGAGTGTGCTCACATTTTCCCTGCAGCTTCTTTTTCAGTAAGCAAAAAATGCCATAAATGCTAATTTTACATACAGTAGCTAGGATGTATAGCACAAAAGGGCATTTTTGTAACTCATTTTGTTGTTGTTTGACTTCCTTTATCCCATCGCATGGCAGGTACAATATGTTATTTAGCACGTTTACATGCTTTCTTAATAGGCCCATCAAAGAAATTCTAAATAAAACTTTAAGTAACATGCTACCATTAGCCAGCTATAATATAGTGTTAGTTTGCTATCGAATGTTATCATGTTACAGCTACACTATGGCTAAACGTTAACTTCCACACTTTTTCAAGGAAAAGTTTTGTAAATAATTTGACATAACTGTTCATTTTTAACTGGCTACCTAAATATAGGAATATCAATAGCATGAGCATTTCATACATTTTACCAAATCATTTTATGAAGGGAGATAGCAGTATATCTTCACACAGTCATTACAAAGCTTATGTCAAATAACTAAATGAATATAATAATAAATAAAGCTAGATTTTAATAATCTTGTAAATTATTTTACCATCCACAGTTTTGTGTCTTCATGAGAGTCGCCATTGTCGAGTGATATCAGATTGAATCAACTCAATAGATATTTTTTCCTCCAACTTTGCCACATGAACCTTCAAGTTTGAGTAGCGGCGCAGTGCACTTTTCCTGGTCGTAGTTAGGAAAAATCCAACTTGCCATTTTCCTGGAATGCAGCATATACTTTGGTTAAACGTTAGCTTACAGGCTGACCGTTTACATGGAAAACCTCTGTAAATAAAACGACTCGAGGTAACACTACCATTGCCATCATAGTTTAGCTTCTTTTCTGTTTTTTTGCCATACCATGGGTGAGTGCTAGCTGTCTTGAAACACCATCTTTAACTTTACATAGCATAATTCGCTGGCTAGCTAGTGCTAGTTTACTGTCATTTGCTCTCTAGCTAGTATTAATTTGCTTATATAAAATGGCTAGCTAATGTTAGATTCTACTATCTATCATCAGCTGGCAAGCAAACGTTAGTTTACGGAATTAACATTTTCATGACTCATTTTATTTGCTTTTTATGCTGTTGAGTAGCAGGTATGTTATTTATCTGGTTGCTGTGGTGACATAGAGGGTAACACGTGGTGGTCGGCTGAGTGGTATGTTTGTGTTGTGTTTTGGTAGCACAGTGAGGGAAACGTGTCAAGCGCTCCAATTCCATGTGCGGGCCAAGTGTCGCTCAGGGAACACAGCATCTTACAGGCGGCCATGTTGTCTGCTCATGGATGCCACACGAGGTAGGAGATGACCTCAAGTGAAAAACAGAGAAGCTGTCCGTCATTTCTCTCGCTTACTTATTAAACGTTTGTTTATTCCCCTGGCTAGTGAATTTAATGTGGAAAGGTAACAAACTCTCTACTGTCCACTAAAGGTCATTGCTTGTTAGAATGACAGTGATGAATTGCTCTGAGTTTTAAAGTCAGTTAACCTCAACATTACCTCCACCAAGGGCGAAGCAGCATACCTCAGAAACGTTTTGGTGTTGGAATCCAGATTTGTAAGTAGTAGTCCTCAAATACTTTGTAATGTCTGCCACTGACTAAACTGCAGTGACTACTTTGCAGTCGCTGGCTATCAGCTTTTGCACAAAATGTTAGCCACTTAATAGCCTACATTTTAAATGTGGCGAGCTACGGTTGTTGCATCCTAGCTTACACGCTGTCTTGAAAAGTTCATTTTGATCCATATTCAAGGGAATTTTACAGTGTCAATTAAAAGACCTTTTGACTACATTTTCAAGGTGAACACTGTGGTATGTTGATGGTTAGCCGGCATTGTCACATTTATGGTACTGCTCAACTTTAGCACAACTGGACTGACTTACACGCGTCTTCAAAGGCCATTTTCAAGTTAATGCCTAGCTGCAATATGGTCTAACAGTGACCATATTTAGCTGTTAGCTGTTAACTAACATAGCAAAAGACAATAGCAAGGGTCACCGACCTTTTTGACACAAATAACACATTTGCTCAAAATATCTTTAACAATGTTATTGTTAAGTGATATTAAGTAATTAACGTTATTCACAGCATGTGAAGACACTGGTCATGTTAACTGTTTATCACAATTACAGTAGGAAACATACAAATCAATATGCCACATTTTATTTCTATAAATCTCTATCAGTATTCACATTTTCAAATAATCACTTTTACAACATTCACTATGTCCTGTCACTGGTGAGCAATTTTTAGAACAGGCCCACGCGCTACTCATGTGCCTGTGGGCACCAGGTTGGTGACCCCTGACCTATAGGCATTAATGCCCCTTGATGCATTTTGTATAAATTGGAACATTTGTAAATAGTAAATTTGTGTTTTTGTTTCAACCACCTAAAAAAATTACACAAATTATGGCATTCAAACTGAAGAATGTCAATGTCAATTTAGCATGATAAATATTTGAAGTGCTAGAGCGATTTTGAAAGGATCTGACAACAACCGCACAGTTAGTGGGCAAAACACAACAAATACGGCATTATCTGTGTTTATACATCTTTAAATATATCTTATCTAGAGTGACTTGTGCTTTCCAAATACAGACAAATCTCTCCTTCCTCTCTCTTGGGCCCAAGTAGACATGCAATGTAAGTAGGCCTCTGCTCTCGCCGCATCTGTCCACCATATTGTATTCATTTGCCCGGAGGAATAAATAATGAAATCATGACATGGAAAACTATTGTACTTAAACCACATTTCATAGCTGTCTTAAAGGGCTGTTTGAATCCGTTTTCAAGGTGGATAGCAAGCGTTGTCATATTTTGGCATGTGTTACAGCTGGATTTTGGCTTAACGTTACTTTACACAACATCTTTAAAAGCCATTTTAATCCATTTTCAAAGTGGCTAGGTCACGCTGTTTTATTTTAGCATGGTGCAGCTCTACTTTGGCTTAGCGTTGCCTTACATACTGTCTTGAAAGGTCCTTTGAATCCATTTTCAAGATGGCTTTCAACCATTGTCATATTTTTGCGTTTAACAGCTGTATTTGGCTTATATGCTGTCTTGCAATGTTTTAAAAACAATAAATTTTCAATAGCCGGGTTAACATAGAAACTTTTTTTAGTATTTACATACTCCACTATATTCATCAGATCAGCCATCATACAGCCGTAGGATTTGCGGGGATCAATGTAAACATCATGTGATTTATTAGGATGGAGTTCATTAATCTATTTAGAACATTAGTTGTTATAGTTTTGACACTTTTATTAAAGCAAAATCTTGATAAAAAAAAACAAGTTCAAAGTACTTTAAAACTAGTTCACCCGTTGTAGATGAGCTCTTTGGTAAGACGCCGCCATTTTAAAACGCATAAACGACGACGTCATGACAAAATATGTGCAGCGTGACTATTTCGATTGAACGGTTTACATGATGTTCGTTTGGATCGGCATAAACAAAATACCACGTCTGTGAACCCAAATGAAATTCCATTTGGATTTGGCCTTTTCATTGCGATTGAGATATTTATATGGAGCATTGGTCATTCCGATTCATTCTAATCGAAATACATGGATCCATGTGAACCTGGCTAATGTGAGTAGGTCAATAAAGAAAAGAATGGGCCCCATCTTGTTGATGTGGCTCCTCCTTTTGGAACAAATGTCTGTAAACCGAACTAATGTCTGAATAATGGTGGTTCCAATTTTGAAACTCTTTTGAGGCGTTTTTAACCAAATTCCAAACCACTTGAGGGACTGTTCAGCTTTTGAGGTTCCTCTCTGTGACTAATACTTAAGCTCTATAGTAGTCACCAAAAATCACCTTTTTTTCAAGGCCCGTTTTCCTTGGTAACACATCTTCCCAACTTCCAAAGCAACACATTCCTGCGAGTTTTGGCAACACGGTGCTGAAACGGTCGGTAGATTGCTGGAAAGCCAACCAACGCACTTCAGGCCAGCTTCTATTTTTGTCCACAAGTAGAGTTTTTGCTCGGTTTTCGGTTTGGTGTTTTTGTTAACTTTATGTTCAAGTGTGATATTTAGGAGTTACTTCTCAGTCAACACATAAAAGTACCCCTTTCCTCTCATTTTGAAACTATTGCTATTTGGCCTCTGATTGGCTCAAATGGTCTTCTTGTTAAATGTTACAGCACCAGCTATTGCATTGGTTCGTTACAGTTAGTTGTTGATTGTGATCATGATTATCGAACAGGTGTAATATTTGCTTTTATTTAAATGTTGGCCCAGACGGTTTTCTGAGCAGGTTTGAGAGGAGAAATCACTTAACATACCCCACAGTACTATATTGATAATTTCTTAGGATAATCAGAGACATCTGGTAATCAGGCCTTTGCTGACTTGAAGATTGGGGGCGGCAAATTTAGTTCCTCAGTATTCAGCCTTAAAAAAAAAAAATAATAATAAATAAATAAAATAAAAAATAAAAAACTCAGGTACTGAATACACATAAAGTGGATATTTTATGATAAAAGGCCAGATGTTTGTTTGTTTTTTTAAACTTTTGGAAAAAGTGTTTTACTTTACTTCTCATTTTTAAAGTACATACATTATTAACATTCCTACCTGCTGCCAATGTGTAAAAATAAGTTTCCATAAGGCGAAAGAAATGACGGCAGTTCGAATCTGATGGTTTTTTTTTTGCATATTTTTCCGAAACATATTGCTCAAATTCCGTCACTTTCGAGTCATCCACTGTACTATTTAGTCATTACGTTACGCAGGCAATACCACATGAATGAATTTGCTATCTAAATAATGAGGAGTTTCCACCCATCTGTCTTTATACAGAGGGATTTTCTAGTTTGTTTGAGCCTTTTTGGGTGTTGATCTGCCGTCTTCTTCTTCAACGTCCCACCATGGCCTGTCTTGTTCAAAGCTTTAATCAAAACGCACATCTGGATTGCATTTGAGAGAGCTAATTGCCAATGAGCCCACCACAGCAGCACTGAAGTCACTTTATTTTGTGTTAATAATAATAACAACATTGCCCGTAGTGGTTTCATTTATCTTCCTGCCCAACCACAAGATCAAATATTATTCCCAGACATTTCCTGACAGCCTAATGATGTTTATTTATATTTGTACATAGATATGATGCACAAACTTGTTGACCTTCCTGAGACCTTTGGTCCACTCTCGTTTTTTTTCTTCAGTTTTGATATTCATGGGTGGGCTCATTTCACGCAATTGTGTGCTGTCTATAAATGTAATCTGTAGCTCTGGAGTCTGTTTCCAATATGGTGACTGGCTTCTAGACACTGTACCGCAGTGTCAATACTTATTAAATGCAACATGAGGGAGTGCAAAAAGGAGGGGGGAGGGTGGGAAGGTTACTCAAATCTTAATTGCACTAGTAAGAATGAAGGACACGTTTTTCGAAATCTCCTTTCATACAGATCCATCCTTCCAATTTTTTTTATTTTTTATAGTGCGTGTCCTTATTAGGGTCACGGGTGAGCTGAAACTTATCCCAGCTGGCTACGGGTGAGAGGCGGGCTATACCCACACTTATCTTTTATAAAATAGCTGCAGCAGAACCATAACAAACCCGCATTTATCAGTATCTTTCTTTTATGCGGAACCAAGTGAAGGCGGTATTTCACCATTAAAGTGGATGCTTTTACACATCAGGTAATTGGTGCAAAATATAATTGGTTTAACGCAACAGTGTGGGAGACACCTGAGACGCATTTTTCCCCCCTTAAAAACTCTTTTACACCGAAAACTGAAGACACTGACAATAAGGTACAAGCTTTTTCAGGCAGTGGCTTAAGACACTTATGACTAGGGCTGGGTATTGATTCTAATTCTCTCAATTGATTTGAAGCAAGCTACTCTTCTTCCGCCCAATTTGTAGTAAAATGCCCAATCATATATACTGTTATTGGTACCCCTAATCTAATGTGATCAATACATGGGCCTTATCAGAACGTTTGTCCTTTTAAGGATAACTATGCTCAACCTCTCCAATTGGCAACCACGCCCTCACAAAATTGCTTTTAGGTATTGGAAGAAATGTCCCGCAATTATTCGCAATCACCGAAATGTAAAATATTCTGACATCATCCCGATGGTCCGAGGTCTCGACACTCTCTATAATTGGACATGTTCACCATTTGGACATTCCTGGACCATCTGCTTTCCATAGTCATTATGTTCTGTTTTCACTCAAAAAGACGTCTCGCTGTGTTGGTCTGTTTATTGTGGGATTTGAAAGTTATGTAAATGATCATTCAAAAGGATGATTTGAGTTTTAAAAAAGAGAGAGAGACAGAGAGAGAGAGAGAGAGAGAGAGACAGGGAATCTGCCACCGTGATGTTCCTTTGTAATTCTGGCATAAAACCCAGTGTAAAATCATTCCAATGTTTCTTTTTGGTTGTTTTGTTCCCTGTTAATCATCCATTGATGTCATCTGTCCTCATCTCTATCAGCCAATCGTCTGCTTGCAACTGTACGCGCCGGGTGGCACGAAATTGATGTTGTGGCGCGGGGAGCACACATGGAGGAGGGGAGGGATGGGAGGAGCACTAACACGCACACAATCCACCACCCAACAAAAAAGAAAAAAAGAAAACAAACGGCCACGGGACAACGTGGGCCATAACACCCGGATTGTGTGCGTGTGTTGGTGCTCCTCCCTGATTGGTAGTCCTCGACCCCGCCTCAGGCCACTAATCGGTGCAAGGAAGGAGCACTAATTACCGCATTGGCTTCAGGTGTGCCAGCTCAATAAAAGCCTTTTGTTGCCTTCAGTCGGGGAGCTGGGTGGCTGTTTGCTTGTCGTCTTGTTTTTTTTGTCCCGGCACCCGGCACCCGGCACCACGCAGTCCCCATGCCTCTTTCGTTTGTTTTGTTTTGTCTTTCGTGTAGTGCACCGTTCGCCATAATTCGTCTCTCCGCTAATCATTCAATACTCATTAGTGTTCGCCATAATAGTAGTTTCCCTATTATTATATTATATATTACAATAGTTGCTGTCCCTGGCAATGACAATATATGTTAGCAACACATAAATGATCAAAATCCATTAAATATGAAATAATACTCATTTTGGACTTGCCGGACATTAGCAACAGATTGTGCTGCTTTCAATCTTCATTGGTAGTGGTTGTTTGGTTTCCACAACAGATACCGTACCGTACCGGTATCTGCTCCTTTCCCATTGTACTTGACTGCATTCACCAGATTGCTTTCTGAGTATGGTGTGTTTACCAGCCTTTGTCTCAGGGTGTTACACAATTTGAAGTGTACTGAAATGTTATGTTGGTTTAAAATCCTTCTGAGTTTATGGCATGACAAGATTGTTGCGTCTGTCACTCTGATCTGGCACATGCCACAACACAGTCAGGCTAACTGTTCTGGTCCAGACTCAGCTTGTTGCTTGAACTGATGAAGTAGGGCTGGGCAATAAATCAAATTAATTCAATTAATCACCATTTTAAAAATTGAATTGTTGGAAATGTGTTAAATCGTGAAATCGAGTTTTCTTTTCTGGATTATGAAAAGCTGTTCTTATGTCCTGTTACATCCAAATGTTATTGTGAGTTGTAATTTTGGTAGAATATTGGATGGGTGGTTTACAAGACATGTTTACAATAGCTTCCAACTACTTAACTGTGTGGCGTATAAGCATAAACTATGAATGTTAGTTTGTTACAACTGATTTAGAATCAGTATACATTATTGTCTGAACATTTTGCACAGGAATTATTTTTGAATAAGTAAAACCTTTAAATAAATGTTTGTTTGGTTTATTGGATTAAAATCAAAATTGTAATCGTCCTGAATGACTGAAGAAAAAAATTTAGATTTTTATTTTTTGGCCAAACAGATCAGTCCAGTTAGCAGTAGGCTGTTTTTGGCTGTGTTTTTAAGGGTACCAGTAATGTCTGAAAATGTTTTGTCAGCATTTGAAATGCAATGAAAGATGTTGGGGATCATAGTTTGTGGTTTATAGTATGGTTTGAAATTATTAATATTGGTTATTATAGTAATCACTTTACAGGAGTGTCAATTTATGCGCAGAAATTTGCTATGCACGGTTGGCCTTGATCCAGAGTTAGAGTGGAAGTTGCTATTGTTGGTTACAGTGTACTTTACTGTATAGTGTTTTCCTGATGAAGCAGTTGAGCCAGATGACGAGTGGGACCTTTCAAAAGAGGAAGCCTTTATCTCGGGAGCGACAGCAACTCCGGTCTGGAGAGCCTCACTCTGAACATCTTATCGCGGGAAAAACTAAAAAGAAGAAAAATTCTACACATGAATGACCTGCATCTGACTGTCTTCCGTCAAGTATTCCACCATTCGGGCAACGGGATCAAGTATGTATTTTGCAATGTGAAATGCACGGGTTCAAGTGTGAAAACGTCTGGCTTGGCTCTTTGCGGAGAAGCTTTCAATAACGGCGTGAATGCTTTATTGCAAAGCCACAAAACGTTCTCCAAATTAAGCATAATAAGGCCGTTTTATCCTGGAGCAAAAGCGCGTTACCATCACAGACAGGCAGAAATCATTACCACTCAACTGGGCTTTAAAAAAAAAACTTGGATGAAAGCTTGCATCTGGTCTGGCAAGGTGGCCTCAAAAGTAGACCCGCTGCACCATCGCGTGTTATCCAGCCCGTCTTCTAAAGCCTCAAGGTGAGACGGGTGAACAGAAACACATGTGACCCCGGAGCTATTTCACACCGCAGAGTCGAGTAGGTCGTCTTCCATCTCCCTTTGTTTCGGGATGGCGCTTTGAACCTGCGGGCCAGAGCTACGCTAACACCATCGTAAACACTACATCAATCTTTCTCATGATACTGGTATGCGGTCGGCAAAGTCTAATATGTGCATTTTTGGCATTTTAGAAGCAGCATCAACGCAGTCGGTGAAACATGCTTTTACACTAAAGGCAAGTAGAAATAAGTGTTTACATTGTAAAAATGCCATAAAAATAAAATATAACAAAGAGAAACGCTTATCCTCACTAGGGTTATGTAGCCCACTGTAAATGCATCAAATGACTGTAGCACTGTAAAGATCATTCTAGAACAGTGATTCCTCACTTGGGTTCGATTAGTGGTATCGGGTTTCGGAGGTCAAAACACACACCCGACTCAAATTATTTGTGATGATACGCTCCGTTTGTGTACCATTGGCTGCAGGTGATCACACTACATTGCTTGGCCTACCTGTGCTGCAGTAGTCGACTTGTGGATGTTGTGTTGGTACGTCGTGTGAATTCTTTAGTATTGTAATTAGGAGTGTCAAGCAATTAAAATGTTTAATCATTGTTAATCGCATAACTTCAATAGTTAACTCACGATTAACCGCACATTTTATATCTGTTCTAAATGTACAATAAAATGTTTGTTTTTTTAAGTTTTCATACTCCTGTTAACATAAAAGTGGGGAAAAATGTTAAACTAAGAGGAATATGGCTGAATCATTTAGTCATTGATACGGCAATTTCATAATAATTCAGAACATTTAGTTAAAATGAAAAAGACGAGTGTGATATTGATTTGTGTTGAAGTCATTTTTCTGCCACGAGATGGCATAATTGCATTTGTAAGACGCTGGTGACAGCTCAGTGCATTTTTCTTTTTATATTAAGAGCTATCTAATCTTTAACATGATGAAAGTTGTGAAATTCTGCACATCTTTAAAATTGCAAAATACAACTTGACCCCAGTCTCCTCAAATATACGCATTATTATTAAATTTATCACTGCTAAATTTTGACATGGACGTGTCTGCTGTGCTGCGACTGGAATTCCCTCAGTACAGTCTTTCCAAGTAACGGGTGATCCAAAAAAAATTGTGGCGTTAAACTTTAAATTAACTCAAAATTAACCCACTAATTTTGACACCCCTAATTGTAATCCGAATATGTACAATATAAATTCACATGCATCAAGGAACGTATGATGTTCCACAGGGTTCAATTCTAGGGCCTCTGCTGTTTTCAAATATCTTTGAAAGTAAAAAAGCCAATGGACAAAATGAAATGCAAGGCTAAAATTAAGGGAGTAATCATGCATTTATTCAGATTTGTCAGTATGCTACAGAGGTGTAGCATGTTCCCGCACGGAATATGGGTCAAGGCACAAGAAAATGTAACGCTAAGTACTGAACGGGCGAGTGTTAGCATGAGCATACCATTAGATCACTACTTTAATTACTTGTAATGAAAGTTTATTGTTTATAAAAATCAGCATTATTTAGTCTTCTACATTGATTTTCATCATTTACTCGTCAAGAAACTATAATGGATTGAGGAAAAGGGCCATTTTAGAGTTGAGACTTTTCTCCAAGCCCAACATATGCAGTTGTCCAACGTATGCAATCATGTTATCAAGTCCATTTCTCGTTCCGCGTTAGCTGCAGTCATTTTGTAATTGTTTGATGAAAGGCATCCGTCGTCCCTAATCTTAACAATCTGGTCACGCCGGTGGTCACGACCATCAACATGGCGCGGCCCGTTCCTTCGCTCGCTGATGGCCTTTGTCTTGGGTAGATTGTTTTAATTGTGGTGCGGTGCTGACGTAAAGAGGGAGCAGTTGTCTGACGCCACAACAGGGAGGGGTACTCAAACGTTTCCATTGTCTCAAATACAGTTGGCGGTGAGAGTAGTTTACTTGGATCCGCCCTGCATGGTGTAATTTGTGAGGGTTATATTGATAACATGCATTAGGCCGCGGCGACGTGTTTGTCGGCAACAAGAAATGATGCCATATGTAAGAGTTGGGCCAAGGGGAGTACGATTTCAGCCAGCCGCTTAAGTGAATCACCGAATGCGTTGCATGTGAAGTGTACATTTGCGTGACTCGTTGTTTATTGCCCGCGATCGGCTTCGTGACTGTCTGCCGTCTCCGGTGCCAAGTTTGAGGCCGCGCTCTTAAAATCTCTTTAATTTGCCGTCACAAGTAAGTGGCTAGTTTTTTTGTGGTCCATTTCCCATTCATTTTATGCTCAGAACATCTAATAAAGCCCACATTTATTTTAAAGCCATGCATCTCTTTACCATTGCATGCACGACCTATTTGGGTTCCCCGATCTTAAGCGGAGATTACGCATACTGATAATCGGGCCTAAGCATTTATCCTCTCTTCTGATCAAAGGCCTGTTTCTCGACTCTCTGTGAAGCAGGAGTGTCAAGCTCAATTTCATTGCAAGCCATATCGTGGGCCAGTATGGCTAGAAAAAGCAATAATGGCAAGATTTGTTTCCCTCCCGATCGACTCAGCCAACAGTCAATGTTAAACCTATCTGATATATAAGATCATAAATCCTCATGGTGATAGATCATTTGAGTGAATTCCCTAGTTCGAGTTCGCCAAAGTACAAGTGCTGGAACGGCCCAATGATGGCTGCTTTAAACCAAAAACGGGCAGCTTCCTGTTGAATTGTCAGGCATGGGTCCTTCAGACTTTTTCGTTGTTAAGATAGCTATTGGTCAAACTGGTGCTTGTGCGTACTTTTTCTAGGGGGTACATGAAGACATTTCAATATTTATTTTATTATTAGTTTGGAGAATCATCTGCATACCTGCTTCCATTTGGGGCTCATCTGGACAAATTCCCAATAGGAGTTCATCATGATATTCAAAATGGTCGACTTTGTGTTCAATTTCTGGCATGTTTCCCTGAGACTTTTTCATGGATGACGTTCTGATAGAAAAGACCAGACAATTTCATGCCAATTGTTGAAACCGGTACATCAAATTATTCATTGACAATCAAGGATTGCTTGTTATGGACATCACGTCATCTGCATGGCTATATTTTCCTCTATGGGTTTATATGGAAATCGAAGGTACCACTTACCAACAAGTGGCAGGAACTTGATGTTATTTTGAGACATTATGAGAGCTAGTTATGTTGAGGGAGCGTCTTGGAAAGAACCCAAACTTGTCCCTGAATCGCTGGCACCTTCTGTAACGGACGTAATTTGTCATGCAGAATATAAGTGATGGGTTTTTTTTGTTTGTTTTTTTAATCATCCCAGAGTGGATGAGCAAGACAGATCTGTGTATTCTGTCAGGAACACTGAGCGCTGAGCATGTCAACGTGTTTACCAGATCCACGCTGCAGCTCTGTGACTCATTCGTAAGTGTTACATGTCGGCTTTGAAAAGGAAAATTCTGTTTTACAATTTGTCAAAGGTTCCCCTGCCAATAAGGCCTTTTTAGTTTTACAACAACCGCCAATCAAATTTACAAGAGAAATCCCAGATCACCTGAACCAGAACTTAGAAAGAACCAGACCGGGAAGATGCTGTATCCTAAAATTTGACGACAACTATATTTTTCCGACCACAAGTAATATACAATTTACTTCAATTTGTCCCCTGAGGCAGGAAGGGTGGTCGTTTTATGACTAATGCTAAAACTAATAGCTTTATTTTTGCAAGAGCTGTAATGCTTGAGTATACATGGTTTAGTTGACCCAAAAAAGTGAATATTTATTTGCCATTTATAGTTAAAGAAATAGCTGCTAACATGTATGCAGTGAGAATTTTCTTTGCTCAAAACATGGCCATCCACAATTGTTATCTTCTTAAAGAGATACTTGACTCATTTAGTCATTTTCAGCAGTAAGGAGATATTATTTTGTCTATAATTAATGTAATAACTTCATTAATTTTTATATACAATTAATACATTTAAAAACACATTTTGCTACTTACTGTCGACTGAAGATGACATCATGCGTGCCCAGGAAACAGGTAGCGACCAATCATGGCTCGGTTTGCTAATGCTACATGACCAAACTTAGAAAACAGGTGAGCTGTGATTGGTCGTTGCCTGCTTCCTGGATACCTGTGATGTCATTTTCAGTTGAAAGCAAGTGGTAATCATGATGACAATTTGACAAATTGTTGCGTTGCCACATCCTGCTGTAGAGGGTGTGTCAAGACAGGACTGCCCCCTCTAAACAGGCTGATTTCAGTGAGACTCGAAAAAGAAAGTGAAAAGTGTACTGTCATTTTTTTATGATGATCATTTGGATATTTTGACAAAAGCGTGATATTCAGTCACTTGGCAAGTTAGAAAGCATGCCATGGGGCCATCTTCCGTGTGAAAATGATTTTTCTCTGTCAACCAATTCATGGACAACATTGTGTCTAGCTCCTCTACACGAGCAAATCGGAACCACTACATGAGCAAAATGTGCTGAAAAGTGGAATGGTGCAGGTGAGAAAATTCTGCAATGAAGCTAGTTGCTTGGTGCAAACGGCGCTAAAAGGCACTTATTTTGTACCTTTTAATACTAATTTTGGATGTGGGATGGGAGAATAGTTACTTTGAGAGCCATTAATTAGCCCTTTTAAAAGTGATAGACCGATATGTTTTTATTTTTCAGGCCCGATATCGATTAATAGTAGTCAAGTAGGCCGATAACCGATATTTCAAGCCGATATTCAATTGCAGTAAAAAATAAAATATATATCAATATCAAAATTAAAAAAATTAACTTTGTTGAAATTCCATTAAGCATGTTTGTTAAAACAACTTTTCAAGTTTTCCACACTTTGAAGGTTTTTGTTTTAATTTTAAACATATAAAGAAAAGACAGCTTTGTTTAAAAATTATAACAAAAATTGCAGGGAGCTGTCAGGGTCATGAAAATATGTTAGGCTAAATTAAAAACTAAGCAAGCAAATAGCTCCCTAAAATTTTCTACTGTGAATAAAGTTTTCCAAAATTTCAACATATTTCTTATAAAAATTTTTTGATTCATTTAAAAAAATAAAACGTGTAGGGACTTTCCAGTGTCAGCATCATCTTTTATAAAGTGTTTAAATAATACATAAATTAAAAGTTACCTGTATCTCACTGAGAAACAAATGCATGCGAATGTAACTAATGGGTTCTCGTCAGGGTCCGTAAAAAGTTTCAAAAGATATTTGCATAAATTGTCTGAACCATTTATTAACAACAAGTAAAAATTCACCGCTCAGTGAGATACCAGCAGTATAGGCCTTCAGATTCGTAAAAAGGCCGATGTTTTTCAAAATGCCAAATATCGGCCTGGCCGATAATCGGTCTCTCCCTCCCTTTTAATCTTAGACTTTGTATGGTCTCTCCGTGCTTGTTTTAGGAGTTCTTCAGTTACTATGGCTTCCTCCCACATTACAAAAGTACGCATTACGCATGAATTGTCCCTAGGTGTTAAGAATCTATGATTGACTGTCGCTCCGGGTCAAGGGTGTACCCCGCCTCACCTCTCACGCAGTCTGCCAGGACCCTAATGCGAACGGGCATTGTAGAAAATGGAAGGATGGATGGATTCTTAGTGTATCCCTTTTTCCGAGTAATTGGTTTCAGGCGACAGTGGGAGGAGGTGTTCGGACAAGCAACAATTACAGACTCATCCAAGGATGGGGGTGGGGGGGGTGATCATCATTGCAGTACCACTCAGACTGTATATACTTTCCCACAGCCTGTCCCCGGCCCGCTGGGACCCCCGATGCTATCTGCTGACAAGTGTTTACCTCAAACGTCACAAGATAAACTTCAAGCAGAAAACTGAAATGATGGTTGAGCGCACGGAGATGGATGTGAGCGAGCGGCAGCCAACCTTGTCATTTGTCATCTGTTACCTATCAGGTGCCTTCTTTCCCTCTTCTTCTTCTTCGTGTTCATTTGAGATGACTATGAAATACCGCACATATTATCTACGAACTGATATAGCTAATCCAAACAGTGACCCGCCCTGTGATAGGATGTAATTACACACAGTCTTCCGACCAGTCCGTTCCTCAAAACCAAATTTACGGCAAATTATAAGTGTTAAGTTTGATGGAGCCCATAAAGTGTTGTGGTTTTGATATTTGTCGATTAGACTCAGACCACAAGTGACGGCAGGCGTGATGAGACTCGAGCTAGCCACGGTTTTAAGGTAAGTTTGGGTTCAGATCAGGAGGTCACATCCTTCAGTATTTGTCAAGTTGATGCAGTGCTGGCAGCGCGAGCGAAAAGGCCGCAGGATGTCGAGGCTCGAGCACTTTGCAGAATGTTGTTTTCTTTGGGCGCATGGCAAATCTCGAACGGCATATTTTTGCTCCTTCCTGTATGGATTTCACATTTGCATGGGGAAAAAAAAAACGCTTTCTTGTGTGTTTGGATTTCCATTGTGTGGACAACATAAAGGTCTCTGGGATGGGATGTGGGAAAAGGGAGTGTGCACTTTTGCCTAAGTGCATGTTTTGAAGTCTGTTTGACAGCCTTGGTCAGCGGCTGATGTCAGAACATACTTGGAGCCGACTTCGCTCTAAGAAGGCGGGAAACCAGCGAGAGGTCTGCTACTGCGCAAATCCCACAATATAAAAATGTGGCGTGCCTCCAGGACATACAATGTTTAATCATTACACTAAGCCGGGAGTACTTCAGACAAGTGAGAAATTCACTTTGAGTAATAAAAAGTGATGTGGAAGCCCAAAGTTGCTGAAGAATTTCTGTAATGCGGATACTTAATTGGTGTTTTTAATTTGGAAATAAATGTTTTCAAAGGAAACATCTTCGATTAGGATTTGCCAAGACAAAATGTGGTTGTGGGCAGAGAGAAACTTTATTCTCAGTGTCTGTCACACAGAATCCAGCAAAGCAGGATATTAACATGACGGGATTCCCTCAAACAGATTATTCAAATCCTAATCAGTGATATATTGTACAGCCATCCATTTCTGAACTGGTCGCCGGCCAATCGCAGGGCACTTATACAGTAGACAGTCAGCCAATCACTTAGATTCACACCTGTTGTCATCAATAAACCTAGAATGCATTTTTTGGAATGTGGGAGGAAACTGGATTACCTGGAAAAATCCCACAGTAGCATTGGGAGAACATGCAAGAATGCCCAGAACCAAGATTTGAACCAAGAACTCCAAAACTGTGAGGCATACTGTAAGTGATTGCTCGCCCACCATGCTGCCCTGATCTTATTTTCCGTCCTTTTTTTTCTTTTACAAGCTTCTTTCAGACTCTCTTGCTATAAATTGGCATCAGATGCGAAACAGCCACGCTTTATTCACCGTTGGCTTTCACACAGAACTCGCCGACGGCGGACACTGTTGCGTTCGCGCAGTTTGTGGCAGCCACAGCTGCTTTCAACACAAAAGGGTGCGGACGGTAAGTCTCAGGTGTTAAACTTCGCACTCCGCTCACGGCTGCGGTTGTTCGGGTGTCAGAAACTAACAACTTCCTGGGGTTATTTCAAGCCTGCATTGGTCCCTTACACACGCGTTGGCAAAATGCCAGTTTACATGACCAGTTTGAAAGCGGCGAGAGAGATCGCAAAAAAAATTGAGGATTTTGCGCAAGACTGCTAAGGCCAAACAAAGTTTCATAGAAATTGTTGTTGTCGTGTATTTACCTTTACATTTAGGTTTCAGATTATGTTCATGGTTTGTGTTTGGAAATTGGTTGTGGATTTTTTACACAATACCTCTTGTTCTTGTTGTTAGGTGTAGGGTCGTGTTTAGGGTTAGGAGTCGGGGTAATGGTTAGGATTGGGTTGAGCCCTTATCCCATTGAGGGGTGAACATTTACAACGCTAAGGAATGTTGATATCATGTCAGGATTTCTTGCAAGGTTGCAGCATTTCCGAAACGTTCTCTAAACAGTCTTTTTTTATTATTATTTTATTTTGTATGTGGGTGAGTATGTGTATGTGCGTGTGTGCGTGCGTGCGTGCGGGTGTGTGTGTATTCGTTAGTTCACCAAAAACCTATTAAAAAAAATCCCATACCGTTCACCTAAACCGAACACTGCCGTCAGGAGACCCGAGGAAGGACCAGAGAAAACAAAGGAAAGTGAAATCCAGCACCGACCAGACACCACCCACTGGGCCACCAACCAGAGTTCTTCACCAACCCCAGAAACATCTAAATTCCAACAAATCAGGGAGACCTCTAAACAGTCTTGATGAAATTAATTCGCTAGTGTCGCAAACGTTCATCCCTCATTGAGATACGGACTTAGAGGTGAGTTAGCGATGGCCTTGGCTATAGGGTTAATATTTTAGGGTTAGGTTAGAACCTTGATGTTATACAAGTATGTATATAAAACCTGATGAGCAGACTCAGGTGAGTCTGTTGAAAAACGGAAAACCCGGTCACCAGTAACATCTTTCAACTCAAGAGCATACAAAAGAACCAGACGACCCGACTGATGGACAACCCAGCGCAGCAGTTTGAAGACCTTGAAAACTGAAGATGTCCTGCCGAGCTGCCAGAAAGCAGCAGGTTCTTTGTCCATCCGTCAACAGCGCCGCTCATAAATAACCTCTCTGGCGTATGTGCAGACACGGAGTCCTTCATACTATGCGGAAACCAAGCCAAACGGCCTCGCCGGAGCCTGAAAGTACCAGAACGGGTCAACAGAAAAATGGCAACAGGTGCTCTGCTGCTTACAGTCAAAAATGTGAACTATTTTCTTCAGAAAAAAATGTGTTGGCAAGAAAGCTGGGGAGCTACAAAGACGGTGTGCAGGCAGGTGATTGGAACAACCCGCGAGACGAATACCTTGTATAAGTCCACCTTGCTTTTTGTCAGTTATTGATGGAATGTTGATGAATGATGTGCTTTCTCTACCATTACAAATGGCGGCAGTCGGCGTCATGACCTTTATTGAAGCCCCTGGCTACACGCAGGGTGTTGCCTCCAGATAAAATCCCACACACTCCCCCATTCACCTATTCTTTTCCCAGTTCCTATTGCTTTTTCCGTCTTCAAGTGTCCCGAGTATAAGGTGTTTAATAAGTGTCCACATTTCCTCCGTGAGAGGAAATAATAAATCCGGCTTCACTATTTCAATAAACAAAAATGTACTACAATCCCCTCAACGGATAATGAGAGAAAAGTGTGTTTGGCACATGGCGTGTAGCGTGGATTCGCCAGATGCCTGTAGTCTGTTGTTGAGACAAGGAGTGTTTCTTGGCGTGACGCAAGCTGGTTCCAAATTGAGCCTGAACTCAGCGGGCGTGATTTTCGTAGATCATGGGCTAAACGAGCGTGACGTTAAGCTTGGTCATTGGTCCAGTTGTTCCACTCACTCATATATGATATGTTCAGGTACATGCATCCAGTTTTGTGCAGTTGGGAAGAGCCATTGGGCCTACACAAAAGCCACCCCTCCTCTTGTTTCTGATTAAAGGGATACTTGACTCATTGAGCCAATTTCAGCAGTAATAAGTTAACATTTTGACTCGAATTTATTTGATAACTTCATCGTTTTTTTATGTAAAACTAATACCCCTTAAAACGATTACCAGTATTTCCACTTGCTGTTGACATCAGAGTGCTGAGGAAATCAGCGACAAATTACGGCTCACCTGTTTCCTGGGTTTGGTCAGCATACTGAGTCATGATTGGTCGTCGCCTACCTAGGTCGTTACTTTATCAAAGTGAAACGCTCACATGATTTATTTAACACAGTTAAAAAATAAATAAATAAATAAACTATGATTTCAGAAAGATAAAGATCTAGTTTATTTTTATTTTTATTTTTTACTTGTGTTCCATCATTTCAGAATTCTCCACAAACTACAAGGTAGCCAGGTTTCGGATAATCTAAAATCTGTAGATTTGTCGCAAATGTACAGTATACTCAACTGTAGGGATGGGTGAGTACCGATACATGGTATCGGTATCGGACCGATACCAGACATATTTCATTGTATCGATACTGGTATCGGTCCCCACTCTTGTGGCCGTTTTCCGGTTAGGAACTAAAGGCTGAAATGATTATTTGTCATTTATTGACCGCCACAGGTACCTCGAATATGATAATTCCGAGAGGTTTTTCCTGCCTCGAGTACTCGTTTATCTAAGGCTTTAGCGTAGCAGACAGGCTACTTTTAATTTAGCCACTTACATTACCAACGCAAAAGAAGGAAGAAGAAGTGGATGTTACTTATTTGATTCAAGCAGCTGGATCGAAGGAATTAAAAATAAATCGAAAGCGGAATTGGCGATGACGAACAAGGTTTCCGTAGGTGAACCTGCGGAAGGATAATTACCGGAGAGAGAGAGCGCCCGCAGCGAACGAGGCCGAGGTGCGGCGGGATCCCGCGCGGCCGGCTCAAAGCTGCGGGATGACGGAAAAGTGGCGCTTGCGGTAGGCGGCGGAGACCCGGCCGGCCCGAAGCTGCGGGACAACCGGCAGTGGTGCTTGCGGTGGTGGCGACCCCGCCGCAGTGCAGTAAGTTCCCGCATTTGGCGCCATGAATGGAGCGAACGACACGATACATGAATATGTTGCATAGGCCCTATGTTATTTTAGCGTGATGTGAAGGCTACTGGCTTCCGATGTGGCCTGTAGGGCAATACTCCAGTAGCTAATGTATTTTGTGTCTGCAGATTCATCACAAGCTACTTTCATCTTCATCTTCTTTTTTTTATACCTGTAACTAAATGCCTTAAAAATACCCTATTTAATCTGCCTAATTAGGCATACTGGTCAACTGCTCCAATTTCATAAATGCATAATCACTACCCTGGCGTATAATATAAGTGTACATTTTGAAAGAAAAAAATCTGTCAATGTTTATTTTATTTTATTTTATTTTATGTATCATAAGTACTAATGGTATCGGTATCATTGAGTACTGAAGATTTGAGTATCGGTATTGATCTAAAAAAAAAAGTGGTATCGAACATCCCTACTCAACTGCATGTATAAATTGTACAAAGGGCTAGCTAATAGTAAGGCAGGCAATAGCCAGCTCTGTCACTTCATACATAAGCAATCCTTAGTTTATAAACAAAACTCCCATTTTCAAATGTCTGCCCTCTGGGTTTCCTGTGTTGGCTCCAGAGCGTCGAGTCAGCAGCGCAAGGTTGAATGTCATCCTCAAGGATTCCACAGTGCGGTGGAAACTTGCCCACCTGAAAAGACAGCTGATGAACATACGTCCTAGCCGCCAGACACGGCGTGGAAAGCAAATCCGTGACTAATGGAAAAGACAATAGTAAAACATGGCATGGAAACAGCTATCTGCTTCTCCATCGCTTGGAGTTCAAGGAGGGAATCCCTATTAGAACCTGTAAGAAGAAACTGCCCCTCATCCTGTATTTCCTTCCTGTGCCCCTTCAACCAGGGACCCCCCCCCCCCCCCCAGCTTCTCAAAAGTGGAAAAATGATGGTCCCATATCATATTTCGGTGCAATGTTCGTTTCTGTACATACTCCAAAGGAAATAAATTTTCCATGAAAGTAAGCAGACTACGGAATTTAGTCTTGCTCATTACATAGAATATGGTATCACTTAAGAGCATTTTGGCGCTGACTAATATGAGATTTACAGTCTAATATACATCATCCGGTGCAATCGTGGATCTCCACGTCACCCTGTCTCTCGTTGCAGCGGTGGCGTCTGTCGTTCTTGCTGTTCCCAGCCATGTTGTCAACCTGTCCAGGATTTTTTTCCCCTCTGTCTACCTCTACTTCTCTTTCCATCAAACTTGCCTGTTGTTGTTGCTGGATGTAACTTTTCAGTACTCTCGTTCTTGTTTCTAGTGACACATTAATGTGTGTAAGTATCCGTTTCATTGTGTGGAAGGTTGTTTTTGCTTGGCAAATGCAGCTTTTGACTTCGGTGTGACATCTCCTACCTGATGATATAAAGGTCCCTAAATTTTTTTTTTTTAAATTGCATTTATTTGAGGGTGGTACTATTGGTTTGAAGTCTTTCTGCTTATCACCATTGTTTTCTTGATGTTCAGGTTTAGACCCGTATTGTCACTTTCTTGTACGATGACATTTGATAGATCTTGTAGGTGTTCTTCCTCTTCCGCTATTAAGACCGTGTCATCTGCATATCTTAGATTGTTTACCGGTACATTATGTCCTCCTATCAAGATCCCTGGCATTTCTTCTATGCGCCTCATGATATTTTCGCTATACAGGCAGAACATGTCTGGTGAGGGTACACACCTCTGTCTAATTAATCTGTATGAATTTGCTGATATCCTTTTCTATTCTTATGGCAGCAGTTTGGTCCCAGTCGATATTCTTAATAACCCTTAAGTCCTTCCAGTCAATATTAAGGTCTTCTAGCATGTCGATAATGTTGTCGTGCCAAACTTGGTGTAGTCGATAAAGCATAAATGACTACAGGGTGTAGTACTAGAATCGATTACGCCACTGTTTAATCTACTGTTATTTTTGCGCCAAGTCATTGTCATCTTTTGGTGGCAACTTGTTTGGTGTCCTATTCTTGGTATCACATTTGAATAGTGAGTCGTTTGTGTCCGGGAGAATTACATCATGCTGTCGGAACGGGTTTTAAGGGCTTGGACGATAGGATGAACCAGGTTTCAATAGTGAGAGAGGACTTTCTTTTTGGGTTAAAGGTTCCAGAGAGCTTTAGTCCCTGGGAATCTTCAAAAACCAGGTCGAGTAGGGCTCCATATTCCAGTCCTAAACTATGATGACTTTGGTGTCTTAATCCATCTGCATTTGACTCACTGATGTGCCAATACAATTTAGACTACAATGTCATCCAGGAGAGGTCTCCACCAAGGCCAGATAATCTCAATTTGACTTGATTTGAGTCCCTCCGCAGTAACATAATTACAAACAAACAAATGAAAAACATAACATCCATTGTGGAGGTAAAAATAGCTTTCATTGTTGCAGGGGGGTAAGGTCATATAAGGGTCGGAACCGGACTTCAATCCTATCTCTACATTTTCTGCCGAGATCTACACAAGTGCCACACAAAGTCCAAAATGCCCGTGGGAAGTAAAAAACACCAGTTGAACCTTTTGGGGCTCTCTCTTTTGTTCGATTTAGCTTGGGAATTTTGCTTTCCGAGCCTTTGCCCATTCCACACTTAGTGGCTTAGGCCACTGGTGGCACCTGTCTCCTCTTCAGCGCCAGGCCGGGGAGACTGCCCAGCTCGTCTTGATCCCCACACTAATTGTTTTCAAAGCGAGCAGGATTTATATCGCACTAATGCAGGCGCCAGTGGCACTGTGCTCCCCTAGCCATGCCTCCCCTGCAGTGCCCCAAGGGAATGGCTTCTCCCTCTCTCTCGGTGGCCAGAGATTGTCACCGTGGATGCGAGCGGCGCTGGTCTAGCACAGAAGCATCTTGTCAGCTGCTTGGATTTTGTATGTCGTCCAGGATCAGGCGACATGCTGCAACGTTCACTTTTATGCATCACAACAAACAACTAAAATGGCAAAACAAGACACAGACCTCCACCAAGGCTGAACTTATCCTAAATAAGTCTGTCTTACTCATTTAGCTGAGTGTTCCTACCAACACTTTTCCAATACACCAAAACACTGAGCAAAGACCTAACCAATCGACTAAAGAATAAACTCTTTTTAAAAATCCAACTGACTAACTAACTAAATAATATCACACTCACAGAAATATTACAAGCCTAACTTAAGATTGATGTTTTGGTTTTTTTACATGACAAATTCACATTTACTTTTTTTTCTTTTTAGATAATTTTAACACAAACCTATCAAATAAACCTTATATGATTTAGTTATTATTTATTCAATAGTCTCATAAAACCTATTTATTTGAAATGCATAATCCTCAGGTTTATGTAATTAGTATTATCCATCCATCCATTTTCTTAACCACTTTTTCCCACAAGGGTCGCGGGGGCGCAGGAGCCTAATGAAGTATAATTACTCTAAATCAGGGGTGCTCAAGTTCGGTCCTCGAGATCCCCTATCCAGCCTGTTTTCCATGTTTCTCTCCACTAACACACCTGATTCATGATCAGGATTGTTATCAGGCTTCTGTAAAGCTTGCTGATTAGCTGATCATTAGATTCAGCTGTGCTGCAGGAGGGAAACATGGAAAACAGGCTGGATTGAGGCTCTCGAGGACCGAACTTGAGCACCCCTGCTCTAAATGAATAATAATGAGAGTATTTATTTAAAATAATTAAAGTATATTGTTTGAATTGCATAATAATCAGGTTACAGATACTGCTATGTGAAAAACACTTATGTCCTTTTTATCTTCATTTTATGTATTTGGGATGAAACTGAATGCAGACATCACAAAAACGTAAATATAAAAAAAAAGTAATTATACTTTATTAATATTAAATACTTAAACATGAGGATTATGCATTTCATGTAGGCTTTATTATTTATTTGGTAGGTTTGTGTTAAAATTATCTAAATAAATAAATACATGTGAATTTGTCATGTAAAAGAATTGTGCATGTCTATAATCATCATTATATCAGTTATGCTTCCTAGCATTGGAAAAAAAAAACGTCAAACTTTAAACCATTTGGATCACATCCCATTATAGGAAACAGGGATTTGCGGTTAGTGAACATTTATCACCATTCCTATGTGGCTATACTCAATTAAAAGGGAGTTGACAGTGTTTTATGACTAATGGTAGAAAACCTTCATAGCAAACACAATATTGTGGTGTTCTTGTGAAAGAATTCGCAACATATCCCGTAATCATTAACCTAGCGGGCCAGATTCATCCCAGGATGATGCCACATCCAGGATGTAAAACCCCATTTTTTAAATATTGTGGTTTAGTGGACCATAAAAAAAAGCACACTGGAACTTGAGGTGTGTCATTTCATACAGTGGCCTGTTCTCTCCTCACTCTTTGTGTTGTGCAGAATTCACTCTGGATCATTAATTTCATTGGCTGGTCCCCCCGAGGCCTGGTGCATTCTTTGATGGTTTCTGCACTTAACATTCCACATGTACTTTTCGTCACTCTCACGCCTGATGTAACCTACAAATAAGTCCCATCCCAATGCAATGTACACTTGTTGGCGAGGTAAGAAAGGAGAAGGCGTGTGTTCCACTGTGGTAAAGTCGAGATATGAGGTATGAGCTGAACTGTTGACCTGGGCAACACAACTGATTTTGTAGTTTAGCTCGTTGGCAGCTAATAATATATTTATGACTACAGCATAAATTGGTAAGTCTCAGTAGATGATGCCTGATTTGTAATTACAAATTTCAAGCAATAGGATTGTTCGCTCTTACCTCTGCAAAGCCAGGAGTATTGGATTTTTTTTGTTTACATTTTGCAGGTTGTCAGTAATGTGGCTGGTAAGTGTACTTGAGATTCCAGGGGTGCCATCACTCCTTATTGTCTGCAGGTAAAAAGCCTCCCAGCCTAATTTGCTCTACATCCCAGAGGAATCCTAAAGAAAACAAGCCATCATGTTTGACCTTTGCTCAGACTCTTGTAGCAACAGGCTCTCCTTACAATTCGTATCGACTTCCACTGGAGTACAAACAAAA
Source organism: Leptonotus elevatus (assembly GCF_054856555.1). NCBI lineage: Eukaryota > Metazoa > Chordata > Actinopteri > Syngnathiformes > Syngnathidae > Leptonotus > Leptonotus elevatus. The sequence goes on along the minus strand of NC_141239.1, from coordinate 22,046,752 downwards.
ACAGTAATAGTCACTGAACACAGGTTAGATTTGGTAAGGGAAAACTAGCAATTAGCAGCGTTACGAACAGACTCTGAATATGAAGTCACCAATTTTTAACTAATGTATACTAGGCAGGATTGTATTGCCGTGGAAGAAGCCCATGAACTGAGCAACAACCTATCCAACAATCTAACCAACTACTCACCAACCATGCTGTGTTAAGTGATCAACAAACAAACCTAACGATCTACCAAGCAACTATCTGGCCAAAAATCAGCAACAATGTACAAACTTACTAACCAAAGATTTACAAACCTACCGAACAACAAACTGACCAGCTACCTGTAATTTTACAGACCAAAGTATTACTTACTGACCAACAAACTTAATACTGTAACCCCTTACCCACCAATGAACTAACCAATGACCCAACAACCAAATAACCACCAACTGACCAAAAATATGAAACAAGTACCTACCAGCTTACCAACAAATAAACTAACCATCAATCTACCAATCAATTGACCAAGCAACAAACTACCAACTTTTTGTCCAATGAATTAACCAACAATCTACAAATCTACGGTAGAATGAACAACTGACACCCAAGTCAGAACCAAATGATCAACAAATTAAGCAAGAACCTACCAACATACTGACAAATGAACAAACCAACAATCTTAGAACCTAAAGATCAACTAATAGACCCAAAAATGTCAGCAATAACCGAGACTCGTATGGACCAACAGTGTGCCAACCTACGGAATAACAAATTAACCAATGACCTACTAAACTATTGACCAAAGTAACGACTACCAACAGACCAAGAATTTGATCAACAAATTCGTCAACAACTTAACGGCCAATGTACGAACCAACAAGCCAGCGTACGACTTACAGACCAATCTGCCAATGAATGAGCTATGATTTACCGACCAACAAACTAACCACTAACCATCCATCTACCAACCAGTCGTCCAAACTACTAACCCATGAACTACTCATCAAACTAACTATCAAACTGCCGAACAACAAACTAACGAACAACTTACCAATCAATAAACCAGCCAACTATCGAGCAACCAATGAACAAACAACCCCTTAATATGAAAAGTCACCACTTTCTAACCCGCACTGAGCGGACAGAATGGTAGTGCCAGGGTAGAAGCCCATTACATCTGATTTTATAAATATTTAGGCTTAGCTACATTAAGCTGATTTGGGTACTTTACTCTGCTGCTGTGCCATGAGCACTTGAGTCGCAATCTGCTTAATTTGTACGGTGCCACCCCGCGCGCCTTTCACATTCCCTTGCGATAATATAAGTGCCTGATTGTACAGTTACGTCACCGTGCCTTTTTCTTCGAATTTCACACGGCTATTCGTGCAGGCTCGAGGACGGGGCTTCCATCATCCGTTTGGTTACTGAAACGAAGACGTGTAATAATTGATTTGGGAAGCCCGGGACCAAAGCACCCCTGGCACTTGCGAGTAATGGACAAGCGGGTGGTGCGATGCCAAGCGATTGTGGCCAGACAGCGGAGATGTTGTGGCCAAGGACGAGGCTGCGTTCTCAGGGTGAAGTGGAGTCATCCCTGCGGTTCCCTGAGAGAACAATTACTGGAAGATTAAAAAGGAGAGAGCACTATGAGCGCTGTGAAGAGTTGAAACAGAGACGTTTGTTTTTCCACTAAACGCTTGGCTCCGTGTAAGATTTTGGACATTTTTGTGGGGTTCCATCAAAACGAGGATGCAGACAAATAGACTGTGGTCCGTCTTTGATGGCGAGCCCAAGGTGCTGGCTCGCACTTGGATTCTATCACAGAATTAACCCAAATGGGTGTGTTTCGTACCAGGATAACGGATCATTTGTAGGCAAAGAAGAGATTTGATCAATTTCAATGAAGACTAAAGAGTTGATGTCCATGCTTGCGGATCAGGAAAGCTAACAGTTTGGACCACAAATGATCATGCTGATATGTTTGATAAGTATAATGTGTAGCCAGCAGACATTTATTAGACACCACCAACACAATGTGGGCCACAGATCAAAACCGAAATATGGCAGTCTCAAATACTATTGGTCTTGCTCAAATGGTTGTTGACGCCACTGTTCCGCCAGTGTTTTGAAGTTTTGGATGAGAAAATCATGTTCGTCATCATGTGACTTAAGTTAGCGTCTAGCAAGTGAGCCTTGAACTAGCTAGCAAGCATTTGAGCTGATATATCTCCTGATCAAGCTAGCTATTTATAAAAATCTACCAAGCAAGGTATTACTGCTATCTACTGCCAGTCCAACTACTCAATGTTTCAGTTATTTTTCTACAACTTGCTGTTCTCTAACAAGGAGCTGAGCGGCAAAGTTCACAACAAGGGTTTGATCTATGAATCGACCAATAAAGTTCCCATTTCATTCAAAAATTTTATTATTTAAACAATTCTCTTCATCATGCTTTTCACATTTTGACATCGTGAGACCAAGATGACACCCAACAATTGATCAAATGGGCCTCCAAGGCTTCAAAGAAAACATACTCAAAGGTTAGTGGCCACTGATCTTAGAGTGTCACAGTGTCATCGAGAAGGTTGCAACAGATACAGGCTGATTACATAAGTATAGGATGTCACATATGTCACAGAAAGGCACAAAAGTGGTTGATCTTCGAAAGTAAAAAACAAAAGCTGTTTTCTGTTTGAAAAAAAACAAGTTGTGTAAAAAACACTGAACAGTTGGACACGAAAGGTTGAGAGTAGACAAGATCAAATTTAGCCTGAAATTTCACCCAAAAGAAAAATATCACAACTTTTTGTGAGTAGTCAGTATATCTGCTACAGTATGTAGCGAGTGATATGTCTATATCACCGTCTGTGAGTTAGCTGGCTACAGATCCAGCTTGATTGCTCATACTGAGCTATCCCGCATTCTTTCTAGCTAGCTTTTTTTTTACCTATCTAGCCTATAAGGTCTATCAATCTATCTAGAGGCCATTTTGTTCGCAGCGAGCTAGCTAGCTTACCTACCGTATCCGTATACCTACAATCTAAATTAAAAGATAATAATGTTTTGATTGACACTGTTATAGAGGCATTTGTTTAACAATACATTTATCATTGTAGCTGTAGTGGCTAAAGCTAGGTAGCCCAAATATTAGAAACACCTCTCAGTACGATGCATTGCACTGAAGAACCACTGAGCAATGTGGTCACACAAGTATTATGTTGTGTTTTCCCTCATCACTGTCTAGTGTTTCACATTGAGGTCGAGCGCCATCGAGAAAACTGCAGCCCATAAGAGAATGGAGCCATTGATTCCCCTGAGGAATCATTTTAGTGGAGGGAGTGTTTAACACTGGGCTAGAGAGGGAGCTATTAGCCGCTTCTCCAGCTCTGTCATCCATGACTCTGGAGGGCCTGACATGCCATGTGCACACCCTCAAAAACATCTTCATATTAGAAGCTCAAAAAGCTTTGTTGCCACTACATGCAAACTACGACATGATTGAAACAACGCTGTCACGCGTGCTTTCAGTCGGAATTCCTGTCCTCTCAGGAGAAAGTGGTCCATCATTACCTCCTCCAGACTCCCCCCTTTTCTCATTTCAGCACCCCGCTGAGCTAAGATATCAGCTAACACATGATCCTCTTAGGCCTGGACACTGATAGCCGGCGAGGGCCTCAAGCCAAGGCTACGGAGTAAAACAGACATCGCCGTTAAGTCAGATAAGACTCGCACATTGATCAGCCCAGAGTGTTAAAAATGTGCCTACGGGCGTTTTGCAGCAGGGATTGCCTAACTGTTCCCGAAATATGATTTTATTTTGTTGTTGTTGTTTTTTTTGGGGGGGGGGGGTTCACCAGACATTTCCAATCATGTTGAATTTTGGAATTGCTTCTTATAACAGAGATTAGCCATCTGTGGTAAGTGCACAAACTCCGGTGTTGATAGGGTGTGTGGCATCGAATGTTGGGGAAAAGGAAAAGACACAAAAAAATCATGTTTTTATGTTGGTATGTTTTTTTGGTTGGCATGGGTGGAGAGGTGTAGGTGAGACAGGGGTGTGCCAATACTGTGTATCCTAGGGGGGGGGGGAAGTGGCATAAAACTTCAGGAAAAAGCTGCTATAGCACATTTCACCAGTCAACCTTGTGTCCACTTTTACATTCATTAAGTTTTTATCAGCTCAAGTCTGATAAGATCCAGGGTCAGCAGTCATTATCCAGACATCACAGAATATCGGGTGACGTCCTGGCCATGTTGCCCACCAAGAGCGGACTTTTCAAGAATATTTCATTGTATTTCTTGGCTCATGCTGGTCTTATATCAACAAAGGAAGCCAAACCCTCCACAGCTTTTTATGATTAAGTAGAACAAAGTCAGGATTTTTTATTTATTTCATAGTTCCTGCCAAGTCATTCTATATCACTTCAACAAGCCAAAACACGTATGGAATTACATTGGCGCAAAAAAACAAAAAAAAAGGCGTCCATCATGGCAAATGTAGCATTCCACGGGTACCATGCCCTATTTTCTCCACAGCTTTTTGGGATTTTATTTTATTATTTATTTTTACAAAATCATGTGGCTGGGAGTGCACCAGGTGGGGAAGCCAAGTCCTAGAAAGCATATATATATATATATATATATATATATATATATATATATAAATAAAAGTTTGTGAACCTCTTGAGCAATTTGGATTACAGTTTATATGAAATAACAGATGTAGGTTTATCAATTGTATATATACAGTAAATATACACACACAGGATAACTTGTGTCAACCTTTGGGGTTCCACTACGTATTTTCTATCAATGAATAAATAAAACAAAACACTTACTCTGCTAAAAAAAATAAAAAAATAAAAAGTCTAAACCTGCTTTATGCCCGAACGGAGTGTCTTGCTTTTTCAATCAACAAACCTGTAACAACAAACTGCCGAAGAAAAAAAAGCAAGCATGTCAGTGGACAGCTGTGCACGCTTTAAGGAGGCAATACGTACACCTGTGTGCGTGTGTGTAAGTGCATGTGTGTGTACATTGAACTCAAGTGCCATAGGTCATTTTAGAGAAAAACACACCTGCTTTATAATGAATTATGTTCTTTGGCCAAAGCGACAAGTGGAGTAATTGCAGCTTACATGGAGGCGGATCAGGTGTGTGCTTAAGTGTGTTTGTTTTATTCATTTGCAGCCAGTTAAGAGCCAAAGTGTCACTTCCCTTGTGAAAAGTGAGAAATTATGTTTTTAATGTACTGTATATTAATCTGGGTAAAGGTTGACCAAAGCGGACAATTCATTAGGTACGTCTTCTGCGTGTGCTGCTCTACCGGATTTACATGTGAGAGTAGATCCTGAGGGGAGCCGCTTCCTTTGGATGGCAAACAAGTCGGCTGTGTTCCCTCCAACAAGTGGGCAAACGCCTTCTTCTCCCTGCTCTGGTCAAGCAAAATACCAAAAGAAAGACAACTTAGACTTGGGGTGAACCTGAAACTATGGCCCCTTGTGTCACAGTCCACTATCACAACACATTTGTTTGTTCATTCACTTGTTGATCTGGGGTCTATTTCACAAAGCAGGTTTCGTGAGAACTCTGGGTCAAGAAACCCTGAAATGTGGGCAACTCTGCATTTTCCGTTTCAGAAAGGGAAGTAACTTAAACCAGAGGAAAACAGGTAACTCTAGCCTGTTTCATGAAAAGAGGTCATTTAAACTCTCGGTCAGTTACCGTAGTAACAGCGTCCATGCACCTTACCTGGTCGGTAGCAGGTTTTTCCTCAATGAACCTCGAGTTTTTCCCTCCCGTGCATAGATATGCTGGCATTTTTGGACAGTTATCTTTTTGAACGGTACCGTTTCACCTCACAGCCCATCATCTACATACACAACTTAATCCGTCCTACCTCTATGGGTAGCCGCTGCGGTGTTCAAACTGTTCAAATTCGCCATTTAATCATTAAGATTTTCAGTGGAGAGGAGAAAAAAAAGCAGAGGGCGGCGATTCAATATGGTATTACTCAGTTTGAGAGGGTACGATGCAGCGATTTTGTTGTCATTTTACATACATTTGAATTAACTTGTCAGTACAATTTATATATATATATATATATATATATATATATATTATTTTACATAAAAAAAAAAATTCCGTTCAAACCGGGGTTTTTTTTCATACCTGTTTTTTTCTACCTTTCAATTAATAATCTATTAACATGCCTTGGTAAGTGCTGCTGTTTTGTTTAGCAACAGTGTTCAGTTAGCTTTTTACTGTGCGATTCCTTACTACCGATTATTTTTTTATTTATATTTTTTTATGGGAAATGGGAGGTGTCTATATTTGCGAGAGGTGCTTAATTCTCTAAGTGAAAGGTGCACCCGGGGATTAATTAGGAAACACCATCTATCAGATCACAGTCATCCATCAACACATTTCGTGGTGCTTTGGAATGTTTTGGGCTAAAACTTGTCTGCATCTTGCGGGGGGGGGGGGTTGTACTGGGGGGCGTGACCCTGCAAGGTGCACTCGTCTACCCCAAAGCGTCAGCACACTTTCACACTGACAGCTGCTACGACGTGTTGACTAACAACACCAACGTAAGGAGCAAAGAGCGCGCTCACTCAACTTGTCGACAGGCCCTCCATAATTCAATAAATCCAGCTTGAGGACCGATTCCCGCCACTCGGCAAATATCCGCCCTGCCTGCGCGATGTGTGCGTTTGTCGTCTCCCCTCTCCTCGGCTCCTGGTAATCTCGCTCGTCTCTCTCAACGAGCCCCGCGAAGGTAATTGAAAACACAAGCTTGAAAAAACAGTAGTATCACTGACACAAGGAATGTTTCTTTGTCCCTGGAACGACTACGCTCACGCTGTCGTGTTTTAACACGCTCCAAGAATTTCTGCATCTTGTCCGTGGGTCAAGCAGTTTGACAATGTGCCCCCTTGTTCCATTATCTTAAAAATTAGCTCATCGCTGATGTTCTTGGTGTTTACATCGTCATGGCAACAATGCTCTTTCGTTTAATTTGTGTTAAGCTACAAAATTTTACTGTTTCTTGTATACAGTGGAATCTCTAGACTCCATGGGCCCTGGAGTGTACATTTAGGAATTGGACCCGAAAATGGCAGTCAAAAACAAGCTTCAAAACCGTAACTTTTTATGCAACATTCCAAAAGAATTTTTGAGAAAAGTCGCACAAAAATAACATGCGTTTCGCTTTAGCCTTTTTTGTAACACGTCTTCCAGAAGGAGCAAAATGGCCGCTCCCTGAGATGGATAAAATTGAGATGGTAAATTTTTACTGCGTAATACATATTCCACAAACGCAATATTAATCAGAAAATTGTGTTAAGTCGAGTGGGGCAGGCATAAAACTTAATATTATATATAAATTTTTTCAAGTTTTCACATCCTAATACAAGCGTCTTTATCTTCTATCTATCTATCTTTTACAAAGTAGTCCTAAAATGTACCGTAGCTGAAAAGCCTTGTTTGTTTGTACAAGTTTGATGATGACGACAATTTATTTCTATGCCTTCCTATGAGAAAAAAATTATTACAATTCCAAATAAAAAGATTGAATGTTTTATTTGTGATTATCTCAAAACATACACAAAAGTTAGTCTTAAGAAGTTAAGGACCGTAGCTGGTTATTTTAATTTCCTCTTCAGTTCCCCCTTTTGTCCAATAAAAGCGACATTCCAACTTTCCCACAATCTCCCCTCCATGCATCTGACCGACTCCAATTGAAACTTAAGTCTTTTCTGGCTCCAGGCCAGTGTGTTAACTCCAACTAATTCAATGGATTAGCTATTTAGCCCAACCCCACTACACAAACATGCTCACGCACTCGCACCGATACAACTCCCGCTGCCACCGCTAATCTGGAGACTCGGTCCAAGAAATGACCAGATTCTCACAAAATGGTCAGTCCTTGTCGCGGGTCCGCCGAGAGGCGCCTGTTGAATGCGCTGATGGGCCCTTGATGAAACGCTGCCATGCTTTGGAGATTTAATTTAGCCCATCACAAAAGGCTGCAAGGGTGGGAATCGACTTGAGGCAAACGTTCTTGCATTTACGGAGAGGATTAAACTATCTCCTCAGCTCGCATTCCCACACACCAAATGCAACAGTAGAGATGACGAATGAACGAGCAAGTTGCTTTCCCTCACGGGGTACACATGTCTTAAATGCTTTTTATTTTATTTTATGTAAGACCCCCACAAGGGAAAACATTTTTGTTCACTACTCTTAAAGTGTGGGTTGAACTAGAGACGACCAATACTGCATACGTACTAGTAGTACTACACATAACGCATCGCATCCTTCCTCAGTCAATCTCTCGTAATACAAAGACTGACCTGTGAGAGATAGTATGGTATGGCCACCGGGCATCCGGAAAAACACTGTAAAAGAGAAGTTGTAGAACATTCTGAGAGATTTTTTTTATTTATTATGCTACTGAGTGGTTTCACTCCTGAATACATTTATTTAAACCCAGTAGGGCTTTGTGGTCTGCAGACTCGGGACAATTAGTGGATCCAAAAGGTCAAAGCAAACATGGTGAAGCTACATTTAGCTGTAATGCTGCACGCAAATGAAATAAGATGCCAATTCAAGTGAAATCAGCCCTGAGTGTGAAAGCTTTTAAATCCAGGTTAAAAACTTTTCTTCTTTCCTCATACCTTTATTTAAGGTATTTGAAACCTTTTTAAATCAATTTCACAGTAAGGCATTTTATTAATTTGAAAATTAAACTAAACTGAATTAAATTAAACTCAAGATGACCAATACAGGATACTAGTAGTACTGCACATAACGAATCGCGAGTCTCCTTCCCCAGTCAATATATCTATCTAGAGGTAGTATGATGCCACCGGGTATCCACGCTGTTGGAAAAAAAAAATCTGAGTTTTATAAAAATAAAAAAAATCCGAGTTTTATAAAAATAAAAATAAATAATAATAATTCTGCTACTTGTCTATAAATCATTGAATGTTATTCATTTGAAAACCATACATTTTGGTAAGCTACTTTTATATATTCTCTGCTTACATCTGAATGTCGTTTGCGTGCTTGTGTCCAGGGACGGGGTGGCCATTGGGAATTTTGGGAGTTTCTCGAACGGCTGGTCTATTTCGTAGCCGATCGCATCCCCCAACCCCGGCTGGCTTGACGAATAGTAATCGGCGCATGTCACCATGTCGGTCGCTGCCCCCTTAAACAACAAATGGCGCATGTCGTCCATCATCTCGCCCGGTTGATGAATATTTGCCCATGATCGTGGTTCCAAACAAGTGACAAAAAAAACATAATAAATGTCATGGTACAATCTGTCTGTGGATCAGCAAAACTTAGTGTTGACATCCTCAGGTTTTCCCATTTTATATTCATAAATATAGCCCGTGTTTTTAAGCTGATCGGGGAGGAAAATTACTCTAAACAGACTACAAATAATAGCTCAGGATAAGATTTTAGAGACATACAGCAAAAGTGCTTTTACTGATCTGATCGAAAAGAAGCAAACATTTTCAAATGTGTCTGTATGTGTGTACCCTGCTTTGACGTGCACGTGTCCTTATTTATGTGCAAGTCATTTCAGTGCCTGCAGTCAACGGGCCGTTCACATGTGACGCATGAGGTCAGTTTTACTGTTGAACCCCTGCCACAGCGTCTGGGACGGTGGAGCAGAGCAAATGTGCAGCTGTGCGAGGGCTGACACACTCTTTGTCATTCAACATCGTTGCTCGTGTTCAGCGCTGCCAGGCCAACGAGCGTATTTTAGGACGAAAGAAGAAGTATGTACACTTCCCGTGTTGGCATTGCCGTTTCCCACTAAACATTCCTTGGTGGTCCGTGCTATATGCATGCTAAGATGTGACCAAGTAAAATAGAGGAAGTGAAGTGGGACCTCTTAAGTCGAGCACCCAGTGTTCCACAGAGCTGACTTTCACACATTTGCCGATGGCGTAATCCTCACATTCTGTATTGAGGTCCGGTTGATGGTCTCATCTGACCACAGCACTTTGTGTAAAACCTTTGAGTCATTAGATGTTCAATAGCAACCTTAAGTGGGGCCTGTCCATGTGGGACCTTTTATGAGCACTCCAAGATTTCAGTCCATTATAGCGTGACCAACTCTCTTGGTCAGTCATTGTTCTTTTCTTTTTAAAGACAAAAAGGGTTTGTCTTACCTTAAGTAGTTTTGGCGTCCTCTGCCGCCTTCCTCACAAGATGTCAAACAGACAGTTGTGACATGCATTTCTTGGTGACTGAGGTCCCAATTGCGTTTAGATCCTTAGCAAGTTGTGGAGTTGTCCTTTGAGGCGTCTCCCATATTTTGCTCATGATTATCCTCATCCCCCGAAGCAAGATCTTGGATTCCAGACAGATAGCAATTGATTGTCATTTTGCATGCTTCCACTTTGGAGTAATGGCCAGTCGTTTTCATCTTCTCACTAAGCCTTTTGCTGATGGTTTTGTAACCCATTCCAGCCTCGAGCATGACTACAATCTTGTCACTGACAACTTATAAAAGCTTTAGTCTTGCTCACGGTGGTATAACAATTGAAAGCTAAGAACTTGATTCTCAGATTGGGGTCGTTTGTACACATGACCAGATTACCAGGTGTTGGTAATTGTTTGATTGTACACAGCTGTGTGCCACATGGGCCAGAATTCTGATTGAGCTGAAGCCTGTAAGAGATCAAATTCTTAATTCGCTAATGCAGAAGATTTGAGATTTGTTTATATTGCGTGTTTTTGTCTATTTAATTTTGATCATCTGTCTATCCAGTAAAAAATTGGGTACTGTTCATTTCTTTTCAACATTCTTAACGTAGCAGCATCGCCCGCCACTCTCTAGTCCTCCCGTCCAACCACACACTACAATGACGCCGGGTCAGAGGCGCCGGGTCTAGCCCCGGTGCCATGTATCCTAATCACATAAGAACACAGGCTAATCCTGAGCACAGCTGGGGAATCTTTACTGCGCAATTGAGGCATGAGCTGGACATCCACATCACTGGCTGTCTCTGTAAACCCCCGCAGGCTTTCATCAACCAGCCCGCCCCGACGTGCAACTTATTTTCCTGCCAGACAGCGTGTGCGGTGACTGGAGGGTCAGTGCAGCTGCTGATAGAAACTTCCAGGTCATCCCACACCGCGATATCCCTCGTGTGTTGTTTTAGCATCAACATTGTTGGGAGATTTATCCAGGTAATTAAAAAGTCATACATCACCGATGCATAAAACGGGTGGTGTTGATGGAAATGTCACTTTGGCAGAGGTGGGCGTTCCGTCAGCACTTGCTGAAGTTCCGTCAATCCGTCACTGACGGACGCCTGTTTTGTTGACAAATGACGGACTAAGCACAGACGGAAACGGGTTTTTGTCCGTCATCGGAATCGCCACGAGCCGGTAGGGATGTAACAATATCTAAACCCACGATATGATAATTCTCATGATATTGCTGGGTGGTTGGCGATATACAAAAGCTCACGATAATGTATAAAAACTCACAATATTGAATAAAAACTAAAATACCATGGTCTGTGTAGTTCACAATGTTGTGCTTGACTGAAGCGGGCCAAACGTGTATTGTTTTTTGTTTTTTTTGACGGAGATGTTGAAAAATATTTGCTGCTACGACAATGATAACCGCCACAGCGGCCAAAACATTCCTAAATTAAATTAAACTGCACTAATAAACTAAACACCAGAGGATGCTAGAACTGCACAAATGAAATACAACCTCTCCTTCTTAACAGATTGCTGCTTTTAAATAACTTGATATGACAACGACAATATTGTGGCAATTTTAACCCATTCACTCCCAGCCATTTTCACTGAAGCAACCCCCCTTCGCGCCAGCTAATTTACTGGATTTTGACTGATTTTTCATGGCCCACACAATATTGTGTTCAATTGCTATAAAAACATGGAACCTACCAAAAGAAAGATTAGAGTCTCTTCTTTTATTAAGAAAAAAAGAACATTTGTATCCATTTCCATTCAAGCGACCTCTTTGGGTCAGAGGCTGCAAAGCCTTCTGTATGCTGTAGCATAAAAACAAAACAAAACAAACAAACGTATAAATACGTTTTTGGGACCATGGCAATATTTAAATTATAAGGTTTTTATATGTTTTTGGGAGCAAATGAGTTAATATCGCAATATCATTGTTATTACATTGGCTGCTACATACTATCTTGGTCTGAACAAGTCACTTCACTCACTTGATATGCCAACTTCCTTGCTCCAATTTCTCCAAACGTGTTCCTTTTTTTGGGTCATCCCAACTGGTTAAGGAAGCTGGCCCATATCCGAGGCCGAAAAAGAAGAAGAAGTTAACTTTTAAGAGACACAGAGGGGTGTCGTCCGACGGATCTGTCATAAGACTTCTTTCTCTGTGTTCTAGCTCTGTTAGACAAGTTAAAGCATTCCCGTCCATGGAGATTAAGATGAATAATGGAGTAATAGGAGGAAGTGAATACAAATGTTTCTAACCCTGCACCTCTGCTGGCAGCCTCTCAAAGCCTCCGTTGCCAAAATCACAGGCATCTGCTCTGGTCCTACCCCCATTTTTGGAGGACCACAATGGGGTCTCTGGAGCCTCTCCTGGCATGTTTGGCCCATGTGAGGAACCCACATGCTGTATTATTATTTATTGATTTTGTTTGTCCTGTTTCGACGGACGCCATCGATTTACGCGTATGGAACACTCCAGTTGGAATGAAGCATTGTGAAAAACGAGCTTTGTCATGCGAAGCGGACATTTTTATGACTCCAAGTGAGTGTTGAAAACCTCCATTATCCGGCCCGGCTTGCATGGAGGCCCTTAAAGACGCTGTCCCTCGTGGGCGGCGTCCAAAATGGAGCTGTTCGCCTCTTCCAGTGAGAAATTGTTTTTATGGCCTATCATCTATCTCAAAAGCCACTTAAGATTTAGTGCTCTGCTATTTCATAATCACAGTCTTTAACGGAGTTATATAAACCTTAACAGACTGACATATTAAATTCATACAACCTGATGACAGTGGAACATTCCAAGTTGAACATGTTGCTGGTTGAATTCCAAAGTTATTCAAACTAAAGGGAGCGCCGTTAAAATGAAGTCAAACTACTCACCCTGGGAAGATAATGGACAGGGAATTGCGATTGGCATGCCACTTTGGGTGTTGTCCTGCTCGTAGGTACCCATTAAGCTACATATAGTATTTCGCTACATTCTACTTAAATTAGCATTCAATTGATACAATTAATTTGTGAATGTGTTGTCAATATGTTTCATTTTGAAGTTCTGTTCTATGGTCATCATGTCACTTATATTGCATTACACTTCTATTATTTTTTGTCCGACAGGTGCCTGACGACAATCAAAAATAACCGTAAACACGGAAAAGCTTCTAGGCAGGGCACAGGAAGGAGGTAAGGAAGCGACATACCCACTGGACTCCTTGCACTCTTTCCTGAGAGGGAACTTTTTTTCACTTTGTTTCCCTGCCTTCAGAAAAGAAAAGACAAATGAGTTCCAAAAGACCTACAGCATGAGCTAAGGTGTTTTCATAGTGGTCAGCACATATGCTTCATCCTCCTTGAGAGTTTAGCTCATGCTTGGATTGACTTTTTGAAGCCCAAAGTCATAACTGTTTGGATGGAAACTTTCACATGATATCAATTGTTTTTAACAGTCAAAATCATGGTAATATAAACTTCAATTATAATGCCTGGGGGGAAAAAATCACAATGTACTCCCAGCCCGAAAGTAGACATGTTTTTCTTCATGTTGCTATGTGTTAGCAACGTTTGTTTGGTATTGGCCCATATACGACCTAAATATGATTATTCAATGCTTATTTGCACCTGTATTTCAAGTAAAGTTCCCTTCATTTGGTTGTGTAGGTTTTGTAGCAGATAGGGCTAACATCATACTAGCTATGTAGCGTACTGTATGACGTGTCTTTATCAAACATAAGTTGCAATATGCCGCTTTTAACATAAATTACATGAATAAATGAGATCAACCTTAAGACTTGCCGGTAATTGTAACAAAAGTTGAGCTTTTCAGGAGGAGTGAGGTCAGCCCTTTTGCTAACTAATGCTAATGCAAGTAAACGTAACCAAATATGTAAATTAAGAACATAATTTGTCAAAACTAAAAACCTATTAATAAAATAAAATAATGATAACTGCAAGGTGACATATTTGTGACTGGAGTTAGAAACTACTCATGCTAACGTTAGTAAATGCAAACGAAATAAGAAAAATAAAATACTAAGAGAAGACATCGTATGAGCTATACAGAAAGTGGTTGTTTATGACACAAAATGAATGGCCCATTGTTGTTTTAAATGTCACTTAGGCTAATAAATAACACAAATGTACCAGTGAGGTGATTTATTTGCAGGAGTTTAAATTTTGGGGCTTGCAAATGCTAAGCAAAATTGAAAGATAACGCTATAATTTGTCAAAATACTAAACTAGTTAAGACAAAACTTGCCAATGGTATGACATATTTGTGAGTTTTTATCTAAAGTTAACTAATGCCAATTCTGGCAAATATTGGCTAAATTTAAAACATATAAGATTTTTCTTACTATCAGGGTTAACGTTACAGTATTCTATCCACACAAAAACAAACAATATAGGCCTACAATACCGTTATACCTCAATTAAATGCACAATATTGTTTTAGAAATCACTTGTGCTAATGATTAAGTCAAAAGTTAGGCTGACATATTTGTGATCAGACATTTCTCTAGAAATACTAACAGCCATGCTAAGGGGAGTATCTACAAGCTAAATAAGCTAATTAAAGATGTACTTTGCTCAAATACTAAACTAATGATGACAAAAGATCAGATATTACTCTACTACTATTTTCTCTGATTCTTTTGTGACTAATCACCTGGATTTGGGTTTGAATTTCCCGCCCTCTGCCTGCGAATGTGATGTCATGCGTGCAGTGTGTACGAGAAGAAGGGTGTGTGCAGTTTCATTTTTCGGCCACACGTAGCAGTAGCGATTACCAATTCAATATCCTGCGTTGAGCAGCTTTCAATTAATTTCCAACCAACATGGTTTTTGTAAGACAATCTTTGGAGTGGGAAGGGCTAACATCACACAGAAACAACCCATAAAAAAATATATTTATTAAAATGAATGACAAATGGCATGTGTGCTAAAAACATTACATTTAAACATAACTGGAGGTCATGTATTTGTAACTGGGGTTGTGACTCTGGGGAGAAATACAATCCCCTAGGTTTTGGGCCGTGGGCTAATTTATGATAATGCTCACAAATATGAGCTACATAAACAACAAAAAACCCTACTTTTCACTGTATAACTCTACTGTACACAAGTAAGTTATTTGTCAAAATACCAAAGTAGCCTGTCCGCAGCTATATCTTTGCTCTTTCAAACTTTACAGTTATGATTGAGCATCACGGTAACAAGACCGCAATCAAAGTGCAGCGGAGCAAAACGCTGCACATATATCTTGCACTGGAATAACAACATACCACTTTTTTTTCTTCATAAAACTATCTCACAAATTAGAAAGAGGTTGAAGACTCCATTTTTTTTTCTTCGTGTGTATGTGTAAGTGTGTGTGCACGTGTGTGTGTTTGAGTTGCACCCACTTCCTTCATGGTAACAGCTGTCAAAACGTTGTCGGATTACAGCGTACCGCAAAGTTGCAGCTCGTATTAGCAGCCTGGTACCAGAGGGGGGGGGGGGGGGGTTAGGAAACGAGCGCCGAAGACGCTCCCGAAGCTGCTAATTTCGCTACACGTGTCATGGGGATTTGCTATTCCCGTATTAGCGCAGATATCCAATAATTATGTTTTGCTTTGGTAAAGCTCAGCGTTTCAATTCCTATAAGCCACGTTTTGTTGAGAGAGAAAACTCCCTGAAATCTCCCCTTCGCCCGCTGAGGAGGGGAATGTTGAATTAATAATAGCGCTCCAGCGTGGGGGTAATTCCCCAGCCGGCATAATCATATAATGTATGTCTGAGTGCTGTGTAAAAAGCCAAAGCTAAGTCATGCGTTTGATTTCACGGTGACTTTATTTGACGCCGAGGTTGAAAAATCTTAGGAGTGAGACCGCAGTGATGTGTTACACAAATATGTTGAAGTAAAGCAATCGTGATCTTGCGTGAAACTGTGAAAACCCAACAATTGCGCCTGTCATATTACAGGTAACATTTAGTCCTATTTTTTGGGGATATTGTAATAGTGCACAGCTGAAAATCAAGGGAATTTGGTATCTGGGCATTCAGTGAGCACAAACCCATACGTACATATAACGGTATATATATATTAGGGCCCGACCGAAATGGATTATTCTTTTTTGGGGCCAATGAGATACAGATTATTGGCAGAAAAAAATACAAATTCCTGATTAATCGTCAGATTAAATTAAATAACATATATATAATGCAGAATCCTCAGTTTCCACCGCCCAATTCATTTCAATGGGTGTCAATTATTTGCAGATTTTTGCTTTTCGAGGACTGTTGTCATCTCTATTCCTCGTAAATAGCAGGTGTCAACTGTAAATCTATTGTTAAGAATTTTTTTTTACTTTTCGGTTAAAAAAAATGCACAATGCATTTTATGAATGAAGTTATAAGGACATTAGTCCTTGTCATGTGTGTGGTTGTGTTTTGAACATGTGTCATATTTAACACATTTATGTTTGAGTTATGTCACATTAGGTTTTTATAATTTTATCCTCTTTTTTTTTTTTTTTAACAAACTGTGACTTTGGCTTGTGTGTAAATTAGTGACATCCAAGTCAATTCTGTGCACAACTTGGACTGTTCACCTGAGCATTGTTTGTAAAAATTTAAGATTTCCTTTGTTTTGATTGAATGACCTTAGCAAATGACCTTATCAACAAATGTCATTATTAGGGGTGTCAGGCGATTAAAGTTTTTTAATCGTAATTAATTGCATGACTTCAATAGTTAACTCACAACTAATCACAAATGTTATATCTGTTCTTAATGTACATAAAAGGGGAGAAAAATCTTAAACAAATAGAAATATGGCTGCATCTTTTAGTCATTGATCCTTTAATTTCATAATAATTCATAAAATGGATTAAAATAAAATAAAAGATGTATTGTACTCTCCTGTAAAAAACGAGTGTGATATTGATTTGTGTTGAGGTCACTTTTTCTGCCACTAGATGGCATAATTGCATTTGTAAGACGGTGACAGCTTAGTGCATTTTTCTTTTCATATAAAGAGCTATCTAATCTTTAACATGAAGTAACTTGTGAAATTCTGCACATTTTTAACATTGTAAAATAGCCTACAACTTGACCCCAGTCTCCACAAATATATGCATTATTATTAAGTTTATTATTGCTAAATTTTGACGTGGACGTGTCCCCCAGTACAGGCTTTGCAAGTAAGGGGCGGTGATTAATCACGTGTTTAAAAATTTTTTGTGGCGTTAAAAGAACTTGAAATTAACGCACTAATTTTGACAACCCTAATTATAGTTAAGGATACAAGGTTATTGTACAGAAGAATTATGTGTAATAAATAATGAAACCATTGTTACTTGTGTACAAATGCTGTACATAGTTAGAGTACAGAGAGGTAAAAAAAATAAGTTGGCCTATTATTTTGGCCTATATATAAAAATATACTTTTGTCATCATGCCATGCCACTCGAACCCAAATGACTCACCAGGAATATACGGATATCATTTAAAAATTCATTTTTATTATTTCAGATTTCTTGTCTCGCCTTTGTTATACAAAGATGTTAAATAACTTAAATACATTCTTACCAGTCATTTGTGATCTGCTTATGTCTACGAGCTATACACATGAGGTAGAGGACAATAATTTAGGGTTCCCATAAGACATGACAAAAACCTTGTTGGTGTGTTGACATCGGGGTGTGTGTTTGTACACGCACTGCACAAACCCGAACAAAAACAAAGTACTTGTAAAAGTGACAACATTATATAAAGGCCTTTCACAAAAATAGTAGATTATACAAACAGATCAAATCCAATGGAGATATTGTGGAGATGGTGCACATGAATACACATTTGTTAGGATTTTGTTAGTGCTTTGAAAAACAGCAAGTTTGCATATGAATACATGCTTCTTGAAAACCAAAAATACAAAATACAGGATATAAAATCAATTTAGTCGTATTTACACTTAACACATGCTCATAATATATTTAAAAATAATTTATTTTTTCTACAAAATAGATTTTTTTTTTGTACATGGTCTTCTGCTAACTAAACAGTGCAGAGTTTTGGATTTTCAGAATGTGGTATGACATCATCATCTTGCGTCATCATTCCCCTTATATACAATCTATAAACAAAGCCAAAAGAATGCACCCAGTGGGCATTTGGTATTCCTGTTTGTCTTCAACGGGTTCACCAGCCAAGAAAACTTGGTGTTTTCTCGGTGGAGGGGGGCCGAGCACATACCAAAAGTGTGCTGTGGCAAGCAGGCATTTGCGCTGCATAGTTATTATGGTTTGCATGTAGCGTGCAAACTTCCGCGTGTCTTTTATTTGCTTATCGAAATGCTTCAAATTCTGGACCACGGTGGCATGGTGCAGTCACAGTGTCTATGATTAGAATCTATATAGTGGTACCCTGAAGTTCCAACGCCCCAAACTGACATTTGAGTGAAACATATGGAGTTCAAACACTCTCAATGTAAAACACATCACCACACCTAATTGTATCCAGCATCAAAGGATTTATAGGTTTAGGTTTCCTATTTTTGTTCTGCGTCAGGATTCTCAACTGGTACTGGCCATTTTGTGTTGTGAACAAAGCACTTGAATTTAGATTTGGTGTGCTTCAGCATTATGTGCTTAGGCTAGTTACGATTTTATTTTGGTAGGTTTGTACTTTCCGTTGTTTCCAAACTAGGACTACAGCTATATTGTCAAACTTTTTGGGGAAAAAACTAATTTCATTTTTGCTCATGTGGCTGATCACATGCATTTGACTCTCTTTGTTATGTTGATGGTTTTATTTGAGTAGATATGTAATTCCTGTTTTGTTTTGTTTTTTGGTCCGAACTAAGACTCTAGGTTTGTTACGACTATATGTTTGTAGGTTTCTACTTCTGTTATGATTTATGAGCTCTCACCCGATAGGGGATGTTTTTTGTTTTTTTAATGGACAAATAACTTTAGTTTTGAATTTATCTGATAAAAGTTTCTATAGCATCATGTGATTATCTAGCTATTTATTTTGTTACGTTTCTACTTTGGGTTTTTGTTACCAAACTACAGTAGTACTGTCATCCGCCATTAGCCAACTTTATGTGTTATGTTGTTTTTGCCGTTATTGCCTTTATTGTAATGTACTTATACTCTGGGTTATTTTATTATATTATGATTATATTTTGGTAGATTTCTACTTCCTGTTTTTGTTTGCTGTGAGACTCTCAGCTGAATATTTTCTCAGCCGCAACAACTTTGGTTTAGATTTTGTTTGAAAAGTATGTCAGCGTCATGTGGTTTGTTGCCAATTTTATTTTGCTATGTTTCTACTTCTCGTTGTTGTTGACCAACTGTATGTTAGATGAGTTTGATTTGAATGGTATGTGACTGATATCTTGCATTTGAGTCCATTTGTGCCATTCTTGGTTTTATTTTGGTAAGTCCTTACTCCCGTATTTGTTTACATATCCTTGAAAGGAATTTCAGCCTGAGCCTGTATTGACTACCTTTTTGTGAGCAAAGGACTTTTCAGATATTGTGTGACTGGTGTGGTGCTTTTGAGTCCATCTGTTTGTGTAATCTGACAAGAAATGGTGCTAAGGATGTAGATTGTAGACTGCTTCGTTAGCTCCTTATGCTAGCTGACAACTGGCTATCTGCCACATGCTTGTCACTTGTAAACAAAAGGTGAAATGTTATGTGTGTTAGGTTTTAAACAATTTCAAATAAAAAAAACAAGTTTTAAACAATTTACATTTGGCTAAGATCAGTGGGCAAACATCTAAATTGCTATGTTAGCTTCTAATGCCAGCTGCTTCTCACGTGTTCAAAAAGTGTTATTCATGTGTGTGTTTGTGTTTTAAACATAGATTTGACATTTAACAAGGAGCGCTAAGTAAATGTGGACAGTAATCTGCTACATTGGGGTCTCCTGCTAGCTGTCTAATTATTATTGTGTACCTTGTTTTACATGACATTAGCCGTTGATTTCATGTGATACGTGTGTAGGCAGAGTTTAAAGAGTGTTTTACGGTTTCTAACTTTTGATTGGTTAACTGTACATGAGTTAATAATGACTAGTGACGTCAAACTTTGTTTGTATAGCTTTTGGTGCAGACGAACTACAGGGTACCACTGTTGCTCACTTCTTGCAATAGTAGAACATGTGCCTTCTTACCACAGGAGAAGAAACCTATTTACAGTTTTCTTTATAAAAAAATAAAAAAAGAAGAGAGAAATCTGCGCTGGATCCATAAATATAGATTAAAAAAAATACTCTAAAGAGATTTTTGGGCTTCAGTGTGGGAATAAATGCTATCATACAAAACTGGGTCCCCCCCTTCCCTCTCACTCAGTAGTCACAAACAAGGCATACACAAGTTCTTATATACTGGATATCTTATAGATGATTACCAGAAGTTAAGTGCAGACAATACAGAAGCCTTTATCTTCACGGTCGGCATTAAGGGCATCAGACGATTTGGTGATTATGCTAATGAGGAATATGGCTCAACGGTGATAGTACGGTGGCTACGTCCGTCCGCACTTTTCTAGCAAGGCCGCTGTCGTCTTCACGATTGATGGTTCTTAGTGGTCTGAGTTATTCCCTGAACAATGTTCGGATGAAGGCAGAGGGACGTACTGTATTTGTAATCGTCATTTGCATCCACCCATCAGTCACAATATTAGGTACACTTGCGCCGATCCAACCCATGGAACATAAACTCCTAACTTTTCCAATATAGAATTGTCCAAAATATTAAGCCCGACCATAATTCCCATTGTGTATTTTTTTAATATTGTTTACTATCGCAGTCGGTGGTGTAGATCTGCACTGCGCCACAATTGAGGAGCTGTTTCTAATATTTTGTCCGTATCATGTAGCTAAACATGGTAAAGTGGGGTACACATACATTTTTAACATCTTAACTGCTTTTTACAATGTCAGGGACGCTACACGTCGTGGGGGGATCACGTATTATATTGTATGTACGATGTACTCAGACATTGAGCCTTGTCCCCCCCCCCCTTCTTTATGTTTAATTTTCATCTAAGAAACTTGGGGGCACTGAATGGCGACCTGCTAGGCTTCCTGCTGTGTCTCCCGCTATTGGTCATTGTTGTTTTCGTGTTTTTTGGACAGGTGGTGACCAGGGGAATTTGAATCGGAAAACAGCACGATTGTAGATCAAGCTCCCGAATTGGATCTTATGTGTGACGCAGGTGTCTCTAATAAAGTGTCCAGTTATGTGTATAATGCAATTTACAGCTGCAAATTATCTTTAAAAAAAAAAAGAAGAAAAAATTTCAATTTGTTTTCCGCACCCCATGAAGAAGTCCTTGTTTAAAGCTTCCAAAAGGCGGGAACTGTGTCACACAAACAACAAAGCGTCTGTGCAGTTAGTGGTTTGTTTTACCATAAAATGACATAAGTGGCTTGTATAATGGCTTTACAATATATATAACGTTATTATAAAGTTATTTACATGCATATGCAAACACACAATGTGTGTGCGCGTAGATATGTGCGTGTAGAGTAAAATTCTTACACCCTGTCTGGTTTTCGTTGGAAGTCGTCGCCGGATACAAACACACATGCGTGGTCGTCCTTCTTCCTTCAGTCTTGGCTATGCTTGCACGTGAAAATAATTGTTGAGTAAGGAGAGTCTGGTCAAGGCTTGAGATGTTCACCCAGTTGTCTGAGAAGAAGTTTGTCTTTGAATAAAAAAATGGAAAAAAAAAATCCCTCAAAGTGCTTATTAGTGTCACCACTCCCGTGATGGCGTTCAGCCCTTACAGGTGTACACCTCCTCCCTCTGCGTGCACTGCTTGCATTCCACGTAGCAGCACCAGCGCACTTGGCACTGGCAGGGCCGCGTCACTTCCCGGCTTTGCGTGTTGTGGCCCCGCCCGCAGCAGATAGCGTCGCAGTTCTTGTCCTTGTAGCACTTGCGGGCGGCCGTGCCCGACGAGTACTTGCTGGGTCTGCAGAAGCTGGGCGAGTCCTCGATGTGCAGCAGGTTCATGGTACGGGGGATCTGCTCGTTGATCTGCAGGAGCGGAGGCGGTTGCTGCTGCGGGTGTTGTTGGCTCCGGGCCGAGGGGGCGATGTCGCCCTCCCCTGTGGCCTCGTTGGTGGAGCTGCCCACCTTGACCGAGGTCTCGTAGCGCTGCTTGAGCTGCTTGCCGACCTCGTGGAAGGGTTTCAGCTGCCTCCAGCAGGTCCGGATGGTGCAGGAGCCGGAGACGCCGTGGCACTTGCAGGTGGTGTCCACGCCAGCCTTGATGACCTGCGCGGCAGAAATAGTACAGTGGTACCGTGAATTAGGAATGTGCCTTTTTTTTTTAAAGGGAGCACATCTGCCTGTCTGTTGAGGAAATCCTCATTGTATCGCGGAAATCTGTGGTTTATAATGATGTTTTTTTATGCATCTTTACAGTAAGGTACACTCACTGTAAATCTACAGTCTGTGATACGCTTTTCAGCCATTTATAGAACCTGCCAATCCCACTTTTTCCGATCCTGATTTTTTTCATAAAAGTAGTTCTCTAAAA
Source organism: Leptonotus elevatus (assembly GCF_054856555.1). Taxonomy (NCBI): domain Eukaryota; kingdom Metazoa; phylum Chordata; class Actinopteri; order Syngnathiformes; family Syngnathidae; genus Leptonotus; species Leptonotus elevatus. Next base: position 22,023,994 of record NC_141239.1, on the reverse strand, counting down.
TAAAAAATGACAATCGTATTAGTCATCTCACAGCCGAAGAGGACAGTGGCGGACTTTTTCAGACCTGTGATTGCTGGAGAAGATTGAAAGGGATCGGCCGATCACCGAAAATTAAGGAATTGGGTGTTGATTTTGATCTTGGCCGTGCACCCCTTGTGACTTATCGGCACAACCCGCCCAAATAACATTAAAAACAATGACCAACAGAGGGAGACAAGACAGTACTCTCTTTTCGGCCTGACATCTTAGTTAAAGGGGAAGTCAACCTTAAGCACTTCTTTACAATAATATGTTATATGTGACCTCATGAGTCTAAACATGACATTGTAATTAATATTACATTTGTGGAATATGAGTTATGCAGCAAGGTAGGTGAAGCCGTTTTTATCCATCTCAGGGGGCGGCCATTTTGCCACTTGCTGTCAACTGAAGATGACGTCACACTTGCCCAGGGCTTCGGCAATGACCAATCACAGCTCACCTGTTTTCTGAAGCTGAGCTGTGATTGGTTGTTACCTGAGACCTGAGCATAGTGCGATAGTGTGAACCTGGAAAAAACAAGGACCAAAACCAAAAACCTACAATATGTACTTTCTTTATATTATGCAATATATATTGCAATTTGTGTGTGTTCAAGAAAGTTTACAATGTGCCCCCCCCCCCCCCCCCCCCCCGAGTGAAATGCTTTTATTGTATTTATGGGCTCTGCCTGTGGTCGTCGTGGATGGGTATAGTTACTGATTACAGTGAGAGAGAGGGAAAAAGTCGGGTGTGTAAAATATTGTGTTAATTCTTAATCCTTGGAGTATTTTGATCAATTTGATTTGATTCAAATCAGACTGCCTGGCTCGCTCTCCCTCAGGTCAGCTATGATTGGTTCCAGGTTCCTAAACAGGATAAGCACCATAGTGCTATAGAATCGATTGGACGTTAAAAGGAGTCTGTCATTACTGGGTGAACTGTTGTGGTTTACAAAGCTCAAGGTGCCTCTTTATTGGTACAAGGCTCCGGGTTCATACACGTGGTATTTTAATTAAAGTCAATACCTATTATTATGATGATAAAAGAGAGTGGTTGTTAGAGGAGCTCTCTAGAGACCAGCGTGTTTGACAGTATACGTGCACTTTTCCCTTTACGCGTGTTCAAAGCCAAGGTGCGAGCCGACCTTGAGCGTTGTAGTCAGTCCATCAACTATAAAAAAAACAAAAACAAATAAAAAACGCCCTCATCTATAGAAACAAAATGGTCACAGGCTAAAAAAAGCGCAGCCTTGGCATCCTCGCGCCCCGGCCAAAAAAGTCAGACCGCAAGCCGTCAAAAGCAATGAGCGTCTCGGAATCAATGACAATAACACATTGTCTCAGACCAAGGGATTTTGGATTGCACCTCCGTTTCCCCGCTGCGACTGCGAAAGAGATCAGGAAGTGCACATTCATCACGACAACCGGTCAAGAAAATGCGATAGGTCAGCTTTTTGAGGGGGGGGGGGGGGGGGGGGGGGCTTGCGGGCCAGCACATTCCACTACGGTCCTCTTGCGAATTGATCCTAAAACTTAGGTAACAAAAAAAAAAAAAGCTGGTAAAAAACAATGTTGTAAATCGTTAATCGCAGATAGAATCTCCCCAGGGGATAATATTTGGAGAGGCGAGCTGCAAAGGAAGGGCTCATTGAAATGAGGTGTCTGGGCCACCTGTTTTAAGGTATAGTGTAGTTCTTTTTCAAGCTCATTTGCAGAAAGTAACACATTCCAATACTTGAGTTTGCTTTGGCTCCACCGATTCCAACTGTCCTTGTATTTTACAATCCAAACTGTCGACTTTTTACATCTGGCCAACATATTTGTACACGGCACATCTGATAAGAAGAATACTGACAAATGAGCGCTTTGAAAGGGTGAGCACATTTACAATCGAACTGTTTTCAATCTGAGTTTGCTCAGTTTTTATTGCATGTATCAGGGGCCAGGACTACTCCGTTTTTATTGGGCGACTGTCAGGATAGTAGTACCTTAAAGTTAGAACTTCTCAACATCAAAACATTTGACAACAGTTTGAAAAACATGCCACAAAGCTCAACACATTTTCATAGTTTGAACAGTCACCATGGTATTAGCATCTCTGCCTTGCAATTGAGAGGTTGTGGGTTTGAATTTTGGCTCAGGGCCTTCCTGTGGTGGAGTTTGCATATTCTTAAAGGTGACCAGATTCCCGTGTAAGCTTCAACTGTCCCGATTTGAGCCTTTGGTCCCGGCAGATTTCATGACCTCATTGTTTTGTCCCATTTTTATGCAGTTCCTGTCCCAGCATCTCGTTTTTTTTCTTCCCATCTATATGTCTCTAGTGGGGTTTCCATCAAATTGTTTCAAAAAATTTTGCCGAATTTACTGAAAATGCGCAAAACGGACATGCAATTTATGCCCGTTTCCATCTGTTCTTCTTTTGCGAATATTGAGAGGGGGCTGTAGGTGGCGGTATACACCATAGAGATGTGATCCACCAGTCATTTAAAAGGAGAAGAAGAAAAACAGGAAGCGACTTCGCCGTGCAATCACGTCATATGAGTTTGCTTTTGTAAGTCTTGATAAACCGTAGCGTTTCTTTGCTGTTTTCCATTTAAAATTGCATTAATATTTGCTCCTTTAATTAATTCCAGAAAGATTTCTGTTTCGTCGTCCCCCAAACATACGTGTATCCGGTCTTAACAGCGTTTATTTGTTTCCATAGCCAAAATTTGCATTTTCCTTTTTTCGATAAGCTTCAAAATCCACCCCCTCCAGGCGTAAAAACTTATTTGCGAATTTTGGGAACTTTTTCAAATTTCTAGCATTTTTATTCCGTTTTATTTTCGCATTTCTTGAAAATTCAAATAAAAATGAGTTGATGGAAACCCCACTAATCACACAGTTGTCATAGCAATTCATACGATGGACCCAATAAAAGGGAATTTAACTATTACATTTCTTCCTATTTACTTCCAAATTCACGTTTGCGTTCTCATTCGTATCCACATCTAGGCGGTAACAGGCAATAGACATTGACCTTAAGTAGAACTACTTCCTGCTTTCGCATCTAAGAATCAAAAAAGTTTGGTTAATGGTGAACCGACGTAGCATTTAGCATTAGCCGTGTAAAGCAGAACAATTTGGTTTAATTACGGTTCGATGGTGCTCTTGTACGGCTCAGTTTGCGAGTGTTTGACGTAATTAGTTTCTTGTTGTCATTTTATAATATGAATGAACTTGTCAGTACTGTAAATGTACCGGTAATAAGCATCTTAAACGGTGTGATTCAAGGACATTCCTATTTAGTGGAATGATTTCATTTGGTTCGATTCAACGTAATCACATCTTTTAAAACAAAGCGTTTTTTTCCGATTCAAGTCCGTTTTTGTTACACCTCTGTAACGCATTGGCACTCTGTATTACTTTTCCCAGTCTATACTGTACTATGATGTATGAATGACATCATTTCATGCCAGTTATGAGCCCAATTTGAGGCAGACCTGTAATCACTAGTCCGCTATGCTGTCCCTATTTTCCTCAATTAATACAAACAAAATGCTATAATAAAACAAGTTGAGGCTTTTGCGATAAAATTATTGTATGACTGTTTTATGAGTCATCGTACAGTATAATTATGATTTATCTTTTCTATTTTTTGTTTAATCTTATCAGCTAATAAATCACAGTCACCGGGGGGAGAAATACATTTAGGATGCTCAAACAAGACAGATTAGATCGAGACGGGTCCAAACGATTACAACTATGTCGGGATATTTTCCCCCTTGATCAGTTTGAACTCCACAACCCAATTTAGTGATCAATACAAACACTCACCTTCAGGCCCACGTTGGTGTTGTGCATGTCCACGTGCGCGCGTAGGTCCTTGTTGGAGCGCTTGCCCAGGAAGTCCTTGACAAACTTGTTGGCGTATTTCAGGTTGTCGCCGCAGCCGCCCCACTGCCACGCCTTGCGGTTCTCTAGGTCGGGCGCCTCGTCGCACGTGCAGCGCTCCATGCGGCCCGCGCTGCACGCTTTGGCCATGGCGTGTGTCAGTCCCGCCGAAGAAATGGCGTACAGGAAGGCGGTCTCCTTGAATCCTTGGGAAAGCAGATGGGTTATCAGTATGTAAAGGATTTCTACTTTTTATGCAGTTGCTAACCCTCTGGTTTCGTTGGTACAACAAAAATGTTCGTAGTTTTTGAGTAATACAATTGACGCTTATCCTCACTAAGGTCGAAGGAAATAAAATTAAAAATATGTTACCGTAAAATCCCATGTATAGTACGCACCCATGTGTTATAAAAGATCACCTTTAAAAAAAAAAATAATTCTCCGTTCTTGTGTAGAATGCGTCCCCCGATTTGCAGAATGAATAATATGAATGAATTAAGATTTAAAACTTACCAATAAAGTGTAAATGCTTTAAAATCCAGGTTTAAAACTAGCCTTTTTTCCCCACACCTGACTTTCAAAGTATTTTTAAAATCATGTTTTCAAAAGCTATTTTTTTGTATTTCTTTACTTTGCTTTAATATCTCTTTAACGCTGCTTGTCACTGATTTTCAGTGTTGTGCTTTAATTACAGTATGCATTATATTGAATTACGTTGTGTATGAAATGGGCTATAAATCACTCATTCTACTTTTTTTCCCCACTATTTGGGTCAATTTGATCCAACTTTCTGGGTCATTTTACACAAAACAACCCAAGAAATTGGGTCCATCCATCCATCCATCCATCCATTTTCTTAACCGCTTGTCCTTAAGAGTCGCGGGGGGCGCTGGAGCCTATCCCAGCTGGCTTTGGGCAGTAGGCGGGGTACACCCTGAACGGGTTGCCAGCCAATCGCAGAGAAATTGGGTAATTTTATCAATTTTATAAACAACCCAAGTTGTGTCAAATTGACCCAAGTACTGCACTGTAGTGGATTGGTCCCTTTTTCAAGTGTAGTTGCTGCCTAGTAAACATTTAAACAATGTGAACATTTTGTGTTTCTGCCTCCTGTATAATACACCCCTGTTGATTTGGCATCTTCTTTTTTTTGTTCCCGTGATTTTATAGTACATTAAGACAAAAATAACAAAAACTAGACCATTGAAAAAAAATGAATAGGTTTTTAGAATTAAAATTGCCCTGCAACGTAGCAGCAGGGTTAACATTAGGCATTTAAAATGTTGTAGCACAAGATCATTAACTCAGAGCAGAAAACTTTCTCTTGCCATAACAGGTGCTGCTGTTTTCGTTAGCAAGTAAGCTCAAATGGACTCAGGAGTAAAATCTAAACAATTTTTTTTTTTTTTATCCTCATGGGAAAAGGGAGGCAGTTATTTGACACACAAGTGTATGGCGTGTATTGGTTGGATTGACGCTATTTCAGGAAATACAGTATTTGACAAAAAAATGTTTTGCATTATTCAAAAATATGTACATTTTCAAATGAAGTATTGTTCAAATTTACATTAAAGTTAGTCATTGATACACTCTAAAGATTACAAATCTTTAATTGGGTTGTTAATTCAACCTGCCTTGGGCAGCACGGTGAGGCCACGGGTTGGCATGTCCGCTCCACAGTTCAGAGGTTCTGGGTTTAAATCTGGGCTCAGCCCCTCTTTTATGGGGTTTGCATGTTTTACCCTGCCTTCCACCCAAAAGTCAGTTGGGATAGACTCAAGCTCATCCGTGACCCTAATGAGGAAAAGTGCCTTTGGAAATTAACGTACTGAAGGAACCAATCTCGTACCTCTCTTGAGCATGTTGGCTCGGTGTCGTCCCTCTAAGGTGCAGTTCCACCTCTCGAAGCGAAACTGATACTGGCATTCTAGGGCGCTCATGGTGATGGCCTCTCGCAAGGTCTCGGCCACGCCTGGGTCACGTCTGCACATCCTGCGCTGCTTCTTTTCCAGTTTGAGCCGGTCGCACAGCTTGTAGTGGGCCCGGCCCACGCTCTCCTCCGGTAGAGAGTTCAGAGGCAGGATGGACAGCGGCTCATTACCTGTCAGCCTAAAACACACAAAACGTGGGAAGTGAGTAGGAGCGCTTCCTGCCAGTGACGTTTTTATCTATCTGAAACTGGTGAAGTACCAACCGATTAGGTGCGCTTGCATACCAGAAACACTCGAGTACGCTCTTATACTCTCTGATGCCTTTTAAAATTCCAATTTCTCTTCCAACGACAGAGTTATAAATCGCTCAGACAACGCAAATCACTAGAGGCTCAATATAAAAGTTTATAAGAGAAATAAAAGGGTAACTATCTAGCAGACGCTGAGACGTCGTTCAGTGGAATTGCTCGGATTCTTTTTCCTGGACACGCATTCCCGGGCACTTGCTGCGAGGCAGAATATCTGGAACACAGTGCATAAAATATGTATATTCTCACCACACCTACAAGGATTTTTAAATGACAAATTAGGGGCAGGTGCAAATCTACTCTTTATCTCTTCTGCAATTAGTGGCCCACAGTGTTTATTTACTCAACTGCAGAATGAGAGGAGGCTTTAAAAAAATTAAAAAGCACTATTACAGAGAAAAACTTATCCATTGTGTAGCTCCGCGGAACAAGAACAAATATGGACCTCAGAGTCACATCCAGCAACAAAGTTCAGATGGGCTCATGTACGTGTATGAACAATAGCAAACTGAAATAACTTCAGTTACTAGAATATTTTCACTGATGGGAGTCCATTTGAGAAGTCATGTATTTGTCTTAAGTTAGGATATTATTCAGATGTTTACGGAGTAGTTATAAGCCATACTCTACTCGAACACTAATCATCGCTAGAGACACATGTAACATGTTGATCATCTATAAAAGGGGAAGTCAACTCAACCGTTTTCATTACCATAATAAATGATATGCACCCCTACTGGTCCAAACACAGTATTCTGATTAATATTGTGTTTGTGGAATATGAATTAAGCAGCAAAATCCACCTTTTTTTGTCCATCTCAGGGGGTGGCCATTTTGCCACTACCTTCCGATTAAAATGACATCACAGTTCCTCAGGGCTCAGGTAACCATCACCTCTTTTTTGGTCATCATGTGACATTTGCAAGATGAGCCGTGATTGACCGTTACCTGAGCCAAGAGCAGCAGTGATGTCATTTTCCCTGACCAATCACGGCTCACCTGTTTTCTGAGTTTGGTCATGTGATGTTGGCAAGCTGAGCCATGTTTTGTCGTTCCCTGAGCTCTGAGCAACTGCGATGTTATTTTCAGTTGTTAGCAAGTGGCAAAATGGCCGCCCGCTGAGATGGATTAAAACTAAATTCATGTTCCCCAAACACAATATTAATCTAAATGCCGTGTTTAGACTAATTGGGGTGCATACAACATATTATTGTAAAGAACATTTTTCGGTTGACTTCCTATTTAATACTGTGAACGGAACTCACTTTAATTCCCCTTTGTGACTGTTTATTTTTAGGGGCTGCTGTTTTGGTTAGCAAAGGGTTCATGAGCTTTCATAGTGTCTTGGTAGAGTTAACCGTACCAGTTTATTTCATGATGACCAATACAGATGCATCTATTAGAGGGAGGTGGTACTATTATGTTAAATCATCAACAATTAAATGAATAGTACTAGCACTATATTTTTTAATTGTTTTTAAAAAGGAAAGTCATGAAACTATGTTTTTCTGATATAGCCTATGTATCTATTTTTTTCCCTCTAGCTGTTTGAATTGGTCAATTTGACATAAACCATAACAGGAGGGTGAAGTGGATGACGATCGCAAATTATCGCACAGTGTCTATTATTACTATCTGAGGAAATCACTTTCATCACTGTTTTGTATTAAAAATAAATGACGGCTCCGTTGTCATCCAAATACTTTTGGGCCATACTAAGAAGAAACAGAATTGAGGACAGGCTTTCAAAACAACATCAACCAAGCAATCACAGCTGACTTGTATCGATTTAAACAGGACCATACCGCAGGATTTACACTCTCATTATAGAATCCCCATACAAACACAGAGAATTCACGGTACTCGAGATCATTCACGCTGCAGCTGCACACAGAACATGTGGCGCACTCGCACTCCTCTCCTCAGTTTATTTAAGGGAAGCGTATACAAAAACAAACAAGCGAGGCCCCACCGCAGAGCTGGCAGGCCCCCGAAGACCAGCGTTCTGAGGTCGCCATGGCGGGAGCGCAGCGCCGCTTGCGTAAACACGCACGCGAGGGGACACGACAGTCGCCCTGTGACCGTTTTGGTCACGGCGACTGACAGGATTGGCAGCCGAGCCGCTCATTATGTCTAATCTCTGGCAGCCTTCGCACCCTCAGAGTGAAACCAAAGAATAAATGGATTTGCAGAGAGTCATAAAGGCACACGTGTTGGGACCGAGTGCCACTGCAGGAGTTTTTACGCTTCATTTAATGCTGCAATGAATTAAATGATACACTTCAGTAAGTCTTAATTGTATATTTAACCTTCGCAGATCATTGACAACTAATGCAGTCCAAAGTTTGTTAGAGAATAGCTGCATGGTTACAGTGGAACCTCTGTGGTGGCGAGAATTTAATTCCGGGACAGTATGTTTGTATTCCTAAATAATTTCTCACTGGGGGAAAAAAAACAACGTGAATTGAAAGATAGAGGGACCATCCACAAAAGGTGAAAATCTGTGATATAGTCTCACGCACTTTAACACATTAAAACTTATTAAAACATCCTTAAACTTATAAATACACGCTCTTAAAAACAGTTGGGTCAAAAGTAACCCAATTATGGAACAAAAATTGACTAATCCACTTCATGGGTCAATTTGACCCAACTTTGAGTCAAGAAATGGGTCTTTTAGTGTAAAACAACTCATAAATATTGGTCAAAAAATTGGGTCATTTTGTATAAAACAACCCGGAAAGTAGAAGATCGGTCCAGTTTTGACCCGAATGTTTTTAGAGTGTACAGTTTTCTTAAACTCTAAACATACGTATATTAACACACACACACACACACACAAAAGGATTGTAAGCATAAAATGTGTAAAAAAAACTTTCTATTGTAGGAGTTAAACTGATTAGTCGTCAAGTCAATTCCTCATCGACTACTTGCTAATTGCGGTTATATTATAATTATATTATAATTTTTTTAATTCGTTTTTTTTCTTTAGCTACAAAATAAAAGTAAACAATAGGTGTTTTAAAGCATTTATGGTTTACCCAGGCATCAAAGAAGCTTGTAGGCACAGAAACGGAGGTTTTTATCTCACTATAGGTAAACAACTGTAGCTGTTAGATTTGTGACCTGCATATGCAAAGATGAGTAACTCGGTGTGTGCAGGGTTTGGGAGCAAAAGAGACAAAACTGATGCCCGAAAGTCCTGTAGTGTAAAATAACACTTTATGACACATATAGTTGTGCTCATAAGTGTGCAAACTTATGAGCACAACTGTACATGTACAAAAGCTAAATGTCACTTAATGATATAAAAATGCTATGAATCATCACGAAAATTCACATGCAAATATCTAATCATGTCCTCTTCGACCTCTGAAAATAGCAAAACAATTGGCACGGTATTTTGGATTTTATGGGCATTTCTCACCATAAAGTTGTACTCAATTTTACATGTCACTAGGGTATGTACAGTAAATTTATGATCACATCTATACATGTGCTATTCATTTTCCAGGCTTTTAAGACGGGATGCAGACAGAGAGATTGTGCACCATTTTTTTATATTTACCTCAGACACAAACTTGTAATCAAAATAAAACCGGACTAATCAAAGAAAGCTGTGTCCCAAAGTGTCTTTATTATTCTCAATCTTAATCCTGATCAAATCAGGAATTGCAAGGAAGATTCCACCTCAAATAATTCACTACGCTAATCAAATTTTTGGCATCTTGTCTCCCAATCAGACAATTTAAGCGGACTTTTGACTCGTCTGTTAGAAACCATATAGCAAAGAAATGCTTCATTTTTTGGAGCCTGCCCACTATGTCTACGCTATAGTGAGTGCAAAATAAAGGAGGTTGTTTCGTTAAGCAGAAACATGCACATGCTCCCGCTAACTAGAAATACATAAAAACAAAGCATTTAATGAAAAATATATGTGTGTGTTTTTATCCTGATGGGAAAAAATACATTTTATTTTTTCCCCATGGTATCTACTGAGCTAATGAATGCTTTTAATTAGTTTACGGGTTGGCGTATGAAATTAAGAATGTACAGCACAAGAAGACACACTAAGTCACCATCATAGTTACTGTTTCTCATTTGATTGTTTTTATATTTATGACTAAAAACTTTAATTGTGTCTTCATTACTTTGTTAACGTGGGTTAGTGATAGCCTACAGTATGTCCTGACTTGCATACAAATTCAGGTTACATTGGCGTCATGTGAACTGATTTCCGTCGTAAACGAGAACCACACCTTGAGGCATTTTGGATGGATGGATGGAAATCCAGTATAGTATAAGTACAATAAGTATAAAAAAATATATTTTTTAAAACAATATTTAAATAGTATTTAAATATACACATTGATTTCACAACTGAAAAGCTCTGCATTCAAAATAAAAATGGAAAAATTGCCTTTTGGTGGGGCACTACCACTAATGACCATTATGATATATTAAACAAATAAAAGGCTTGGATCCCCTATATAAAAAAAATACTGTTGAAAAATACATTAAAATAGTAATAAAATAAATAATAATAAATACAAATAAAATAGTCTGAAGTTTATTGACAAATGCAGATTTGTCAGAGATAAGCCTCATATTTTTAAAAATAACTAAATAAATATTCCACTTTATTAAATAAAAAAAGTTAAAGCTAGAAAATTCTGATTTTGGTTGATAACAAGTAATGACATCATGCATTACAACAGATCAACATTTTCAGTCTAATTCGCAAAAAGTTAACGATTTCTGAAAAAAGTGACACATCACAGATTTGACAGGCTGAATCTTTCTGCCTGTCAAATCTGTGATGGGCCAATCAAATCAACAAGCTTAACAAGAAGCTTCTTAATGGACTCTGGTGAGGAAAAAGCCTCCATTCCATTTGCCCTTCGTCTAATACAGGCATGTCCTGTTCTGATAAAACTGCTGCTGTGGCCCCTATCTGCCACCATTCACAACACCATCCTCATACTGTACACATCAAATGAAGTGAAGCATAACACCAGCAAACAGGAAGTCAGGCCACAGACTTGACCACATTATTCCTAAATACCATGCCAAAGCAACACGCCGATCCACTTGCAATGTCATTACCGCCCTTCAGACGAGACTATCAGCGCTCGGGCGAAAGTCACCAGGGTTCTTTAACAAGAGATTTGTTTTATTAAGTCAAATAACCGACTGAAGTGTTTCCCCCGGAGTCCTCACTTTCATTCCAACGGACTTAATGGCTTCCATATGCTATGCGATATTGTCTTAAGGCTAGCGTGTGCGCCGCATGCCTGGGAATGCGAGCGGCCCAATCGAAAGCGGACGGGGCATCGGGGATCGGCTTTCGGATTGGGTCAAACGGTTTCCTTTTTACAACGCCTGTTTGCCTTGCTGTAACGTGTCTGACAGCTACGGATTTTGAAATGGAAACCTGGCAAGCTACGTCTTGACACCGGCTGCTCTCGCGACATACTTACAGAGGAAAAACATGTATGATGGTAGCAGGCGCTCAAATGAGCAGTAACGCTGAAAAAAAAAATAGGTCTTCTTCTGATGACACTTCTTTGGCTTGCTGCGCACATATATAAACTTCGGAAGTTCGGAAATTGGCGTTTGGATACTTTATTGATCCCTTAGGAATTTCTGGAAATTTCTGGGAATCTACATCATTTTAGAGTTGACAGATCAACACGAAGGAAGAAACAAGACATATTGTCAGACAAATTTACAAGTGATCTTTTGTGAAACAGTCAGAAGCCTCAGTAGAAGTCTACTGAACAATGACAACTTGACACCAACTGCTAATGCAGGTGACCTGTCTGGCCACACACTGCTGCGGGATGGCTTGTCACTCTGCCCCACCCTTTTAAGAAAGAGTCAGGAGTCTCAATCCAGTGTAAAATAACCATACACACAGTTATAAGAAGTCTGGCACCTCCTCATGCAAGTGACCAGCCTGGTTACACACTGCTGTGGACGGCCTGAGAGTGGAAGAGCCATACAAAACTACAACAAAGCCTGCCATCTTCTCCTCATGCAGGTGAAAGATTAGATTTTCTAACAGCCTTGACAACTAGTCCTGGTCAGACACTGCTGTGGGATGGCATTCAACAAACAGAATTAAAATCAAAAAGTTTTGCAATTACTTAAACTTTTGAGGATAGAAGTCTACCAAGCACAAATGTCTAAACTTTATTCACAAAGAAAACTACTTTTTGTTATCTGTTAATCCTAGTCACACACTGCTGTGGGATGGCCTTTATCTCTGCTCCATTCTTTTAATAAAGAGTCAGGAGTGTGAGTGCAGTGTAGAAGAACCCTACAGCGCTCCTAGAGGTTTGGCATCTCCTCATGCAGGTGAAAGGTTACATTTTGTGACATCAACTAGTCCTCCTGCTGGTCAGACACTATTGTGGGACGGCATTTGAAATAGAAATAAAATGAATCTTAAAGTTTTTAAATTACTCAAAGTTTTCTTTGAACATAGAAATAATTGACCAAGCACAAATGTCCAAATGTCTTTCCAACAGTATACATTTATTGACAAGAAGCATTCTTACAAAATAGATATCATCTACCAAATATAACTTTTTTGTGCCTCAAAAACCTGACACCTTCTGTTAATCCTAGTCACACACTGCTATGGGACGGCATTCCCCAAAGAGAAACATTTTATACATCGTAGCAATCATCTATCACATGCAATTTGCCCATTTTTTCTTCTAATCTACACAATCTTCACCACAATTAGCATTCCTGTCATGAGGAAAAACAGAATAGAATCGAAACACGCCGCCGCGTGTCATGTTTGACAGCTAAATTCAACTCAAAACACACGCGGCCTCTTATCAAGACATGTTAACATGATTAGAACAGAGTGGCGTCTGCTGCCTGCTAAGATCTTCAGAACATCTCGCCGTGTTTTCACATCCCGGAGCGTTTTCCCTCAGGTGTTTTTGTTTGAGGTGTTGGCCCAGCAACAGAAGTTACACATGGAATATAACACCGACGTATAAAAAAGAAAAAAAAAGTTGGTGAAGCTTTGTTTTTCCATTCACACACTTGCCTCGACAGACTCCTTGTGCACCTCCTCCCCAGTCTATCACTCGCTAGTTTGTTTAGTTCTTTCTCTCGGCATGTCAGCACCTCCCATCAGCTGACGTTTACTCTACATACATTTTCCATTTCCATCCCTCTCATTGACCTTCACCATCATCACTCCCTCTCTGGAAGTCACCCTCGGCTGGTACTTCTGGTAGCACCACTGGTTTTATAGCCTGTTCCACATCATTTGGTTCCGTTTATTTATTTTTACATATCAGTGATGTTCCGTATATAATGTCTTGTAGGAAGGTAGGTAGGTAAAATGGACTAATTATCTAGGTCGAGTATCTATTGATCTGTCCAGAGTGAGAATCTATCAATTTTATCTATCTAGATCAGGGGTAGGCAACCCAGGTCCTCGTCACCGTTCTGCGTGTTTTAGATGTCTTCCTCCTCCATCACAGGTGATTCAAAGGAGCAGCTCATCGGCAACCTCTGGTGAAGCCTGATGACGATCCTCGCCTGTGTTGGAGGAGGACACACAGGACTGCGGCTCTCGAGAATCTGGGTTGCCTACCCCTGATCTAGATTATCTATCGAACTATCTCGATGATCTATTATCTATCGATCTAGATTAGGAATCTATCACCCGAGCTCAAGATTCTTGATTCCATCTAGACTCCAGATCTAGATTATCTATTGATTTATCTAGATTATCAATATGTCTAGATTCCAGAGTCTAGAAGTCTAGAGAACTATCTATCTAGAGAGATAATCTATCTCTCTAGATAGATTATCTATCACTCTATCTAACCTATCAATCCAGATAGATAATATATCATTCTCGATAGATATTCTATAAATCTACATACGTTATTTATTGATCTAGACAGATAGATTATCTATCGATCTAGACAGATTATCTATCAATCCAGACAAATAGATCTACTGTAGAAATATCTAGGTTATCTATAGACATATCTAGATGATCTATGATTATATAGACAATATCCATCTAGATCAATAGATAGATCTAGATGATCTAAAAATCTAGATAGATCTAGTGCAGTGGTGGGCAAACTCGGTTCTCGAGGGCCGAACTTGCAGTGTAATATATTATTAATCAATCTAGATGACTATTGATCATCCAATCTATTTTCATATAATTCTATCTATCTATCTATGGCTAATAGCCAAAATATGAAAAATAAAAAAATAAAAAACTACCAGAATTAAAAACTGAATTAATGCATGTTCAAATCGAAATCTTATTAGAATAAAGTACAAAATAATAAATAAATCATACTTGATCCAACATTAACTTGCGTATTTACTATTTTTGAAATGCCAAATATATAAAATGTGTACTGTTCAACTAAAAAACATTACTCATATTCATTGTAAATGTGATATTATTTTGAGGAAATGACATAATATATCAAAAACTTTCCATATATTTTTTTGTTTTTTTATACGATTTTAACTTTTTAGTCGTAGTATTTTTTTAGTAGTTTAGCTGGAGACTAAAAAAAAATATTGAGCTAAATATGCTTATGTTTGCACTTATATGCACACACTAGCACTTACTGCCTTCAATCAACAGCCAATCAGTCACCGTCTGATTGCGCTTTGCCAAAGAAAACTCAACTAAAAACACAAAGGCGACAACGTCTCCATCAACTCACGTTGGTCTCGTCACAAGGAACCGACCTCTTCCTCCTCCTCATTCTATGCCACCACCCACCCCCTCCTCGCAGCTCTCCCTCTATTCCCACTGGTCAATTACTCTAAACGAACGTCAATCATTCCACCCAGCTGTCGGCTCCACACGAAGCCTCCTCCAGACAAAACCATCATTGCGAAAACAACGACAGACGTCCACATGTGTCCCGAAGCACTTATGCTTGTGCCTGTTTAAAACTTGCGGACCTCGAGAAGGCTCTCGCTGCTGCCTTCTTTTGGGTGGCACGCAAATCATGAAAATGTTGGATGAACTTCAAACCACCCTGCCCACCCAAGTGCCATCTGGTGTGTTGCAGCACGAGCCATGCCAAAGCTTGTAGGAATGTGGTGGCAGACAATGCTTTTTAACCAAAAGCAGAGATCCCAACATTATGCCGCACGTGGGCCAGGGGGCGCGTGTCATTGAAAGTGTAAATTAACGCTGCCATTTGTCTTAAAAAACGTTCAGGAAAGACTGTTGTGTATAAGCAAGTTGTGCGCTGTTAGTAGTGGTGCAACGGATCCTCTTTAACCCATGGTCGGTTCGAATCAGGCCTCACGGTTCGGATCGCGCACAAAAAAACAAAAAACATAGTGCGCATTCAGTCGACACCATTCAGACGTGTCAAGGAAGCTGAAACATACTCAACGTAACACGCCGCCTACGCTAAGGCTAACTTCAAATTAAAGTTGACCAAATAATACATTGACGATAATGCAAATAGCCTTAGTAGACTTTTACTTTTAATCTGGCCCACGTTGTGGCGTGATGGCTAGCTTGACTTCCCTTTTCGACGTTTAGGATTTCTTCATCGTAGTTTTGATTGACTTTGTCATTGCGATCAACACAACGCAATCCCGTACTCATATTCAATCGCTAATTAAGGACACTAAGAAACCACTAATTAATTATGCCGTCATTGTGCGATACGGCAGAAGTCTCCGAGGTAAATGGCTAGCGGCTAGCTGTTAGCATTAGCAACGAGTGTCTGGCTGGTAGCTGTAAATGAGTTTGGCAGCTGGTACCTGGCTTACTTTAATTATTTTTCTGGACCAAGGATACTTTGTAATTCACTCTCCATGTTTAAAGGAAGGGAATGTGCCTTCAATTGCACATTGAGGTATTTTCATTATTAAAAAAAAAGAAAGATAAATAGAACTTTATCTTCATTCATTTTATTATACACTTTTTCCCAATAAAAAGAGAAAAACATTCAACTCAAAATGTCAAACATAGCTTTAAGCCATTAATACCTTATTTTATACATGGACCATGTGTGAAATAAGAATGTTTCTGCCTCATATTGCACTTAAAAGTCATGTTCCTAAATCCTAAACGGTTATATTAGACATTTTGAATTTATTTATTTATTTATTTTATGGGAAAAAGTGTTTTAAAAAATAAATGAAGACAATAAATCCTAAACGGATATTTTCAACATTTTGAATTGTTTTGTTTTTTTTAATGGGAAAAAGCTTTTTTACAAAAAAAACTATTTATCCTTTTTGTTTTTGCTGATCCAAAAAACGATCCGATCCGTGACTCAAATCCGTGGTCCGATCCGAACCGTGACTTTTGAGATCTGTTGCACCACTAGCTATTAGGCATTATGTACCCTCAGCGATCCATGAACAGTTTTTCCACTACTGGGGAGGCTGAGCACCCCTGAAGTTCCCATCTGAGGTTGGAACCCCCCTGAGAGTGCAGTAGCATGACAACTTATGTGTCACGATGAGTTGAGTCATGATCAGGACATAGTGTGAGACAAAGTGGAAGTCGGCTATCTCGTATGACTTAACAGGATGTGACCCAACGTTATGTCATCTGCTGTCCCCACTGGTTCTCTCAGGCCTCGCCAGACCACCCCCACTAAGCTCTTGTTTCAATACAGCAATTCTCACGCCCGAGCCTGCACTGGCAAACTCAGTTATTTTGTAGTTAAAGTCAGAGCAGAGGCTGGTTGTTTAATCCAGAGCCGTGGTAGTTTGGGAATGGGAGTGTGTGGCATAGTAAGAGGTTTAAGTGCTGTGTGCTTCTAAGGTCAGCGGCTCTGTTATGGTCACTGTGTGACTGGCACAGATTGGGCGAGCGGCAGCGGCCCCCGTGACTCATGACCCCCCCACCCCCCAAACCCTCCATGTGTTCCAGCCCACGGCATGGCACAGGGCAGGCCTGTACCAGCGCACCGACGCACCTCACACACCTCAGGCGCGCAAGCATACCGCAGCGCCGACACCAGAAGGAAGACTCCCCCAACTGGGCTGGTTTTTGCTGAGTGAACGCGACGCGGATCGGAACGCCGTGTTCTCGTTTTCAAAGGCAAGACTACAAGAATTAAAAACAAAACAGCAGCTGTTTGAATCAGTCACTCCTCAGTGGCTGAAAGAGGAGAGTTTTCCACCTGCCAAATCCCAAAGAAAAAAAACTGCTTTCAACAACTATTTAGCTGTCTCAGGAAGGCAATATCGGACGATCGCATTGACTATGTGAGATTGACCTATGACATGAACATTATTCTGCGCAGTCTGACGCTGGCATGGAAGCAGGAATTCGGAGCATTCAGAGAGAATTTCTCTTAATTCTCTGGTTTTCTTTTTCTTTGTTAATTTTTACCATAATTATAAATTATGGCTCCATGTCATCATACTGAATATGAGTAAGCTAAGGTACAACTTTTTAGTATTTAGAGTAGGGCTGTAACAAAAAATGATTTAAAAAAGATGTGAGTGAATCTAATTAGAATTGAGTCGTTCCACATTACAAAATCCTATATATATATATATATATATATATATATATATATATATATATATATATATATATATATATATATATATATATTTGAAGGAAATACCACATTTACAGTACTGATAGCAACATGAAACTCAGGCATACCATATTGAATAAGATCATAGTCCTGTAGAATCTAACCAAATTGAATCTGTAAGATCGAGCCATCTTTGAATCGTATTCACCCCATGTATCGAATACAGTACGTACCGTATCGTTGTTTATTGGAGAGATGATGTTTTACTAGGGATGTAACGATAACTGCAATATTGTTATATCGCGATATTAAAACTGCCGCAATATCGTCGTCGTCATGTCACGAAGCAGCACATCTGTTAAAAAAAAGTCAGGTTGATTTCCATTTGTGCAGTTCTAGCACCCTCTGGTGGCTTTCTAGTGTAGTTTAATTTTCACAAGGCATGTTTTGGCCCTTCTATGTTTAAAATCCATGCTAATCGTCAGATGAAGGGGAACGTAATATGCTTGTGAAGCGAGTCAATGTGTGGAGGAACTCAACGTGTGCGTGCATTAGCAAGTAAGTGTCTCAATAATAAATGTTATTAGTGATTGTAGGTTGTTTATATGCATTGCTGTTATGTACAAAAGCACAACGTTGTGTGTTTTTTTTTGTATGAGCTCATTTTTTCACAATATTGTGACCTCTTTTTTGTTATCAGGAGCTTCAAATCGTGATAATATGGTATCGTGATGTTTGGATATCGTTACATCCTGACTATTGATGTTGGTAAACTTTGTTTTACAGATCGCGTCAAAGGGCCTTAGTTTTGTTTTTCAAGAAAATCCCTACACTGTATGTTTATGGGAATGCATTAATATGTGCATCAAAGCTGGAATAAATTGTTTTAGGGCAGTATGGTGCACTAGTGGTTAGCACATCTGCTTCGTCTCCAACATGTAGATTTGGTATGTTTGCCCTGTTTCTGTGTGGGTTTTCTCCAGGTACTGTCGCTTCTTCCCACATTCCAAAAACAGTTATAAAAAAAGTTGAAAGTTATTTCTGTTCATCGAAGACTGTAAATCATCAATAAGCGTCAGCTCACTCATAACCCTAGTGAGTACATTCCATATATAAAACCTTAATTTGGAGTACGCAAAACAACTTAAAGAAGGTCACAAATGAGAAAATTGTTAGCCTGGTGCTAAAAGTATCCTTAAGCCTTTATTACTTTTCTAACAGTTGTGACTACTTGGTCTGCGAACAGCATCAAACGTCATCCCAATGAGAGTTTGACATCAACGGGAATTTCCTCGCCGTGTCATGTGACGCTGCACGGGCGCAATACACCGCCAACAGCTGGAGCTGGCTTTTTTTTTTTAAAGGCCTTGCCGCAGTCTCTCCGGTGGGCCGATGACGCTCGACTTTCTCTGATGTGACACGGCCAAACACATTTACAAGCCCTCCTGAGCAATGTCATATTCAAAAATATTCAGCACAGCCATTTATTGCCTCTTTATAACCCACATTTAAAAAAAATAAGGTGTGTAGTATTTTTTGTGCTTTTCCTGACTTAATCTTTAAAGTCAACAGTGAGACATGTTTCACATTCTTACATTCATGCCTTGTAAGCTTAAGTTGAGGCCGAATTACTTTTACACAAGAGCTGGCTGCCTGTTTTCTCATTTGGGTTCCCACTCTCCTTGTGTTACTCAAAAGCAGGGGTGTCCGGTCCAGGGGCCAAATGCGTCCCATGGCTGAAAGTAACAAGAAAGATGTAATCTTGTAAATATTCCGTAGTTTTGCTATTGAATGGCATCACAACCTCGCAGAGTAGGAGTAGAGTAGAGCAGTGTAGCGTAGTAGGCTACTCCATTGGGATCATATCCAAATCCAAAGCGTAATGTGAATCCAGTTGTGTCAAAGAAGAAGTCATAAGCTATCAAAGCTCTCGCGTCGGTGTGATGTCAGCACACGAGTGCTGAGAGAGTCCTATCTGCTGTGTAAAGCGATACCCCTTGAGGTGGGGCTCAAACCACAGGATATCCTATGAAGTTGGGAAATCCCTGCCTATCGACCGCGCTCCCCGCCTTTGCCACACGTCAGGCCTAATCAGCCCTTAAGGCCCCAGTAATGAGACGCCACCCACCAACCACTGTCTGCCCGGCAACACCGCTTGCTCCTAATGAGCCGTAATCATCCAGGAGCTCCCCGCGAAACCACTGCAAGGCAAAAGAAGGAAAGGACGGCAGGCAGCATGCACGCCCGGCTCGGGAAATGTTTATATGTAGCCTATTAAATGACAACGTGAAACATGGCAGCGACTTTTAAACACTGCGGGAACTGATTCAGAGCAGTGATGAAAATACTACAGATTCACCTCCTGACCTATTTGTTAGCTTATTATTTTGGGACATAATTGAAAAAAACAACAAAGCAGAAACAAGTGATGACAGAATGTTTTTCAAACTCGCTCGTAAGAAATAAAGTAATTTCTGAACTACAAGGCGCACCTTTCTATAAGCCGCGCTAGCTAAATTTGGGGAATACTCGAGTTTGTTACACATATAAGCCGCACCCGACTGTAAGCCGAAGGTGTTTTGAAGTTACCGCAGCGGGTTCCCGCTACTTTCTTTTCCATAAAGAGGGCACAAATTGTCTTGCTCTCATTCTGTCTCTTCTACTGTATTTGGGCTCACTTGGTTTGTTTTGCTAAGCTTGACGCTCTTGCGCTTTCTTTATAGTGCGCCCCCTTGTGATCTGATGGATAAGCCGCACCTTTTTATTAGCCCCAGGGTCGAATGCAAGTGAAAAAAAGTAGCGGACTTGTAGTCCAGAAATTACTGTAATTCGGTGTCTACCCCAACATTTTTAAGTGTAGTCCACTTGGCTATAATTTAAAAATAGTATTGCAGGAAATTGTGAAAAACAAGCCATATGAAACACATCTGTCAGAAGAAGACAAGACGCTAACAAACAAAATGGATGAGGGATTTCCTACTCAATAATAAAAGTATCTGTCACTATCAACCTCGAGATAGCTAGCTTGACTAGACTAGTCTAGTTAGCAATGCTTAGGACAGAACAACAACAGCTTCAACAAAGTGGAAACTATGCGGCGATATACGTCCGCATCCAGCGCTAAGCTAACATTAACATGTGTGTTTATATTTGGCTCTGTATGTTACAAGGATGACGGATAACGAATTTGCCCGTTAAGCAACTAGCAGTGGTTAGCATCAGCCATATCTGCTTGGCACTCTTAGAACCCTGGCTGAACAGGTACTAGAAAGGGTGGTAGTATTTGCTTTACTAGCAACAGAAGAAAAAAAACGTCAATAGCTTGAAGCGCCATTATCAAGTTTCAACAGTCATCAACTAATGAGTGTACACTTTTGTATCATCTGAGTTGGAACGTCATACCTGGATAAATGCCATTTGAAATGTGTTTTACAAAACACTGCTGACAACTATGAGGAACATTCATTAGTATTGACGCTCGGGGATGCCTCTAATATTTGTCAACTGTGGGATTGTGAAGCCATTTGAGACTCTTTTGTGATTAAGAGTTTTACAAAATAACTTGACTTCATGCGACGCTTGTGCTAACAAACTAACTACCAATGTAATAGCCCATAACTAGGTGATCCAGGGTTAGCATGGTAAAGACTAAGAGCGTATTCTCTTGTCCTTTTGCCAAGCCATTGTAACAGCAAAACTATTTTCTACACTTTAAGGACACGTTTTCTGTTGTTTTATTTGACTCTCCAATCAGGTGTTTTTAAGATGTGGTCCACTGAAACCAGTTTTTCCTTCATCCATTTTGTATGGCGCTTGTCCACATTAGGGTTTAGTTGAGCTGGAGCCTATCCTAGCTGAAGGTATATCCTGGACTCACCATGTGCCAATTGCAGGGCACATATAGACAACGATCCCGGCGCACATTCACACCTATGGACAATTTAGAGTTGTTAGAACTTAACATGCATGTTTTGGCAAGCTGGAGCACCAAGAGAACACCTGTACAGGCACGTCGTGGATATCATGCAAAGTCTACAACCTGCGACCTCTCAACTGTGTGCTAGACGTGCTAACCACTATTTCACCATCTTGCCCCCCAGGATTTTCGTTTTTAAAGAAAACATTTAATATCGTCATGGTTACGTTTTGGGGATGTCTGCATTCAGTTTCATCGCAAAAACATAAAAATTAAAAAAAATGACAAAGATGGACAGAAGTGTTTTTCACATAGCGATGACATTTTATAAAATGTTATCTTTGAGCAAACCCTGTCCTCAATACTCAATCAACTTTATTTACAACATTTTTACATAGCGTTAAGCAGTGTCAATCTACTAAAGGTAATCCAATAGCAAGTAACAGAGACCTGTGTTTTTACTCATGCCGGATACTGTGGTTCTCTTGTGATTGGTGATTCCAGCTGTGGGTGGATTTTTTTTTTCTACATGTCTCACATGAACTAAATAAAAACAAACCATTGCCTCCTTGCAATCCAGCGCAGTTTACAAGACCACAGAATGAAAAAAAATGCCTTTCTGGACTTTTAAACCAATACCAGACGTCTTTAAGGCTCCATTCACGTCCTTCGGAGTGTTGAAGCCCCCGCAGACTTTTTCCGATTGCAAATGATAACGGATTCAGTGGGAGAGGCAGCACCTGCCACAACAGGCGCGGGGGGAAAGAAAACGAGCGCTCGCATTTTTGTGGCAAAGGATGACAATTTAAGCGGGCGCCCGACTACGCCAGGAATCCCTCCCCGCCCTCGGCCGCGCAGACCATGGCCGGGAGACGATTGTGTTTATGTTTCACTTACGCTCCACCGCACTCTGGAAATTGGGTATGCAACGTTGACCCTCTATTTTGAGTAAATCAGTACCCGGGAGGCCCCCATGTGGAGGAATATTTATTCCAGCAGGCTGGTGTTGTTTGTCCCGGACTGAGCCGGTGTGACACCGGTGTTGAATTTCTGGGCAGTCGGCCACTTTTGGGGTCTGAGTCACCTGCGCCAGCTCTTTCTTCTGTGTCATGTTCCTGAGCTTCGGGGCTCAATCATTCACTCAAACTCATTCATATTCAAGCCAGCGCTATAACACCACGCGCTTCCCCTCGCAGACGCACAGAGGCAATTGAAAACAAATGCTAACAGAGCGAGTAAATATACATGAGCATTAGGGCCATTAGACGCGAGTGCTCGCTGGCCTGCCAAGCTCCACTTTCCAACAGGCGAGGAAGACGGGAATCTGGGATACCACGTGTCTTCTGTGTGTCTGCGGGATTACAGACAGTGACGCACCAGGGGGGTGGCGGTTGGTAGGAGTGGGGGGGCGCAATTTATGAATACTCAGAACTCCTGCTTTCAAGCCAGAAGGGTATGAACTGCCGCCTCCAAGAGGGCTTTCGTTGGCTTAGAAGCAAGCAGGCAGCCATCTGCAACGCACATTTGAGCCACACGGAGTAGGAGACTGCAAGGCATTCGTATGAACACTCGCTGACAAAGTCCAGTCATGCAGATTCAGACCGCTGTTCGGAATACACTTGCCGGCGAGATGTCGAGAGGTGGGGAAGCTCACCGAGCCTCTCCAGCTCCGCCCTCGTTCGAAATGTAGACTCACCGGCGGAGTATAAAGTTAAAGTACCACTGATCGTCACACCCACCAAGTGGGGCGAAATTCATTGACTCACTTGAATGAGACCCGGCTGCCCTGGCTAATTTCAGCAAGACAAGAAATAGGGTGTGTAAAGTGTGCTACAATATTTGATTTTTGAGGTATTTTAACAAAAGCATGTCATTATATTATTAACTCATTTGCTCCCAAAAACGTACAAATCCGTTCTATTTTTAATGTTTTAAGTGTCCCAAAGATGTATTTATGCGCGGTTTTTTTTAAATGCTAGAGCATACAGAAGGCTTTGATGCAGCCTCTGAACTGCACATAACGGTTGAAGCAATAGTTGTTATTACAAAAACGGTCAGCAGGTGGCAGCAGAGCAAAATAGATCAACCAAGGCCATGTTGAAACAAAGCTGTTTTTCCCACAGTTTGAAATAGATTTGTGAATAATAATGAAACTTAGCTATATTCTAATGCTAATTGCTGCAAAACGGAAACATAAAAAAAAATAAAGCAATAAAACACAATATTCTGTGGGCTTTGCAAAATCAGTCAAAATCCAGTAAAGCAGCCGGGAGTGAAGGGGATTGCTTCAGTGAAAATGGCTAGGAGTGAATTAATTAAGACAATGGGAACTGTTTGTTGTGTAACATGTCAGCTTTTAAAGCACATTAGCAAACCAACAAGTCTAACTAACCCCTCCATTTTCAATACCATACACAGTAAATTTGACAGTAGAACAAATTTGACTCTATTTTGAGTGTGACCCAATAGACTCCGTTTTAGAGTAGGCTAATATTTACACTTGAATGAAAGTAAAATAAAGAATTGAAAATAATAATAAAAGTCACTCAAGAGTTGAGGAACGAACTCATGAACTTCAGCTTGTTAGACTGCCACACTACCACCCGAGTTATGCCCCTCCTACTATTATCGCCAAGAGGAGACGAAAAACATCGTTTTTGGTCTCTTGGAGTTAGGAAGATTTCAGCTGACACGAGTGATATACTAACAGCAGGAGCTGCATGGCTCAGGGAATAGATAGGCTGTCTCTCAAGCTGAAGGTCGTGAGTTTGTTACTCAACCCTTGAGTGACTTTTAGTTTTTTCAATTCTTAATTTTACTCTCTTCCAGGTGTAAATGTTACTCTAAAACTGAGTCTATTGGGTCCCACTCTAAATAGAGTCAAATTTACTTCATTTACAACACTTTTACCTGCAACTTATTCCTGGGGAAATTTCATTTTTAGCTGCACCTTCTAAGTTGCTGATTTTAAAACGCTGTCTTTTCAAACTTGGAAATATACGTCTAACTTTTCAGCGGGGGAGAAAGTAACAAGAGACGCAGACAGTGATTAGTCCTATGAGATAGATTAAAATCTTCCAGGGCCCATTTTGTGCTCAATTTATTAAATAATATGATCAATCAAATGATTATTTTGTAGATTAAATGTTTTTTGGGTAGTTTTATATCAGATCTGAGGGGGTTTTGTTTTCTTCAGAACCTCATAACGGGCTCTTGTGGGCTGTATACGGCCCACCCCGATGTAGCTTGTAGACGAAATTTTGCCCTATTTTTGACCACATCAAACCAGAGCCACTTATGCTGTATTTGAAACCATTTAGATGGCGGCTCATGCTTCAATTCAAATGTCTCTTTGACACTTTTAAGGCTTTAGAATTTATTTGAACAGGATTTTGGCAAAGTCCATTCACAGTCTTCACTGCTTATTAATGTGTTTCCGAGCTACAAAAATCAAATGGTACAATCACAGAATCTGGTGATTAGTCCTTTAAAATACAGCAATCTACTTTTATTTTGGCAGCTTTAAGTTCACACAAGTGCCAAATCAGAGGTCACGGCGGGTCACAATTCCTATAGCCTACTTTCCTCGTGCTCGGACACGCACCTTTGCCCTCCACTCTCATGAAACATTGACGTGAATGTTCCGTGAGTGTTATTTTTCATTCATATGAGCGATGGCTGAGAAAGAAAATAGTTCCTGCTGCCTGAGGTGTGTGATGTTTATGCTGGATTGGGTGGGCGGGCAGGGGGGATTTCTCTCTCTCTCTCTCTCTTTTTTTTTTTTTTTTTGCGCAAGCCCAACAGCAGACGTTTGGGCCACCACCAGTCCAGTGCAGTCAGTCAGATGGCTTTATTGTTACCAGCTGTTGCTTTTGAGGCGGGTATGCATGTACACTCACCTTTTTGCACTCGACTGACGATATGTTTTGTTTGGTTTTTACGAGCAAAAACAGTCCCAACCGGCACTCAATCAAACATACTTCGATCACTTTTCTGGACTATCCAATTAATGCTGCCATGTTGTCACATGCATGCAGTCTTAGCTATTTCTGTGAAGCAGTATTTTAAGGCATTACTGTAACCTCGCGATGACTGGCATTTGTCTTGACTTTTTGCGACAAATTAACAATTTCACTCATGTCAGCATGCGTTGCTCCTCTCTCTGCTACTTGGGTTTCTCTTTAAATGTATTACGGAGTCACTGGGCCAAAATTGATCACGAAAAAAAAAAGTCACTCAGTGCCCGTATATGTCAAGTACCTAACACCTGGCAAATAAATGTTATTTATTCATATTTATTGTATAGTTTTTCATTCAATTAGGGACACATCGGCGAGAGTCAATATTGAAGAGGGCTTTTTTTTATTTTTATTAAATTAAATGTCATTCATTTTATTTCATCATAGAAACCAAACAATGTATCTCTTAAAAAGAAATGTCATTCTTTACAAGTCGGTGACAGTAATATTGCCCTTACGTTCAAATAGCATTTTCTAGTCAAACATAATTGCCCAACTCTGATGCTACTCCACCTAATTAACAACAATCAAGGTGACAGCAGCTTCACTCACCCAAAATAGGCTGCGCTGGGCGGTGGCAAGTAGAAGGCGAGGACTACCAGTGTGAACGATAACCATCCCAGGAGTAGGTGTCCATCCAGCATTTTGCTGCGGCTCCAGAGCAGATCATTTCGTTTCTCCTGAGTAGCTGTGTGAAGCCCTCAGCTGGACGCGCCACACTTCTTATACAAAGAGCACATGAAGTGCTCCTCCCATTCAGCAGGCAGCAGAGAGAGAGAAAGAGAGAGAGAGGCCGACAGGGACAGAGGGCAGCCAGCAGCAGCGTGGAAGAGACAGAGAAAGCGAGAGCGGAGAGACACAGAGTTATAAAAGTTTAGGGTTTCTCATAAAAAAAAATTCTTATGTTAAGACTTTTATTTTTATTTTTTGTAGTTTTCAGTAGTTTTTAGATTAACTTTGATCCCCCCAAAAAAAGGCTTCTTTTTAATTAGTTTTAGTTTTAGTTTTAGTTTTTTATATATGGAGTATTTGTCAAGTTCAATACAAAAATAAAGGTCACTAAGTGTTGTGTAATAAAGAAAAGTAAACTACAATAGTCAAAGTTTGACTTTATCTGAATGGATGTACAACAATACAATAAATGAATACACTTAAAAGGAACCCTGGAATTATTGACATAGGGCATTTTTGCTACAATTATAGTTAGTTTTAGTTGCTAGCTCACAGCCAATCAGAGACGACTCAGTTTTGCATACTGCGATTAGTGGCTTATTCATTAAAATCATGTCTAAAAAGCGCATTGACACAAAAATGTCATTCTTCACAATTCTTAAAGCTTCTTTTTTGCTCAGGTTTGTTCCTGCTTGTTTCATAAATGTGTTGAGCACAGTTCTGGATGTGTGCATTTTATTTCATGTAACCATGACTTGGATGGTGTGATAAACATTGACTTCTCAGCAATGTTGTTTGCTTGCTATGGTGTGAATGTAATGGATATAATGTACATAGACTGCAAAAATCAAACATGCAACTTTAAAGACAGATTTTTATAGCATTTGTATTCTCACTGATTGGTTCAGTTTGCTGTCTATATTGTAAAAAAACAAAAAAAACAATGAAAAATAAGACCCCATTTCCCAGCCCACCGGGCATCTGCCCTGCACGCCAGATGGCCAGTCCAGCCCACGTACCCATGTTTTTAACTGGCCAAAGTATGATTACAAGTAAACACGATCACGTGTCTTTTCATCTAATTTTGTTGCAATATGGACAAAATGCTACGTACTTATATAAATAATTTTATATCCCGACAATGATGGCTTCAGCAAACTTCACAACATTCAGCCACCGTGAATTGACATTAGTTTTCTTGTAGTGGATAGACAATATCAATAGATGGCAGTAATGCACCATTAAGTTGGTTTGCCAAATATCAATTGGGGTTACATGCAACCAACTTCCACTTTCGGCAAAATGGGACGACGCACTTCCTTCCGGATCAGATCACTGGCAGAACCCTACGACACGAGACAGAGGCAAAGCAAAAGTGGACAAAGTTGTTCAACTGTATGTTTCATCTGCGACTACAAGGGTATGTAGTGTGTCCGTATGCTAACATTAGCTTCATAATGTTTATTTATAATACGACACATGATAATGTGGCATAAAAGTAGAAAATAGTGCAAATGTTGTATGTCTAAATAGTAAACAAGGGGCTAAGCTTAGCTGATAGAAATAAACGGAAAATGTGTTAATGTCCTCTAACATTACAGTATATTTGTGCAAGCTAACGCTAATCTCACCACAGCAGTTTAACCGAGTCAGCTAGTGTGGTCGCTTGAAAGTGGCTCTGGATCTTCACCCAGCGTGGTTTAGTATGTCATGGATGGAGAAACTTATTTGGGAGGGGAATTTTTTTCATTTAATTTATGTAAATTAGCCCCACTGTTATGCAACAATAGGTGCAAAAGGACTTGCTCACTGACACATTTTCAGAAATAGGCAGAAAATTCAAGATTGACATTGTCGTTTATGCCAGAGAGTAGGCATGGACCGATTACGGGTTTGACGATTTACCGTGGTTTAAAAAAGTCTAATATTCAATAACCGCTAATACTGGGTGTCACCGGTAATGAGCTCTTCTTTTCTTTTTTTTGAGTGAACGCCTAGGAAGGGCACCGTATGATTGGCTGCTTGCAGAATTTTGTGAATGAGCTGTCTCTTTGAAGTTAATTGCCTCCAATTAACTTTTTTTCTCCTTTTCGGAGAACTGAGAGGGGAAGGGAGGGGCGAGTTATGTACAGAGAAGGATGACAGAGACACTGCAAACATGGATGCCTTTTCGCTCTATTAAATGTGCTCTGTTCTAAAAAAAATAATTAATAAAATCCTGCCAGCGGGTACTAGTTAGCCCCAAGAACAACACTGCTCTGTTCTAAAAATAGCTCACAAGTGATGGGACACTGTAACTTATGAAGAGTTCGAACAGAAGACTATTAACAATTGTTTATGTATTTAAACATGGTACGTGTTTCTTCTCTAACAAATATTCAAAATTTGTTTTTAAAAGTCATTTAGAAATCAAATGAAAAATGTATATATATATAATTTATTTATTTATTTTAACGCTTTTTTTTTTTTACCCACTATTTCAAATAAGGAAATTTCTGAGCTGTAATTTAAATAGCGTGATACCGTGATATTTTGCCCACGGTTATCATACCGTCAGAATTTAATATCATGCCTACCAGAGACCCAACTATTTGTATACAAGCACTTAAAAAGTCCGTAAATTCCCATTTAGCATTGTGGACCTAACTGCTTCCTGTACCGCATGCGGCGGCCCATATTCATGTCAAATTAGTTTAACATGGCCAAGTCGATGTCACGATTGAAAAAGACAGACGGGGCTCCATGTTGAGTCGGTTTTGGGTTAACGATTGTCAGCCAGGTTAAATATCAGTCCAGTCTTGCCTCAACGAGACCCCGGCTCTCGCTGAGAAGCCCGCACACATGCGAGCCAGGCGGGTTCACGCGCAGTTCACAAATTTGTCGGCAACTTCACGACCGCGGGCCATTTCACAAACGCTCCAAATACGAAACCCGGTAATCACTTGTCACATTGACAGCCATTGAGATCCGCCGGCGAGCTATCAATCATCCCGGCGAGTAACCTGAACGCTCTGGCAGGCCCGCTCATGAAAAATATTTAGTCCTTTTGGTACCGCTTTCAATTTGAGGATTAGCAGAATGACGTGTAAAACTGCTGAGGCATGAATTGTACAACTCGCACTTCAGCAAGTAGCTTGAGTTGTGAGCGAGGGGGGGGGGGGTCCACACGCATGTACACAAATTGAATTTGATATTCTTTACCTTTTGTTTATTAAACATGCTAAAAGCAATCTAGATGTATTAAGCAGATAAATGCTGTACAGTTAAAGAAACAAAATCTTAGCTTTGTGGTGTAGGTAACAAAGAAAATAGCTATTAGGTCAGTATGATTATATTTTCTTTTTTTCTAACTAGGGCTTGATTGATATTGATTTTAGGCGGACCAAATAATAAATAATAATAACCAAATAATTAACCGATTATTTAAAAAATGGATATGATGAATAAAATGAATTCTTTTTTGGTCCCTTAACGCTTACAACAATAAATATGTGAATTACAGACAGGACATTTTGTCACACTTATGTCCATTTTTATCTTTATTTTTATTTTTACATTTTTACATTTATGGGATGAAACTGAATGCAGACATCCCATTTAAAAATGACGACAGTCACGATTCGTTATTTACAGCAAAAGGGAATTTTCAAGTAAGACATGTAAAAAAAAAAACATGAACTGGTGAATTTAGCTTTAGATTTAGACCATTCATGCATGATGCTCTATTAACATAAAAACACATTTCTTCTACAAATGCCTTTCATGTCAAAACGCCATCTTTGAAAGAGTTGCATTTGAAATACAGTAATGATGTACGGAGTTCAGCTGAAATAAATGGGAGCCAATGTTAACACTAATAATGCACACTAAGCATGAATATAAACTTCAATGTTTACTGTATATACTTACAGACTGTGTCTTAATGAGCATATGAGAGGATGGAGAAAAATGTAATTCACACAGATTAACATTCTGTCAGCCATGAATGTCCTTTACTTCCTGCCCATGCCTACTGAACAATTTAATTAGAAAGGAAGATTATATCACCAAAACTACAGGCAATTTTAAATTTGATAATTAAATGCATAGCTAACATAGACATATCAATTTATATAGTACCTGTATTTTGTACACATTTTATGCTTGCAATTATTGTATTGTATTGTATCATCATGATAATTTTTTTGTTAGTTTATTTTTCAAATGTATATTTTATTTATTAATTTTTTTTATTTATTTTTTATTTTTTGTAATCATGTTTTGGCCTCATTCCATACGAGACTTTAGCCCCCGAAGGAATAAAAAGCGTGTTTACAAAGCACTCCATTATCATCAAAGCTGGAGGAGTTGTGATGAATACGACGTGTGATTCAGCTGTCACATTGACATGGTCAGTCAAGGTAGCAGCGATTAAAGAATGTGTAATTGCACAATTTGTTTTTGCCACGGGCGCTGATTCATAGATAACATCTCCGTTTGCCAGCTTTATGCGGGGGACAAGCCTCCCTCATGGCCTGTGTAAACAGCTTTTAGCGGCTCAGCAACCACCTGACATCTTTTGAGTGGTGGCACGTAAACACAGGGTGGGTCATATGCCAACTTGGGAGCGCTCCAGCCGCACACCTGGGCTGCGCTCAACCTGCTAGGTTTCGGGATCAGGCATAGTTTTCGTTCATTTAATGTAAGATTAATTTGTCGATTATTATTTTTCAATTAATTACATTTTAAAAAATGACTTTTAACTCATTCTTTCCCAGCCATTTTTACAGAAACAATCCCCTTCGCTCCCGGCTGTTTTACTGGGTTTTGGTTTTGGTTTTTGCAAGGCCCACAGAATATTGTGTTCTATTGCTATAAAAAGATGCAACCTACCAAAAGAAAGATTAAAGTCTATCTGTTTCTTTTTTTGCACCAATTAGCATTAGAAGATGGCTAAGTTTCATCATTATTCACGAATCTGTTTAGAACTGTGGGTAAATTAGCTTTTTTTTCAACATGGCCCTGGTTGATCTATTTTTGCTCTGCTGCCACCTTCTGGCCGTTTGTGTAACAACTACCATTTCTACTACTACTTCAACCGTTCTTTGCAGAGGTTGCATCAAAGCCTTCTGTATGCTCTAACATAAAAAAACATTTTTAAAAAACGTATACGGTAAATACGCCTTTGAGACAATTGAACATATTTATATGTTTTTGGGAGCAAATGACTTAACAAATAAAAGTGATTTAGGGGTGAAATTGCCAATTCCCAAATCGAAGTAAACTGACTTGACTATTATGTTTACTAAATGCTGTTTAAAGAGAAACTTTGTAAAAAAAAATAGTAATAATATTAATAATAATGTAATCTTCCTGGTATGTAGCCTGAATGGTTTCTATCGCACTATTTTCATATTTAAAAAAGTCTCCCATTCATATTTTTTATAGACCAGGTCATACAGAAGACGATAAACTAAAAAATATATATATATTTTTTAAATGCCATTGTACGGTCAAGTTTTTGCATGATTTCACTTTGAGCTCATTGGAGATTTCACACAGGTGAGCACTCGAAGGCGCAGGAATGCATTTCCACCCCCCTTTTCCCCTTCAACATTATTAGCTTGTCACTCACTCCCACATAGGGATTGAAGACCTATGGGCCCCCAGTGGGGAGGCTGCTTAATAATACCTGCTTCTTCGAAGGAGATCAGCGGGAGGGTTTGTCAGTACATGACAAGAATGGACACTAATCCTGCCTGCAATACCCACTGGCCTTGCCTGTCTCTGAAGTGGGATAATTGATTCCCACACCCATCTTAAAGTCGGCCCCTATCCCGCTCCCCACCGCCATTGCGGCTTAAAAGCGTGTGGTCCTAACGGGCTCCTGTGTTTTGAATTGTGAGCTGTCATAGCTGCCCTAGGTGGTAGCGGCAACGGCTTCGATAATGGACGCTAATCTCTCCAGTGTGTCACGAGAGTCCTCCCTTCACACTAATGGCGCGTTATAACCTCCTTCTTTTACACGCTCACAGGTGACAAATTGGAAGTGAAATTCTGTTTAAAATGTTTAAAACATACACATATAACACTCAACCTTTTGATCGCAAGTGACATGTAGCTAAGCAGTCAGTCTGTGTGCTCCTTCTTGACAAATAGATGGACTTGAATGTCCTATGTTGACAAAATGCTGCTCTTTTCTTGGTTCCTTTCAGAAAAGTGAAAGTGACACAAAAACAAAGCATACACATACGTATAACTCAGTTTTTTATTTTATTTTTTTATTTTTTTTACACTTAGCGAGCATATGGCAGCTACCCAACCTAGCTAGTTAGCAAGGGAAGCTACCATAGCAGTATACTTTACTCAGCGGTCGATATCGTCAAATATAACAGACAGATGGACTCAGAAAACTATTCAAATCCCAATCATTTGTTCACAAGAAGCTACTTTTCTCACATTCTTCTTCTCTTGGCTCGGTCATCCTTTCAGCAATAAGCATGCGTTGGTTGGCGTTAGCTACATTTTGGCTATTGGACAGAATCTAGCTGTGAAAACGACAAAGCTAAGCAAGCTTAGCCAATGAATGTACGTGTTAAATGCTAAAAGTCTTGAAACATTACGTGTCGTTTGTACTAAAGGAAAAACAAAAAATGCTCTGAGTGGTATTGTTAGCATTGAAGCTAGCACAACATAAAATATGTCCTGGCTGGCTGGTCCCAAAATATTGTAAGGAACACACATACAACAATAGAGATTCTATTCTGCCCATTACGAGCCACTGCACCATCCAAATGATTTTGAAGGCGCTTCTGTATTTCAAATTATTCCATAACGTTTCTTTAATTTGTCTCCACTTTGTCCCCTGGTGATAGCAAAGTGATTTTCCGACGCCAGTATCAGAGATCCATCCAAGAACCGCCATATTGGATTTCCCTTCTTAGCAGGAGCAAAAGGTGCCTAAAAGTCAAGTCTCTTTCAGCATTTCGGATTTTATTCCTCTGCAATTACATCGAAGCACCTCCGGGCTCTGAGGTCTGTCGACGGAATGTGCAGCTCGTCGGATGTTGGTGAACTTTGAGGTATTTCCTCGAGAGGGGCTAGCATCCCAAAAAAAACATCCCCATTAATATTTCAACTTTTGCTCCTTGTAGAAATGAAAAGTGATGCATGATTGTAGCTTTGGTGTGATGGTTGGCGTTCAGCAAACCATCCGCTCTTCCGCAAATTGAGATGGCAGAAAGCTCGAAACACAAACTCATTTGACCGTCGACCTCATCGAGCTCAGTCATCACTCAGATTGGAGTTTGCTCTTGAAGTTCGGAGCTATCTCGAGTCACATCATCAGTCAAATGGTTTTCATTCTAAAACAGAAATTTGGATCAGACTAGTTCAGAGAGGCGGCAATGTGTGATACGATTAACACAGTCAACCCTAACCCTCATTGTACCATAGGAGATCCCCAGTAATTGGAAGCTCTGTGTCATTTGATTATGCACGTTGCCCGCTCACCAGTTCTTCACAATACCAGCCAATAGATACACAATTGAAATAAATAGAACTAGAAATAATCCTCAGTCAAAAGAGCCCACAGCATGCCCAGACAAATACTGTACTGTATGTGTCATATGATTGATGCGATGGCTCCTCTCAGCAGTTATTCTTGACAAGTGCCACCGTGGACAAAAGAGATCAACAGAATGACTAAAATTAGTACATAGGTACAAAAATAGTCCGTGCATGGGCTTAATAAGCAAGAGCAATGTTTTACAGTTTCACTGAAGTAATGTTATCGCTCCTCTTGCTGGAGTCAGCTGAAACACAAATAAAAAGTCTATAGAAGGCATGGCCATGCCTCAGAAATTCTTTTCAATGTGTCATTGATTTGACTGCTCCTCTCGCCAGTTTTCCACGATAACAGATAAAAAAATATATATTTTCGTGGGACTAATTAAGTTCATCTTATAACAGCCCAATAGATGGACAATTGAAATACAGTCTTCCACTTTCACTTTTTGTTGTGTCACTGTATTGTGGATTTTTTAATTGTACATTTTCATGCTATTGCGGGATTTGACTGTTAACCAAACTGGCTAACAGTTAGCCACTTATCAGCTAGCCCTGACATGAACCAGGGTTATAAGAGTTTTGTATTTTTCATTAAAGTTCATTTTTAATTCATTTAGACTTTTTATTTTTAAATTGAATTAGTTTTAACGTAGTTTTTAGAGCAAGTTGATTCGTTTTTATTTTTTCAAAAATGCTTTGTTTTATTTAAGTTTTTATTAATATTATCATTAGTAATTGTCAAGTGCAAAATAAAAACATTAAGGCCTTTATCACGAAAATTATAATTTGCTTTAGTTAGTTTTATTAATGTAGTATATATATATATATATATATATATATATATATATATATATATATATATATATATATATATATATATATATATATATATATATATATATATATATATATATATATATATATATATATATAATAATTGTTTTGTTCTTTTAAAAGCATTTTGGTTTTTATTTTATTTCATTCATGAAATCTTTTTAAGTTTAGTTTTATTATTTCGTTAGACTTTATACCAATGAACAGCTGGCTCGAGATCGGACGATATTTCGAATTTTATGCAAATGTTGGTGATCTTCTGCAATGTCTTGATTTACCCAATCAATCAATGATGTCATTGATCGGCTCCATGAAATAAGATATTATATGTTATATTTAATGTTTATGAGTGTGTGTTTTTAAATATTTTTTTGTGTATTTTTTTTTGTCCCCCATGCATTTCTATTAGCGTCAATTATACATTGGTTTTCACTATTTGTTGGTCAGGCCATATATAAAAGTTGTTTAAATAAATATATTACTCTATCTTCAGATCAATGATTGGTTGTCATTTTCTTCCTGATCGTGTAAAGCCTAGTTTTTGTTAACGTTAATAACCTTGACCTAAACAAACTTGGCCAACTCTACACTCTCATTCGCTGACACTGACATCACTCAACACGCCATGCCCCGCCTTTTAAAGCAACACACATTCAAAGTCACGTAAGTGTCAAACGTGAGAATAGTGACCACAAGTGGACAGTAAAATAAATACATGGCTGTCTATCCTGGTGGGTTCTCGAACGTAGCCGCGATAAACGAGGGACAATTAAATAAAAGGAATTTCGTCCGTTTGACTTTAGCGGCACCGGGCCTGCCGTTCCTCACTCGTCTCGTGCATTAGCCTCGCTCTGACCTTGTCTTGATATCACATCCTTGAAGAAGGAATGTAAATCGTATCCGTCCAATCCCAACCCCGTTACCGCTAAAGCGGCTCCCTCTCGCCGCCCCTGCTCGGCCCGGCTGCGGGGGCCACATGATCTTTTCCATGTTCCAGACATAATTTGCGGCTTAGGTTTTTTTGGAGGCTGACGCTGCGTCTGCGTTGCTTCTGCTGTTTCAGGCGTCGGCCGCGCTGCGTGCAGCACTTCCCCGGGAGTACGGAAAAGTCCCCCTTTTTTTTTGCTGCAACCCCGAGAGGTCGCTGTTGTTTGTTTGGGAGCGAAGCGCTCGTGCTGTCAAGCAAAAATGACTCAACGAGCTTACAGGTGACACAAATTTCTCCTTCACTTTACCTAAACAGTCATGGAGGGAGTTTAAAGGACATTAACAACATTTCAGTGCAACACAATCCGGCCGTTTAACCTAAAGGTCTGAGCACATTTTCTAGTGAAGTGTTATGACACGTGTGAGACGTATTGCATGTGAGCGTGCAGCGGCTTGTCTGCGCTTTAAAGTAGACTCATCATCGTGCTACTTGGTACCAAAAACATGACGTGCCTTCATAGTGCATGACAGGTATGGTCAGTTTACTCTGTAGAGAGGTGTATTGTGATATTAGAGAAAGAAAAAAATGTATTTTATGAACATTTGAAGAATTCCTATTTTAACTCCTGGGAGAAAAGTGAGCTCAAACGTGCGCCAGGGCAAGCCATTGAAAATTGGACCAGTGCCCAGTTGTATACAGACACCAATCTTATGCACATGCTGGAATTTAGGCCTTGACATTGTTGCATTAGTCACTGAGATTATAGGACAAATTATTCCAATGTTAACAAAAGAGGAAACCAGACACACACCTTTATCCATATTTGCATTAAATGTTTGGTTCGTGCTCATCGTGTTTGAATTCAGAAAAAAATGATCGCAAAATTGTTTTAAATCATTCTTCCAAAATTGCAAAGGCCACGTCCTACTTAAATCCCTTCAGACCCATAGATGACTGCAGAGGGCATGACATATTTGCATGTCTAAACCAATAAAAATGCATAATTTAGATGATGTCAACACTTCTGGTTCATGATTGGATCCTAGCTAACCAATCACAATCGCAAGTTGATTTGGCATGATGTTCATGTTAAAAAAAATGTTACATATAAGCTTGGTAAGTTTACAACACATTACAGCCATACTATTCTGGTGTCCACTATAACAAATAAATAGATAAGAACACGTTTCCATGTTGTTCTTACGTGAGAAAAGAGTAAAAAATCAGAAGAAGAAAAAAAATGCCCAGCAGAAATGTGGGTCTGAAGGGGTTAAATCCCAACTTGTCCATCATTTCCCATCAATTATCTACTAATTATCTAGTTAGAGGTTAATTTTGGTTTCAGGCATGGCGGGAAGAAAAATATGGAGAAAGAAAGGATCTGCTTATGATCCAAAACACTCAAGCTCATCTGTAAAACATGGTTGAGTTAATGCCATGGCTCGCATGGCTGCTTCTGGGACGGGCTCACAAGTCTTTCTTGATGATGTAATTCTGAAGTCTGCAAAACCATTTTGTCTGGATGTTTACAGGAAAATGCATCCAAACGAATCGGGAGAAGCTTCATCATGCAACAAGGCGATGGACTTCATCGTGGGGAAAAATAGTCTGGCCAAGTCAATCACCAGACCTGAACCCAATAAAGAAAGCATTTTACCCCCTTGAAGAGGAGTCTGAAGGCAGAAACTACCAAAAACTGAAACATTTCAAATGAAGAATGCAACAGTCTAGTGATAATGTCCGTTCCAATACTTAGATTTGGTGGTTCACAAAAAGCTCAATATTGGACCGGTTGAAGAGAGTGATGCCAAATGCCACAATAAAAATGCTGCTTGGTAAACAAGTCAGCTCTGATTGGCTTAGCTGGCACCCTCACTGCCAAAAAAAAAAGTGTTTAAATAAATAGGTTTGTATGAATGCCACAGACTAATACAAATATATTTTTAGAGAGGAACCCAAGGATAAACCCTAATTTCTCCCCCTGAGTAAAATGAGAGACTGGCGTGGCCTATTTTAGTTTTATTGTCCTCCACACAGTTGACATTAAGATTGTGCCTCGTTTCTCCATTATGTGTCTTATCACTATCCTTTTTACACCCTGCATTGCCAAGAGATACGGTGTCAACGCCTGTGGTCGTGCCCATCCTGCAGATAACGCCAAAGCCGAGGCGGACCCTCTGGTTCTCATGTGAGAAAAAGTGATGAGATGTTTCCAGGTGTGTGCTCCACTTCCCTTATTTTCCCAGGAAATAGAGCATATAATGCCAATAGGGGTGCACATTATGTTGGACATTTCTCAGTCATTGTTTTAAAAATGAGTCAAAATTAAAATACCAAATTTTATTTAAAACTTGAATAGTTTAGTTGTATTTGATTTTTTTTAGCATATCAAAAACAAAACATCCTTTAAAAATGTATAGGGCATGTCCTCATTTTCAATGATGTTTGGAGCAAAAATATTTGAAAAAATACAGTAAATAATAATAATTTAAATAGAGCAAAAATAAACCAAACAGAATTTGCTGTATGTCCTCTTTTTTTTTCTTCTTTTTTTTTTATATATATACCGGTATATATTTTTGGAGCACTAAATTAAATAAATAAACAAAGCTTTATCAACAACTTCATTTGCCTTTAATTAATTCATTCAATAATTTAAAGGCAAGCCCTCATTTTTAATGATCTTGAAAACAACAAATACAAATAAATAAACCCAACAAAGTCTCATTTAAAAAGTTGCATTCCAAAGATGAATATTGTTGAGCTTGGGCAAAACCATTGTCATTACATTCAATTATGTATTTATTTTTGTCATTCATTGACAAAAAAATAAAACATGTATTAGCATTTTACCTAATTTAAAAACAAATTTAATTCTGCTAAATATTGTAAATTTTTTACATATTGTATCAAATGGTGTTTTTTATTTTTACAGGGTTTTTTTTTTGTGTGTGTGTGGGGGGGGGGGGGTTGTTAAACAGTGGCCTTTACTGCAATGGTGACATCTTGTGGTAGCTGTTACATTTGTACACAAAATGTATAACGCTTAGATAAGTATGTTTTTTCCTGGTTACTCACATTATAATTTTAGGCATGAGTGCAAAACTGAAGTAGATCTACAGTATTTTGATATCCTTTTTGGAAAATCCTATTGGAAAATAGCATGATGTCATTAAATGGAGTATTTTTCACATTGCGTTAATGTGTCTGTGTTCTGTCAAGTGACATGACATCAATACAGTGAGGTCACCTTGGTGTCTACCTGCTGGCCTAGATGAGGACGTCATGGCCGTGTTGTTGTTGGACACACTTTTAACATTTACATGTCTCATAAACTAGCGGTTCCCAAATAACTTTGCCAGTGATCAGCAGGTTTGCCCTGAGAAATTATCAAGTGTCATAGACATAGTTTGTCTGAAAAATTACTTCAATAACAATTAATGTGACTTTGTTCATCAGTCTATGCTAGCGACGTATAGTAAGTGTTGCAAGATGGCAATATCATCACAGTGGTTATGAATATGTTTTGTGTGCATGTGTGATTACTTTGCAGAGTAAGTCATAATAATAATAATAATAATATATGTCAATAAAATATAAATAAATTAGTATTTTAAATAACTAACTAACTAAATAATACAATAATACTCTCACTACTCACTAATAATAATAATATAGAGTTTATATTATGTATTTATTATTTTGAATATATATATATATATACATATATATATATATTGGCCCACGCCCAATGGGTGGACAAAAAGTTTCGCTCCCCACCTTTGCCCCTGTTATTTTTCGTCATAGGAGTATGTATACGAAAGAAGAACCCGAATGAACAACGTTTAGAGGTGTCGCAAAAAGTTGACTTTTAGCTTGACGAGCGAAAAGTCTGTAAAATGACCCAAGTTCCCAAAAATGTTTATATAAAGGCTTCTTTATCAAAGTTCCGCGCTGCACGTCCTTTTTGGTGTTCAACAGCCACTCGGATTTGTGTTGCCGAATGTGGGCGCGACGTTACAGCCCATGCAGGTCTGCGCTGAATCTGTTGTGATCACTGTGGCTCATCAGCTTACACCCGATCATTAGGCGAGTTAGTTCATGTTTCATGTCGATGCTCAAACAGCCCGAATGTGCCCCACTTCAGACGGAGCTTATCAACAAGACCAGTTTCTCAGCGGCAGAAGACGACCTGTTCCCCGGTCCCCTTGCCGAGATGCGCACGGAGGCCAGGACCTTCTACCTAGAAGCCGTCAACCGCCATCCCGGTGCTATACATAATGCTCGGT
Organism: Leptonotus elevatus; assembly: GCF_054856555.1. NCBI lineage: Eukaryota > Metazoa > Chordata > Actinopteri > Syngnathiformes > Syngnathidae > Leptonotus > Leptonotus elevatus. The sequence continues at coordinate 21,984,119 of NC_141239.1, read as the reverse complement.
GGATATCCAAGGCCATCTACAGCATCCTGATGGTTCTCTTCCAGAACCAGTTCCGCCTAGCAGCCAGCTTCGTGTCGGTCCTCTACGTGCGCTTCTGGCACGAGGCGCTGTTGCCCGAGCAGACTTCGGCCAAGAACAGCTTTCTGCAGCTCATCGACGTGTACCCCAATGAAGGAATCCAGGATGCCGCAAACAAGGCTTTTTGACGGCACCTTAAAGTAAAGTTAAAGTACCACTGAGTGATTGTCACACCCACCCAAATGGGGTGAAATTCGCTCTCCGCATTTGACCCATCCCCTGAGGGAGCGGTGAGCAGCAGCAGGGGTCGTGCTCGAGAATCATTTGGTGATCTAACCCCCCAATTCCAACCCTTTAATGCGAAGTGTCAAGCAGGGCAGCAATGGGTCCCATTTTTTATAATCTTTGGTATGACCCGGCTAGGGATTGAACCCACAACCTCCCTGTCTCCGGGTGGACACTGTACCACTATACACTGAGCCATGGTTCCACTCGTACCAGCTCGTGACTCTTGTCCTCTTTGACAACTGGGTGTCGGTGGACACCAAGGCCTGCATGGTCGCAAACCCCCTGCTCCGAAGTCGCGCAAGCGGTTGGATAGCAGCACCTTGAACCACCATGCCCCCCTCGAGTCAGTCGTCAGCTGCCGTTTGTCAGGGTTCTGGGTGTGTGTAGGACCCAAATGCAGAGATGAGTCAAACAGGTGAATGGGATGATGAAAAGTTATTAACTGAAGGCAGTGAATGAAGCGGTGGTCCAAGGTGTGGGTTGCTGGTCCAGAAGCACAGGGAGTCAAGGCAGGAAGCGGTGAAGCACAAGCAACTAAGGAAGCAGTTGAGGCAAAAATCAGAATTGAGAAACACTTGGCAAAAATACTATTGACTGGCTAGATGCACAAGCTCGTGATGGAGTGTGTTGATCTGGCAACAAGGTGGAGTTGGGGACCGGCTTAAATACACAGCACTGATGATGATGATTGTCTGCACTTGGCCCCTTCACCACTCGTCGCTCCAATCCTGCAGAAGGACACTTCCACCCACACACAGAAACACAGGCGAGGCTCAAGGGGCAGAGTCAGGAGACCTAACAGTACCCCACCTCCAACGGGCGCCCCCTAGCGCACGACCCAGGCGACCAGGATGCCGAAGATGAAAGTCGCGGACGAGCGACCTGCACAACACCTGCCGGGCAGGGATCCAGCTACGCTTCTCCGGCCCGCAGCCCTCCCAGTCCACCAGGTATTGGAGACCCCGTCCCCGACGCCGCACATCCAGAAGCCTCCGAACAGTGTAGGATGCCCATCGACCACAAGGGGAGGAGGAGGCACCGGAGGTGACAGAGGACTTGAAGACACTGGCTTGACATGGGATACATGGAAGGTAGGATGAACTCGAAGTGAAGCAGGGAGTTCAAGACGGACAGAACACGGGTTCACCATGGCAACGATCTCAAAGGGACCGATGAAACGGGGTGCCAGTTTCTTGGACTCCACCTTGAGGGGAAGGTTACGAGAGCCATACCTTCTGACCGACGCTGTAGTTGAGCGCAGGAATGCGATGGCAATTAGCCTGAAACTGCGACCTCGACCAGGCATGCAGCAGGGCGGAACGAGACAACTTCCAGGACCTGGCGCACCGCCGTAGATTGCGCTGGACTGATGGGACGGCACAATCAGTCTCCTGTGAAGGAAATAACGGGGGTTGATAGCCCAGGGAGCATTGAAACGGGGACATACCCAGGGAGGCGTAGGCAGCATGTTGTGCGCATATTCGATTAATTGACGAGGACGGGAGCAGAAACAAAACGCTTCTTAAGTTCCCTAAAGGCTGTATCAGCTCCGCTGGACCACTGGAAGGACTTTAGGGTGGACGTGAGGGCTGTGAGAGGGGCTGCAATGCGACTGTAGTTTTTTATGAATCTTCTATAGAAATTCGCAAAGCCAAGAAAACGCTGCAATTGCTTACGGGAGCAGGGCGTGGGCCAATCGGCTACAGCAGTCACTTTAGCTGGCTCCATATGAAGCTCCCCTTGGGCAATGACGTATCCCAGAAAGGTCGTTTTAGGGACATGGAACTCACACTTCTCGGGTTTGACGTAGATCTTGTTCTCAAGAAGCCTCTGGAGCACCTGCCGCACGTGGTGCTCATGTTCAGCCTGGGAACTAGAAAACACAAGAATGTGGTTTAGGTATACGAAAACGAACATGCCTATCATGTCCCTCAAGACATCACTGACAAATGCCTGGAAGACTGTAGGGGCATTTGTGAGACCAATCGGCATGGCCAGGTATTCATAATGGGTGTTGAAGGCAGTTTTCCACTCGTCCCCCTCCTTGATGCAGACCAGGTGGTAAGCTTGGCGAAGGTCCAACTTGGTGAAGATAGTGGCACCATGGAGAGGGGTGAAAGCAGACTCAATAAGAGGAAATGGGTACCTGTTCTTGATTGCAATGCTGTTAAGTCCTCTGTAGTCCACACAAGGATGCAGTGTTTTGTCCTTTTTGTCCACAAAAAAGAATCTTGCCCCTACAGGCGAAAACGATGGTCGAATGATTCTTGCAGCCAATGACTCTGATATGTAGTCCTCCATAACTTGTCGTTCCCGCTAAAAAATATTGAATAGCTGACCTCTGCGGAAGGGTGCACCAGTCTTGAGGTCAATGGCGCAATCATATAGTTTACGCAAGGACATGGCGCGAGGTTTACTGAAAACGCGGGCAAGATCATGAAAACAGGTTGAAACGAGGGACAAGTCATACACATATATATATATATATATATATATATATATAGTATTTAATGTTAGCTCCTTTAATTTGTTTTTATGTTTTGAATTAAATTAAACACACAGCACACTGCATCAAAAAGAACATAACTTGGAGATTTACATTTTATTTATTTATTTATTTTCAAAATAATGAAACGAATAACACACATTAATCAATAAACAATGAATTCATTAACTTAAAATAATGTTTCATAACATATATACTTCAACAGGTAACACTAGTAATATGAGACCATGTTTAGCTCTTGTTGTTTAAAATGAAATTACATGCATTTTACAGGAATAGAAAATGATTTAGAAATTTACTTTTACTTTTTTTTCTTTGCATTTTTCGAATTATTTTACGTAGAATGACAATACGAAAACGTATTGTATAGTTTCCACCAGAGGGGTCGCTACTTAGCTCCTTGACTACATTCCCACCAGAGAAGAAATTAAAGTTTAAAGATGGCGCTACCCGGCGTTTCACTCGTGTGTCTGAGAGCGCTGCGCAGCATATATAAATGCCTTCCGACAGGAGTTCCGAGAGCGTCGCACTGGGGCGGAGAGATGCGCTGGTGCGGGGCGAAAGTGGTCAGCTTTCGACCGTACAGTACGTCGAGTTTCCAGCCTAAACGAGGTGAGTGACACCGGTGAGCTAGCTGAAGCGGCTACCGCGACAGACGTCAAGGGCACATGCATGCGTGAAAACATCACATTCATCACTAGCCTGTTTCTTCATATCTAACGTAACGATCCCCTATAGATTAGCATGAGTTGTTCATGTTTTACCTTAAATGTATTATGTTTTATTTTACTGCGTAGGAGACGTTGGCCCCAACTTGCTTGAGGAGTTCCCAGACCCCAAAGGTCTCTTGAATAACGCCATCGCTCGCTCATTGGGAGTCAACGACCTCTCCGAGCTCATCCAGTACACCTACACGGAGGAAGCTGGCGTCAAGGTCAGGCCGACACTCGTTTTAGATTCTAGACTTGTGTTGTTATCGTGAGGTGAGGTCATGTTCTCTCGAATGGTGTCCCGTATTGTGTAGAAAGCCACCGTGACCGTGCTGTGGCCCTGCAAGATTGAGGAAGATGGCTACGCCTCCAAAAAAATTGACGCAGAGAGATACGCTGCAGCAGCCGCTTGCCACAAGCTCAAAGTATGTTTTGGGTCTATTTAAATGTACTTTGTATTTATTAATTTTTTTGCGACTTTGCTAACGGACTTTTTTTTCTTTTCTTTTTTTGCGACTTATTTACTGCCAATGATGGCTATAAATGTCAAAAAAATAATTTTAACTTTTTCTATTTAACTCTTTGACTGCCATAAACGTTATAAAACGTTTAGCATAAACCTAGGGAAGGGCGCCGAGGACGTTAAAAGACGTCCCCTATGTTTTTTTGTTTTTTTTTTCAAAAACGGGTGCAGGAAAGCCTTGGGCAGCTGTGCTGAAAGTATCAGGCATATCTGAATAGTAAAAGACTCGTTTTGGCCCCTAGAGGGCAGCGATGACTCTCTTTGCACAAGGTTGGATGGGCCGCCCACCGTGGGCGTCAGTAGAAGACGTGAGGCGGAGCTAGAGTGTTGAGGAGACAATGGCTGATGAAGCCACAATGGCTGACCAAGCAACCGGTTGCAAGCAGCTCACGCTTGAGCATTTTTTTCAAAGACGGAAAGCATCAATCAATACTAAAAAGCGCATTGATGTCGACGATGATGATGACTCCGAGCTTGACGCCAAAGTTGGAAGCTTTGACGTGACTGTTATGATTACGTAGTAAGCCTCACCGGCTAAGCGCGGCTAGCGCTGCTAAGGCCGGAAAACGCGCACAATAGCCGGCCGGGTACTTCTACACAATCGGACATTCGATCGGGCGATGGAGAGTTGGCATCGACCAATGCAGATTGATGATTATGATGATGATGACTCCGAGCTTGACGCCAAAGTTGGAAGCCTTGACGTGTTTACGATCACGTAGTAAGCCTCACCGGCTAAGCGCGGCTAGCGCTGCTAAGGCCGGAAAACGCGCACAATAGCCAGCCGGGTACTTCTGCACAAGCGGACATTCGATCGGACGATGGAGAGTAGTCGAAAAGCATCGACCAATGCACATTGATGATGATGATGATGGTCACTCCCGAGGTTGACGCCGGAGTTGGAAGCATTGACGCGGCCGTTATTCTCTCGTCATAAAGCCTCACCGGCTAGCGCTGCTAACGCCGGAAAACGCGGAGCTGCACAAGCGGACATTCGATCGGACAATGAAGAGTACCCCGAGTCCAATGCATATTCATCGGAGGAGCGGGTACAGTCTGATCACGGAGAAGACACTGTTTCTGGACTACGATGCCACCATGAATGGAGTGGATAAAATGGATCAGAACATCTACCACTCGGTATAGCAACCGAAGGACATGAGGAAGCCACAACGTAACATCACCGTAACGTAACCGTAGCATGATCCTGATATTAGACTTTATGGCAACACACACTGCAGTATATACTTGCTATTCCCCGGAAAAAACGGCCTGCAAGAAAGTGGAGCTTTTGCACGCGAAGAGGCAATCTGTTGTGCAAATGCTGTTGCGTCTCTTTGCACGCAGGAGAGTGTTACAAAAAGAAAAACTGTCGTTGAAACATCCACATATTTGTAAATAGCACCACAGTTGCACACATTTGTAAATAGTTTGCCAAATTGTTGTCAAATTGTTACACTGTTGAATGTAAATAAACGTATTTTGCTATCAAAAAACACTTTTTCATTCTTGGTGGTAGTGTTTTATAGAAGTAAAGCACTATTTAGGTGTTTGTGGCATCATTCATGGACAAAAAGAAGTGTAAAATTCACTAGAATGCATGAAATAATATCGTTTCACTAAAAGCTTGATTTCTCCGTATTTTGGTCCAAAACAGGCGAAATTGGGTCAAACTAACCATTTTCTATTGTTGATTACTAAAGAACGGAATAAGGTAGAAACAAACTTTTTTTTTCTGATGAAAGATGAAAGTCCAATCTTTCCTTTGGTAGTACGTGTGTTTCCATAGTCCAAACAGAACATTTTCTGTGGACCTTGAAAGATCAGTCAAAATGCTTAAATCGGCTGGCACTGACGGCATCCCTTTTCTGAAAACGTCTGGCAGTCAAAGAGTTAAAAAAAAAAAAAATCCCACTTTTGTTAACAAGAATATGAAAACCTAGAATTTTTTTCATTGTACATTTAGAACAGATATGACCTTTGTGATTAATCGCGAGTTAACTAGTGAAGTCATGAGATTAATTACGATTAAAAACTTAAATTGCCTGACGCCTAAAATTTTTAATAATATTTTCTTTCCTTTTTTTATTTATTTTTCATTCACTACCGTTGACGGCTATAAACGTCAAAAAATAATTTTAACTATTTCTATTAGTTTAACATTTTGTTTACACTTTTGTTAACAAGAGTATGAATACCTAGATTTTTTTATTGTACATTTAGAACAGATATAACATTTGTGATTAATCGCGAGTTAACTAATGAAGTCATGCGATTAATTACAATTAAAAAAAATGTTTTAATAATCTTTTTTTTAATGAGAAACCCCACACATGAAGAGGAACAAATAGATCACACTTTTGTTTGTGTGTGTGTGTACTTTACATAATTTTCCCATGTTTACCGTGCAGGAAATGGGTGTGATTGGTCCAGGCAATGAGATGCCCAAGAAGAGATTGGGCAGGGGTAGAGGAGGATTGCGTTCAACTCTTTACGATGACGAAGACTCCTTGGCTGACACATTGGCGCAGTCGTCCAAAAACGCATCTGACATTTCCGAAGCGCTCTCGCACTTCCCTAATCCCAAAGCCCTCTTGACGAAGGTGGTCCAAGTGGCCACGTCGTCCAATAGGTGCAAAGTAAGTACATATGATTTTCGCCATTCGCAGCTAAACAAATGTCATGCCAACGTGATATTTATCTCATGCTAACAATAGGAGTTGATACGTTTCACGACAAAAGGTGGCAAGCTCAAGACGTGTGAGCTGACCCTGCGCTGGCCGCAGGAAATGACTTTCACTGCGACGGCGAGCAAGAAAGTCACGGCAGAAAAGGGAGTGGCAGCTCTTGCCTGCGTGAAATTGAAAGTAATGAGTCTTGTACCACTTTCTCTTTTTTGTCAACCGCAACTTAATCCGATCACATGTCGACGATATAGGAGCTAGGGTTGCTGGATAAGAACAACGACCCGCTGACTCACGCCAAGTACCACGGGGCCGAGGTGAGGGAGGCGCGAGAACGTGAGCGGCGTCCTCTTCGGGTGGAAGTTCCCACGCATTTGGAGGAGCGTATGAGGGATTATTTTACACAGGTCAGTTGAAGCCAGTTTGATCCAAATTAATTCATAAGTGGTTTGTTTGGGGAGGAGGCTCCATTTTGTCTTGTTCACTTTCCGTTGTTGTCATTTTTCTGATTAACAACTGCGCTGTCTAATGCTATCATTTGTGGTACTGTAACACTTTTTTTGGGGTACTAACTGAATACAAAAAACGGGTTTTCATTTGTGGCCAACTGGACATAAGGTAAGCTGTTGCAATTTGACCTTGCTATTTGGTGGTTTTCTTGCTATTTTTCTTGCTTCTAAGTGGGACCAGGTATCTAAAAACTAATTAAAGTGAATAAATTGAAAAAAAAAGTCCAAATAAAATTATAAACTAACTCCAAAGAATACACAAAAACTATTATAACCCTGTATTGTACGCCTAGTTATAAACATAATGGTGTAATTCTTGTATTGATGACAGTATCCAGTGGAAGCAGAAGTGCAAAAACTCTATGAGGAAGAGGACGACGTCATCCACCAAGTGGAAGCAGAGGAGGAAGACTTGACACAAGACGCCATCACAGGCAAACCCTACCGGCCGTGGTCCCCTCAGGAAAGGAGGCACCTCAACGAACGCCTGCAGGAGGAGTGGGAAAGCGCCGGGACGGGCCAGAGCACAGCGTTGCCGGTCGACGCCCACCGGCAGCGCGTGGTGTCGGCCGTGCACGCCGCCCGGGCCGTAGTGATTGCCGGGGAGACCGGGTGCGGCAAGACCACTCGAATCCCTCGCTATCTTCTGGAGGATCGCGTGATGGAAGGACACGGCGCCGATTGCAACATCCTGGTGACTCAACCGCGCCGAATCAGCGCCGTGTCGGTGGCTCATCGCGTGGCCCAGGAAATGGGTCCTGCTCTCAGACACTCTGTGGGGTATCAGGTAGATGACATTTTAACATATTTTATTTAACTAAGTCCTTATGGCAAGGGTTTGGTGCTTTTTAAGGGGAAGTCAAGTAAAAAAAGAAATATATATTTAATATAGTATTTTCTAGGTGGCCCTACTTACCTGTTTTCTGGGTTTGGTCATGTAGCATTCGCAAGCTGAGCCGTGATTGGTCATTACATGAGCCTGAGCAATTGTTATTTCATTTTCAGTCGACAGCAACCGGCAAAATGGCCACCCCCTGAGATGGACAAAAATGAGTGGATTTTGCTTTTTAACTCATATTCCACAAACGCAATATAAATGTATTCAGAATCCTGTGTTTAGACTAGAGGGGCCGCAAAAATATTTTTGACATGACTTCCCCTTTTAAAGTCCTACAACATGCTACTTATGCTACAAATGAAAAACGTAATATTGTAATTTTCAGTTTAAAGTGCTTCAAAATATAACATTACTGGTAACTTTTAGGACAAATAGTTTGCTTGTTAGTTGGAGAGCAATGATGTAAAAATCTAAAATAAAGTGCAAGTACTATAAATAAATTAAATGGTCAACTATATAAAAGTGCAATAATAAAATAAAAATATATTAATTGTAAAATAACACTATATAAAAGCAATTTAAAAAAAAATCAAAAATATTAATACAAAAAAATTATATCAGTAGCTATACCGTACATTATGGGCTTAACCTGATTTATTTATTTATTTTATTTTTTGCCATTAAAGGAATATAAATAGTTTATTTTTAAAATAGCTTTATATTACTGAAAATGCTTGGATTTTTTTGTTCAGATTACTTGAAAATTTGTTCAATGTCTTAACCCGGTTTTTTTTTTTTACTGAATTTTTGGACAAATGGATTTCATATTTGATGTCAAAATATACAGAAAGATAACATTTACATAGTTGCATTTCTTATGTTAATGTGGGCATTTGACTAAATTTTCTACACTACTGATGGGAATAATTAATGATAAATGTGTTATTTGAATACAATTTTTTGTTGTTTTTAATATTGTTTTTGTGCAAAAGTCAGTGCTGACCTAAATTAGAAAAAAATAACTTAAATAACAAATGTATTCGTGGATATAATAACATTGTCAATGCTATACCTTTAAAAAAGAAAAACAATTCCATCATAGCATCTTCTTTAATCCAGTTAACGATGCATCCCGCCGTCTGCGCAGGTGAGACTCGAGAGCAGACCACCGGAGCAGAGCGGCGGCGCTTTGCTCTTTCTGACAGTGGGTGTCCTGCTCAGAAAGCTGCAGTCCAACCCCACTCTAAAGGGCATCAGCCACGTGGTGGTGGATGAGGTTCACGAGCGTGACGTCAACACGGACCTCCTGCTGGCGCTGCTGCGCTCGTGCATGAGCAAGAACCCCGACCTGCGGGTGGTGCTGATGAGCGCCACCGGCGACAACGAGCGGCTGGCTGGCTACTTCGGCGGATGTCCCGTCGTCAAGGTGCCCGGATTTATGCACCCTGTGCGAGATTGTTACCTGGAGGACGTGCTGAGAGAAATGGGGCGGCCCCCGCCACTCGACGACAGCAAAGAGTTGACCAATGAGGTGAGACTGGATTCTTTACATTTTGAATACCATGTGAATGAAGTCATGTGATTAAAAATTAGTCATTACTGTGAGAATTATATTTTTTTTATATACAAAAATAAATACAGTACAGTTGTGCTTATATAGCCTATGGTGTGTATGTAAACTTTTGAGCAATGTGTAAATTGTGTGTGTGTGTGTGTGTGTGTGTATATATATATATATATATATATATATATATATATATATATATATATATTATTTTTTACAATATATCAAGTAAAAACTGTAAATTCTTATGTTTTTCCAATTAAAAAAATAAATACATTTCCATTCATTCAGTTATAGAACAGGGATGGTGTAAACTGAAGTTCTGGAGTTGTCCAAAATATTCCATCAGTGCTAAATTTGCTAATGGGATCGGCCACATCCTTTTTTTTTTCTCTCTTTTTTTTTTGGGCCACATTCTCTGTGACCACTCATATGGACAGAATATGTGCATATGTGCAAAATTATTGCAAAACTTATGAACAGCAAACTAAAATTAAGTGCAATAACTCATTTTGTGCATTTTTAAAAAATTAGTATTGTTAATATTACTGGTGCACTATGTTTGTCCTGCGTAAAATTCCAAATCGCCCCAAATTTTTTAGGGCTACTCAAGTTGTAGTATAACTAGACTATGCCATGTCGCCCATCTAGTGGTGAGTTTTAATATTACAACTTTAGAATACAGTAAAGTGACAATATATTTTTAAGAATTGAGAAGGGAAAAAATCGAAATAGTTTTGCAAATATGCTTAAAATTATTATAATTTTTTTTATTAAACTATTTTTAAAACTTTTTTTTAACAAACTTTTTTCTGGTTTTTATTTTTTTGGGAGAGCGTAAAAAATGTAATAAGCATCTTCTTGTTTTCAAAAAAAAAATTTGTCGTTTTTTTTTTTATAGATTATCTTTCCCAATTAATCAGGGTGCCAATATGTCAGTTGCCCATCTCTGTTATAAAATCATGACTATTACTAGAATTCAAGAAACATGATTGATAAAACTGAGCACAATGTTTGTATAGGCGGCATTTCGACTATACCCTTCGTCGGTGAGTTGTGCAGGTGTGCCTAATGGTGACTTTTCCCCCCGTGTCCCCTACAGAGGCAAAGCGATAAGGTCAGTCCAGATCTGGATCTTGTCGCTGATGTCATTGAGCACATTGACAGACGTGGCGAACCAGGTACCAAACTCCCTCGTCGTCTCTCCATTGCGGCAGTTCATTGAAATCACATTTCAAATGTCTCTCCTTCCGCAGGTGCCTTATTGTGTTTCCTGCCCGGATGGCAGGACATCAAGGCGGTTCAAGAGACGCTCCAGATGAAGCCGCACTTTTCTTCTGGCTTGCACATGATCCTCCCATGTAAGAACTTAAACATCCTCCATTTAAAATGCAAAAACAACAAACATCTCCCCTTTTGTTGTTGTTGCTTCAGTGCACTCTAGTTTATCAGTGGCAGACCAGCAGGCAGTATTCCAGCGCCCCCCACAGGGCCACAGGAAAATTGTCTTGGCCACCAACATAGCGGAGACATCCATCACCATCGACGATGTTGTGCATGTGGTGGACGCAGGGACGCACAAGGAGCATAGTTACGACCCACGCACCAAAGTAAGGCTACAGACAACATTTTTGTTTAATTTTCGTGCATGTGGAAGAAAAGCTACTTCACATTCAAAGTAGCCTCTTGTCAAGCAACACAAAAAAAAAAAATTATGAAGGGGTGGGAGGCTTTATTAAAAAAAATTTAAATACATATCAATTAAAAAAAACATTGACTATAACAACATATATTAGCAACATTGTTAGATTTAAAATGTTTTAATATTACAGCAATAGTCATTTTTACAAGAAAGTATATACTGTTGCAAGAATAAAATCATGAAACAAGTCTTTAGTCATTTAAAAAAAAAACTTACTTTTTTACGTTTAGAGTAAATTTTAAAATTTGTGAAAATTGATGTGAATAAAGTTGTAATTTTGAAACCATAATTACACCATTGAAATCACATTTTTATTAAAACTGTCTTGAGTAATTTTATAATTGTGAAAGTTTTTTTTACATTTAATAATTTGAATACTGTAATTGTAAGGAATCTTGAATTTGAATTAGTGTTGTCACGATGCCAAAATTACGATACTGAAGATACCTTGACAAAAATCTAAAAGCAGCTAAATTAAAACTGACAAGAGCTACAAATTATTTTTATATTTTATTAATTCAAAATATTATGATTTATACATGTTAGTTTATGTACATACTGTCTGTATATACTGTATGTGCTTTCACATTGCATGCCATATTCTTGAAGTCCTGTATCTGATGTCATCAGTTTTAAAAATTGGTCATACAGTGGCACTCGATGCAACGTTGCTTGAGTTCGCGTGCATGTCTCTGCTCTTCTCAATACTGCTCCCAACTAGTTAAATAAGTAATCAAATAGTCTACTAGAAACTCTATTTTTTTTTTTTTTGTCAAAAATACGTCACTCTGTCATTCGTCTGAGCTTTTTCAGAATGTGCAGCAACCAGGTGTGTTTATGAATAAATAGTGAAATAACATTTCTTTAAACTTTCAAATACTACAGTAGTATTAAAAGAAATGCAAATATATTTTAGGGGGGAAATTATGATGCTGCAAGAACAATATACAGAATATTAGAACATCAAATTGTGATATATATATATATATATATATATATATATATATATATTTTTTTTTTTTTCTCCCTTATAAATGGAAAAACAAAAGATGGATTATTATTTAGAAGAAGATTTGTGGTGTCTGAAGGTGATTTGTGCCGTTTCCAGGTGTCTTGTCTGGACACGGTGTGGATTTCGCAGTCCAACGTGACTCAGCGCAAAGGGCGAGCGGGCCGCTGCCAGCCGGGTCAGTCGTACCATCTGTTCCCACGCAAACGACTGGACGCAATGACGCCCTTCCCCGTTCCGGAGATCCTGCGCATCCCCCTGGAGAGCCTGGTGGTCCAGGCCAAGATACACAGTCCTAAAATGAAGGTCGTTCCTCGAGGTCGTGTTATTTGAATGCTGAATGTCTTCATGGCATTAAGTAACGAGCTATTTTTTTCCGTATGAGTGTCCTTGCAGGCTGGTGACTTTTTATCGCAAGTGTTAGACAGCCCCGAACAGCAAGCCGTGTCGGATGCCGTCCAAAATCTGCAAGTCATTGGTGAGTTTTCTATACTGTACTGTGTTCATAAATTTATTGGTTATGGTGTGAAAGAATAGAATAAAGAGCATGTTATTTTTCTGGTGCTGTTGTAACCAAAACTATAGCACCTTTCAAGGCAATCAGAGACGAGAAGAAAGTCATTTAATAAGAGGCACAATATTAGGGTCACACCGGGGGGCAAAAATGAAAGAGAGAACAAATATTTGAAGAGTGAAATAGTAGTAGTATTAAAATGGAAAACTTAATTTTAAAACTAGTTTAGTATGTTAAAATATATTGAATATTGTTTTTTGTTTTGTTTAAGCAAAATGTAAAGTAAACTTGCAATATTACAATAGTGAAGTCCCTTTTTTTTTTTTTTTTTTACAAAAAAATTGTAATGTTAAAGAATCTTTATTCTTACAGAAACCGTCATAATTGTTCGGATTAAGTTTAAATATTAAGTTAAAGTTGGATTATTAATACATTAAAAAAAAGTTTTAATATTGCCAGAATAAATTCATGTTTTGGAGGGACACTTATAAAATTGGGAGAATAAACACATAACGCTAGCTATATGTTTAGAACACAAGATGTTTACAAGTTGTGAATAAAATGTGATTTAAAATGTAGTATTTTATATGCTCTTTTTATATTAAATAAGAAAACATTAATGTTTTAAAATAGTGATTATGACTGCGCTAAAGTTGCTAGAAAATGTCTTCTCAGAAATCTGAATAATTTCTGTCACTTTGAAGTAAAACATTACTGAGAACCTTGAATGTAATGAGAATTTTTTTTGGGGGGGGGGTTTGATATTGCTGCAATAAAATCCTAAGTGGGTTTTTTTTTTAATGAAAATTTGGAACAGTTGTATTTTATTATAATTATTTGTATGAGAAAAAAGTCATTGCAAGCAAAACGCAAACAAATATTTTTGGGAGATTTTTTTTTAAATATGAGAAACTTCAAATTAATAAAAGAAAATAAATAAATATAATTACATACATGCATACATACATACATACATACATACATACAATTAAATTAAACAATAGTTGAATAAATAATATAAGATTAAACAATAGTTGTTTTTGTTGTTGTTTTTTTAAGGTTTAAAAATATTGAATCTCAGATACATTTGTGTAAAAATGTCATAATGTCTAGATATTACATAAAGAGCCAACACTAAGCAACTATCAGTTTGTTGATTATGGGGGCGCCATATGGACAAAAGCGGTAATGTTATGCCTGAAGGAAGACCACATTTCCCATGAGGACATGCACATTGCGTCGTTTTTTTAAGCTCACGCCAGTCAAATTGACTTCCGACTTTGTAACGAATGGGGAAAAGGGGAAGTGACGTTATGCCATCAAGCATTCAGCACATTTGTAGTTTTTGTGTGGCAGTGTTTCTACCACCCTCCTCACGCTTGTTTAGTGCCAGTAAAGATTATACAGGCCCCCTCAGGCCATGACAAAGCTACCATTCAACTAGTTTTAAGTTGGTGTTTCATCAGAAGTTCTGAAAATATTTTTATTACGGTTGAAAAGTTCCTTAGTGCTACTTAAACGAGTCATATTCCACAAACACTAGCATACAATTATAACAAATGTTTTTGAGGTTGACTTTCCCTTTAAAAAGCAAATTGTTCTTGATTGTTTTGTTCCTGCAGGCGTCCTGGACCGGCAGGAATCGCTGACGCCTTTGGGCGAGCGCGTGTCCTTGATCTCATGTGACCCGCGTCTGGGCAAAGTGCTGGTGCTGGGCGCCATTTTCCGCTGCACGTTGCCTCTGTTGTCCGTGGCCGCCAGCCTGACGCGGGACCCGTTCCACAACAGCCTGCAGAACCGAGCGACCGTCGCCAAGGTGAGGCCGACCAACGCTTGACGTCACGTTGGGCATTTGCGCGCTCGCTCATCCGCTGGCACTGTCATCGTCAGGCCAAAGCCGTCCTGAGCGGCTCCGGCTGCAGCGACTACCTGGCGTTCAGTCGAGTCGTGCTGGGCTGGAGGAGATATCAGCAGGAAGGAGGCCGCAGCGATCGAGACGGATACTTGGAGGAATTCTGCTTGTCCAAGGCCGGCCTGCGTTTCATCAATGGTACGCTATAATAATAATAATAATAATATTATTAATAATATACAAATCAAGTCGTAGCATTGCAATATTACATTCAATTTGTATTTTGAGGTGGCAAAAATGGTAAAAACAATTGAGTCATTAATTTGATTCAGTAATTTTAAGATTCTTCAGTATTGTAAGTAAAGCTGTATTATTCAAATAATGTTCAGATAATAAAGTAACATCTTGATTGTGAACGACTAGTCTTTACAAAGTTGGATTTGTACAAATTTGCAATAATGCAGTCAAATTTACAATAAGATAATTTTCATGAATAAATTCAGTTACAAAATCTTCTTGAACAATACAAGATAAAGTTGTTAAATTTTCAAGGTGACGCTGTTGTGAATGAGTTTCAAATGAAGTGATAACATTGACATAATGAATTGTATTTTTTGTATTGCATATTAACTGAGTCATTTTAAATATGTTAAATTATTCAAAACAAAAGGTGCAGTCTTGTGAGATTAATGTCATTTTTTATTGTGGGAAAAAAGCATTTGCCAGATTAAACTTTTAAAAGTAAAATCTTGAATGTTAAAATAGTCATATTAAAATTCAATTTTTAAGAGAAAAAAATCTGAAGGTACAGCTAGATAGCATTTTTGTGAATACATTAAGTTAAATAATCTTGAATATTACAGGAATTAAGGTTATATTCTTAAAAAATATATATATCTTTTTTTGCGAATACCAAATCAGAATATTACGCTAAATATATTTTTCCTGCTGGTCATTAACTCATTTGCTCCCAAAATCGTATAAAAACATTGCATTTTAAATATAACCATGGTCCCAAAAAAACACATTTATAATTGTATTTTATTTTTTTATGCTAGAGCATACAGAAGGCTTTAATGTAGCCTCTGAACTGAAGAGAAGCAATGGTAGTTATTACAAAAATGGCCAGCAGGTGGCAGCAGAGTAAAAGAGATCAACCGGGGCCATGTTGCAACACAGCTCATTTACCCACAGTTTGAAACAGATTCGTGAATAATGATGAAACTTATATTCTAATGCGAATTGCTGCCAAACGGAAACAGAAATATGCTTGTTGATGAAGGAAGAGACTCTAATCTTTCTTTTGTTTTTATTCTAATAGAACCTAATATTTTGTGGGCCTTGCAAAATCAGTCAAAATCCAGTAACACAATTTACCAATAATGTAATAATAATAATAATGTGTTTAAAAAAATATATATGCATTTGTGGGGACTGGTGACTAGTTGTAATTTGCAATGAACAAAATGAGTCCAGAAGTTGTGAAACCAACGTCCAACATGAAACACAAATGCCACCTCGTGGCAGAAAATTACCTCACCACATTATGATTATATGAATATGATTCAGTTTTTCTCAGTCCTTTAACTGTGTAGTATATATTTTTAACTTCAAATAACTTTATGAAGTACTTACTATAAAATTAACCAAATTTGTATTTGGAAGCCATATTTGTCCACTTTTATATTAATAAGAGTATGAAAAACTTGAAAAAATAAGTATTGTACATTTAGAACAGCTATAGCGTGCGATTAAGTGAACTATGGAAATCACTCGATTAATTATGATTAAAAAAAAAATGTAATCCTCCATCCCTCGGCCGTTGTTGTTTTTCTGCACAGGTCTCATTTCCCAGTTCAGCGAGAATCTCCGTGAGGCTCAACTGGTGTCCCGCGCCAGTGATTGCCAACGGCACTCGTCGCTACTCAACCAACACAGCGAACAGGAGCAGCTGCTCAAGGCCGTGCTGCTGGCCGGACTCTATCCCAACCTCATCCAGGTACGAGCACGCTCAAAGGCACAAATACAGTAGTAGGTCTCAATATTAGTGTTTGTTTTTTTTTTAAATCTGTAATACAATATTCAGCTTTGTCCACCCAGTTTTGTCAAATTATACCATTTGGTGGTTGTTGCTTTTTGGGGGCATTTGGGGGCATTTTTTATCCCACTAAACACAATAATTAATTTCTACATATCTTTACCGCCTTTTTCACCCATCTATCTACTCTCTCTCCTAACATAATCATGCTGGCCGATTTAAAAAAAAAAGTTTATTTATTTATTTATTTTATAATTTATTTATTTATTTTTTTATATTCACATGGACAATACCAATTTACCTCTCACCGAAGATGTTACTTCCTGTCCCGACAGTCTTGGATGCAAACGATTCGTCGCCTCCCCCACACCCTCCAAAGGTCATATTCTGAACTTAATCCTCAGAATTTGCAACTGATGAACTCGAACCCGCAACTGCTCACTTTCTTCTCTCGCTCCACTTAAAAAAATTAAATAGGCTTGTTTCTTTTTCCCTCTCTGCTCCTTGGTTCATCCCCCCCGATCTCTGTCCATTGAAATCAAAAGCTCGACAGCTGAACGTCTCTTCAGAAAAACTGGACTAATTATACACAAAGAAATGTACGTTAACCATCTTCTTCATTATCAGGACTCCATTCCTAGCGTTAAAAGCCATTACTTAATTACTGACAATTTAAAAAAACAACATGGGACTCCCTGCCCTCTCACTTATACCCGACGTCCTTTTGCAACTCCATCATATCATTTTTCAACGGTACAATTAAGGCCATTCACCATAACCTTGGTTCGAGCCATCCATCTGACTTCCACCCTTCCACACACTCACTGTCCCCCTTCCAGCTCCCCTCTAACAGAAATGACACAACTCATACCAAAAATCCAAGCCATCTAACGCTCCGCCTCCCTTATCCCACTTATTTCTGCCATTATTCACTCCTCCCTCACCACTGGAATGGTTCCAAAATCTCTCAAAACTGCTGCTGCAATTTTGAAAAAAAACCTCCAACTTCAACAACTTCCGTCCTATCTCCAACCTTCCTTTCATATCCAAAACCCTTGAAAAATCACTCTGGTCATTCAACTCAATCCGCCCCCTCCTCTGTTACTTCAGGTGTGCCCCAAGGATCTGTCCTGGGGCCCCTCCTATTCATAATCTACCTTCTTCCCCTTGGCAACACCTTCCGTAGATTTAATATCCAATTCCATTGTTAGGCTGATGACACCCAACTATACCTTTGCACCGAACCCTCATCCACCCTACAAACCCACCTCTCTCATGGACCGCATCTCTGAAATAAAAACGTGGTTTACTTTAAACTTCCTGCAACTTAACAGAAGCAAAACAGAATTTCTTCTCATCAGCACCAAGACCACTCCCTCAACAACAGCCAGCTTTTCACCTTCAACCCAATTCCAAAGTCTGGGAGTCGCCCTTGAAGATACACTTTCCTTCCAATCGCATATCAGCAACATTACCCGATCCGCATACTTCCATTTATGTCATATCAACCGTCTTAAATTCAATTTTTGGGTTCAGTCAACTCTTTCGTTTGCTATTTAGGTGAAGAGAGGCATCGTGACCAAAGGGGGGCGCTTTCGTCCCAACACCCTTTCATTCCGCACGGTGGGCGGAGGCGTCGTCCTGCACCGCTCCACCGTCAACAGGTGCCATGCACTTTTGAAGACGTTCGGCGTATTTCCTGATTTTTGCCTGATGTTTTTTTTTCCTGATTTTCCAGAGAAAATGATGAGCTTCCTTGTCGATGGCTCACCTTCTTCGGCGCCGTCAAGTCCAACGGCTCCGTTTTCATCCGCGACTCATCGGCCGTGCATCCGCTCGCCCTGTTGTTGCTCACGGACTGCGACGTCATGGAAACGGGTGAGCGTCATTACAACTTTGCTTTAGTTGATAATGAGATTTATTTTTATTTTTTTTTGTTGAATTATAAGGTTGCATTGAATATTTTGTTTAAAATCATTGTTTTGGCTTTATTTTTATTTATTTTTACTTTTTTCTGCTTTTTCCATTATATATTTAAAAAATGCAATTTTTTAGAAAGTGGACACTTTGAAAACTAAGACTTTTTATATTTTTTGAGTAACATTTTTTTCAATGGAAATATTTATATTATAGATGAAAAGTAAACAAGTCAAATTTTTAAGAATTCAGAGACATTTTATCCAATTTTCTTGAAACTGGATGTTTTATCTAAAGATGTTAAAAATGAAAAGTAAAAGCAAAGTTTAATTCTGTCATTAAACTCTGTTGCCATGGCGATGCGCTGTTTGCCATGAAAAATTATACTGCTTTTGATGGTCTAAACATGGCACACACGAGGCCTGGCAGACAAAAATCCCCACTGTTAACTCATTGACGGCTATAGACGTCAAAAATTTATTTGAACTATTTCTATTAGTTTAACATTTTTTCCACTTTTGTTAACAAGAGTATGAAAACCTAGATGAAAATATATTGTACATTTAGAACAGATATAAAATTTGTAATTAATCATGAGTTAACTAGTGAAGTCATGTGATTAATTACAAAAAAAATCACCTGATGCCCCTAATTTTAAATAATCTTTTCTTCTTCTTTAAAAAAAAAAAAGTATTTTTTATTTCTTTAATTTATTTTTTATTTTTTTAAGTTTATTAAAAAATTAGGGGCATCAGGCGATTACATTTTTTGAAATCATAATTAATCGCATGACTTCACTAGTTAACTCACGATTAATCACAAATTTTATATCTGTTCTAAATGTACAATAAAAACTAATTCTAGGTTTTCATACTCTTGTTAACAAAAGTGGGGAAAAAATGTTAAACTAATAGAAATAGTTAGAATGAATTTTTGACGTCTATAGCAGTCAATGGTAGTGAATGAGATAAATGTTTATTGTGCCTTTAAAAATTAAAATTCCAATGTGTCAGTGGCCCTTGCAGCTCTAGCTTTAGTTCTTTTTAATTCCTTGCTGGGCTTGCCCATAGCAAAATATCTCCACTTGTGTTTTCAGCGAGCGGCGACGACGTGGAGGTGGCGCTGTCGGGCCACTCGCTGGCGCGCTGCCAACTGTCGGCCGACACGTGGGGACTGCTGTGGGATTTGCGCACGTCCATCCAGGCCATGCTGCGCCGCAACCTCAGGCGGCCCGCCGACAGCGCCGCACACTCGGGCCAGGACGGCCAGCTCATCTCGCTGCTGGTGGCGCTGCTCAACGACACGGACGCCAACCCGTCGAGACAAAATAGTGAGGTGGACTGATTGTGAATACACGGCGCTTATTAATTAATAAGTATAGAAGAAGTCTATTCATTTGGATTGTGAAGCCTGCATGACTTGTGAAAAGTCAAATGTTTGTTTTTTGTTAGTATTAATTCTATATTGTCTAAGAGGATTTGGAGCTTGGATCGACCAAAAATAAAATGTAAAAAAATATTGTTAAGACTTTTTATTTGGCTTTGTTGTCAGACACCACAGAGGGAAGCAGTGATGGCAAATCTATTGCTAGTTATTTTATTTATCATGCTTTATTACAAATGTATTTATAATTTCATATAATTTTACATATGCACCTCTCTGACAGTAGTCTTCTCGTCATTGATGCAAAAAAGTTTTTACACTGTCCTGTGGAAAACATTTCTTTACGAGAAGTCCTTCATGAATTGTAAGTGGAAGGCACTGAGGCGTCTCAGAAGTTTCTCCATTTTGTCTGCTGGGGTCATAATGCAGAACCTATACAAGGGGAAAAAAAATATTAAATAAATTATCCAAATTAATACTAGTGGTTCCAAGAGGGCCTTTACCACCACCTGGTGCTTGGACCCTAATCCTAACCTGATGTGGTAGGTGCCTTCCTTTTGTCCGTACTCGCATCCTGGACTAACCATCACGCCGGTGTCCTCCAGCAGTCTGGTGCAGTAGAACATGTCAGGTTGCATGCCCCCTTCCTGAAACGTGACGGTTGGGTTCAAGGGGGCGCTTTCACATCTTGTATTTAAATATGTGGCTTCTGGAGTGCATACCTATATGACAAGTGCACATTTTTCAGATCTCATCTTCCTATTTCTGAAAATGCGACAGTGAGTGACGTTCATACGATAAGTAGGAACTGTTTGAAATTGTGGTGAAAAAAAAATGCAGACTCTGATGGAGCCCAATTTTTCTTCACCAATATCTAAAAAAATAAAAATGATCCTTTCGTTGTGTTTTCATATCTGACCTTGATCTTTTAGACTGCTGACAATATTACAAAGATCCCACTGTTTCCATTCATGAATAATTTTGGTGCTTGAGAACTCAGGTTATGAGTTTTGGAATTTTCATTTTAGTTGTGATTTCGTTTTGAGTTTTGTTTTTTTAAATTTAGTTAGTTTTAGTTTTCATGGTGGTTCTGTTTTTATGAGTTTTAGTTATTTAAAAATTACTGCTTAGTTTCTGTGTTTTCTTTTCTTTTTTTATGTGTATTACTTTTGCACGTTATTTAATAAACACCACAGTAAAATGAAAAAAATAACATTTCTTATCTAGCGTTACGTTTCGGCTGAGTTAAATGAAAAAGCGGGCAAGCAAAAGGAAACGTCATCTGAAGGTGCTTTTCTATGGCCTACTGCTAGATGACATCACTTCTGCATGACACACATTCAAACATCTTTATTCCGGTTATTCCGGTTAGTATCAAAATAAATATACTTAAAATAACATTTAAAATCATCGCCAAAGGCTCTTGTATTAAATTAATTACCAACGACTAAAACGAAGGACATTTTCGCTGTAATTATAGTTTTATAAACATAAAATGTAGTTTCAGTTTTTAGAAATTAAATCAAAATTGTTTTTTTGTAATTTAGTTTTTTCATTCGTTAACTAAAATAACCTTGTTGAGAACCCGCCCTCAAAGAGGATCTGACCTTGGCTTTGTGAATGGCTTTCAGCGGCAGATGCAGTCTGGGGAAGGCAAAGGCTCCTCCCTGCACGGGCTGGCAGCTGACAGCAGGCAGCCGGTTGAGCGCCTGCTGCACTCTCTTCACGTTGTCAACCAGCGTGCTCCTTATGTGCGCCGTCTCCTGTGGGAACGGGTTTTGAAATTGTATTAATCGATGGGCGTTACCCATCAGCGGTTTACGTGCATCCTTTCTGACATTTTGCGTATTTTTGGACCGCGGTGGCCTCACCTGCATGTAAAGCGGGTACGAAGGATCTCCCGGCTGGGGGGGCTTGGCCATCAGCTCCAAAGCAATTTGCCCGGTGACGGGAGGACACGTGCCCATATGGAACAGCTGCTCGACGTACGGCATGATGGCGGGGTCCATGTTGACCAGCTCCACGTATCCTCCTCGAAGACCACACCTGGTCGGAAAACAACAGAGTGCCTACGCGGGCCAATCGGGAGGCTTTGAGCGTGTCACGTGATCCGCGGCTTACTCTCCCAGGAAGCCTTTGGATGCCGAGTGGAAGGAGGCCAGCTCCAGCGTGTGGGCCAGAGGAGGCCCCAGCTCACGCAGGAGCTTCTTGTAAGACACAAATTCCCTGTTGGAGTCGTAAACGCTGCCCTGGTACACCTGCGGGTATGACGTCATTCGACTCATTTGCATATTGTCAACTTTCAGTGAAAATGAGTTCTTGGGGGGAAGTTCAATTTTAGGAATATTTTTGTATTGATTATGATTCATATAAATAAATGAATTCTATAACAATTTATTTAAAAAAATAGATTTTTTTATTTTTTTACAAATTAAATTTCAATGGTTATCGACCGGTTTTAAACATGATTCTGTGGTGGCAACAATGAAATAGCAAAAGAAAAGCTGAAAAATAACCACTCTGTTGGCCTTTATCATGAGATAACCATTTGAGGGTTAGTTTACCAAATTTGGGCAGCATGGACGGACAAATGGATGAGAGAGATGGATGGATGGATGAGAGAGGGATGGGTGGATGGATGCTGAGAGACAAATGAATGGATGCATGAGGGAGATGGACGGGGACAGATGGATGATGGATGGATGGATTGATGAGAGGGATGGGTGCATGAGGGAGATTTATGGGACAGATGACGTTTGGTTGGTTGGATGGATGGATGGATGGATGAATAGATGGATGGTGGATGATGAGGGACAAATGGATGGATGGATGAGAGAGGGATGGGTGGATGAAAGAGATGAATGGATGGGTGGGTGGATGGATGGATGATGGATCTGGATTGTGGCGGCCGTGGCTCAGGGTGTCGAGACAGTCGTCCAGTAACCAGACAGTTGGCTGTTCGATCTGCGCTCTCCCCAAGTCAAGTGTCGTTGTGTCCTTGGGCAAGGCACTTCACACACATTGCCTCCGGTGCTACCCACAATGGTGTATGGAAGGTGCGAATGTTTGGTGGTGGCGGGAGGGGCCATAGGCGCACACTGGCAGACTCGCTTCCGTCAGCCTGCCACAGGGCAGCTGTGGCTACTTAAGTAGCTTACCGCCACCACAGTGTGAATGCAGGAATGCATGAATAATGTATCCGTTCCATTGTAAAGCGTCTTTGAGTGTCTAGAAAAGCGCTATATAAATCCCATGCATTATTTATTATTATGGATGGATGAGAGAGCGATGGATAGATGGATGAGGGATGGATGGATGAGGGGCAAATGGATGGATGGAAGGAGGCGGGACAGATGGATGGATGATGGGGAAATGGATGGCTGGATGAGAGAGATGGATGGATGGGGACAGATGACAGTTGCATGGCTGACTGGCTGGACGGATGGATAAAAGATGGATGAATGGACGGATGGAGGGACATGCTGATGGATGGAGGGATGGATGGATGGGTAATGAATGGCTGGATGGAATAAATTGGTGTTTTTGCAACGTATTGTGTTTGACCTGAATTAGGAAACATGTGCCTCCCTAATATTTTCCCAGTTGCTCTGTATTAAACACGAAACAACACTTTGCTCACCTCGTCGGCAAGAAGGAAGAGTTTGTTCTCCGCCACGAACCTGATGACCTCCTCCATGGACTTCCTGCTCTGGATGTGCCCTGAGGAGCACGAACAGCTGGAACATAACCGCAAACGACACCGGCGGCCATCCAGTTGCCGACGTTCGCACCTGTGGGGTTTCCCGGGTTGATGACGTACAAAGCGATGGGCCTGCATGCTCCCTGGACGGACGCCAACGCTCGCCGCAGCTCATCCGCCCGCAGCTCCCAGCCGCGCTCCTCATCCAGGAAATAAGGGACCAACGTGCCCCCCAAGACCGTCACGGACAAGGAGGTGGTGCTGTGGCCCGGCACCGGAACGAGCACGCCCCTCTTGGGGGACGCCTCGCTGCTCACCAACAGTGTCAGGATGGTCTTCGTTGTTTGGGCGACATCATGACATTCATGCAAAAGTCTGTTCAATTATGATTTTTTTTTTTTTATTATTGTAATTGTTCAATAATCACAGATTTGAGGACCTTGATCATTAGTAAATATGAGTTTAAAAAATACATTTGTGATTAATTATTAAATTATTAATAATGGCTTTTTAAAACAATATTTCTTTAATGAATTAATGGATTAAAAATATGTTCACATTTTTTTTTCCACATCTATGAAGGGACATTATTGGAAATTTTAGATATTGAATAATACAGAGGAATTTGGATGCCAAAATAATTTATGTACATATAGACCTTTTATTTTATGGATGTTCTTTTGAATGTATTCAGTGGCATTTGAATTTAATTATTGGGATTTTTTTAATTTTGTAATTGATTACAGGGGTCTCTAAATATATAATTAAAATGTTTGTTTTTTTTAAATATCATGATAAATGTAATTAAATATTATTATACTGTGTTAGCAAACAATTAAGTGCTACTTTGATTAATGTAAAGACATTTGTTTGGCATTTTAGTCGTGTAATATGGTGGGCTTTTTTGTGTCCAAAATAAACATACATGCATATGATATACGCACACATAAAATAACAGTAAATTATGACATATTTTAACTGGCTGTCAATAGACTTAATCGAAAATTTCAATTAAAAATCTCTTATTTCAATACCGATTGACACAGTGACTAATTTTATTTACTGGTATATCAATGAAAAAGATATATGTTTAATGACACTGATAAATAAGTTGTACATAGCATTGAAGGATGTATTAATAATAGCATTTCTATTCATTTAATGACTTACTCAAATTTGATTTAAAACAAGCGTCCATCCAACAGTAGGCTATAATGCTGTCTCGTGCAAAAATGAATGAGCGAATACCCTGAGCGACGTTTGGGAGCCTGAATGGATCCAAATGTTCTCGGGATCAGCTGGAACGCCGTCACGTTGGCTAATGAACTCAGCGACGCCCTCTACTATTTCGGATATACCTGCTGTGTTTGTATACGAGCCTGAAGAAAAACAAAGACATCTTTAATAGTAAAAGTCCCCAGTACACCGTCGAAAAGCAATTAAGCAAACCCAATCGACTCGTAAAATTATTAACCTTGATAAAGACTTGATAAATTAGATAAGATAGCTAAATTAAACTAAACTTAAGTAAGCTAAACTAAGATAAACTAAGCTGAATTGAACTAAGCTAAGCTAAACTAAGATAAGATAAGAAAAAATAAACTGAGCTAAACTAAAATAAGCTTGGATAAATTAAGATAAACTAAGCTTAAATAAACTAAACTAAGATAAACTAAGCTAAAATAAACTAAGCTAAGACAAAATAAACTAAGCTTAACTAAAATAAGCTTAGATAAATTAAGATAAACTAAGATAAGATAAACTAAGCTTAAATAAACTAAACTAAGCTAAGACAAAATAAACTAAGCTAAACTAAAATAAGCTTAGATAAATTAATATAAACTAAGCTAAGATAAACTAAGCTAAGATAAACTAAGCTAAAATAAAATAAACTAAGCTAAACTAAAATAAGCTTAGATAAATTAAGATAAACTAAGCTTAAATACATTAAACTAAGATAAACTAAGCTAAGCTAAACTAAGATCGAGAAGCTAAGATCGATCGATCGACCTGCCTACCGATCCATCGATGGATCGATCAGATAGATAGATAGATAGATAGAGAACTTGCCTACACCCAAATTATTTTGTTTTTTGCAAGTAGCTTCCAAATTAAAACATTGTCTGTAGAGTTACCAGAAGTTGTATTATGACGGCAACAGTTTGAATGATTGCACTTGTGTTTTCTACGTGAAAAGTGGTTTTGAAATGAGAATCCTTAGAAGTGGAGTTCGGCGATTCCTCCCTACCGACACTAGCGCCATCACACCAGCGTAGCAGCTTCTGGGCCCGACGTTTGACATCCGCGGGGAAGTTGTCGCCGTCCAGCAGTTGCGGGTAAAGACAAGCAGCGAGCACCTGCCGCACCGTGCGCGCGCAGTCAAATCAATCCACTTATACAAAATGCATTGTCATCAGCCGTCTTTGTTACCTGTCTGACAAAGGTGAGCGGTTTCATGCCGGCCGTGTGAGGGTCGCCCCAGCTGACGTCGATCACATCCTCGAAGGGCTTCTTCGCTCCCTGGTTGCCACATTTGGGTGGGAAATGACAATTTATAGCACATTTGGAAGATTTCTTTCAGCATTTTGTTTTTACCTGCTGCAGCGCCTCCTCGGTGCGAGACGCTCGTTCCATCGGGGTCGCCAAGTGGGAGCTCATCTCCTGCGTGGCTGCAGCTCCTTTGGGCAGTCCAAGTTGTGGGAGTGTCAGAGGAGGATTCCTGGTTAAAGATACACACAGATGACGAGGGAATGTGTACTTTATTAACAGGCATGATTTTTGGTTTGCGTTGAAGGTCGTAAGAGGATTGGGTACAAGTTGACCCTTTGGTTCATATTTTAACTTGAATTTGTTTCCATTAGGAATACACACGTCAGTCTGCATGCTTTACTCCAGATTCAAAAGGAGAAATGGTTAATATGTCACTGTCGGTGCAAGGTTCGAAGCATTATACAGTCAGTTCCAAAAGTATTGGAACGGCAAGAATAATTCCTTTGTTTTTAGTGTATAGCGACATTTGGGTTTCAGATTAAAAGATGAATATGAGACAAACGTCGCGGATTACATCCTTCATGTCACGGCACAGCACATTTTTTACTTTAATAAATTAAAGTCAAAGAATTTTAAAGTGGCCCCTGCAATCTTCCATTTTTCTGCAAGTAGCCCTGAAATGAAAAAGTTTGGCCAACTATGATTTAGAGTCTTGAGTCGTAAAATGACCCGTTTTCAGAATGTGTAAGAAAACAAAAGAGAAAACGCATGCAAGCACGAGACAAACATGCAAAGTCACACAGGAAGGCCCGAGCCCAGATTTAAACTCACGATTTAAACCAGTTGACCACCATTCCACCACGTTGGACGACAACGTCGAAATATAATTCCTTCGTGGACCTTGACACTGGTTGATAGTTATGTCCTGGAATGACATGCAAACTACATTTTTAAAATAGTAATCATAATAATAATAAACGTATGTGTATTAAATTATATATTTGTATTATTTTAAATATTGCTAACTTTATTTTATTTAGTTTAATAAAATATTGATACATAGGATATAGTTCCACTGTTATAATTAACTTTTCAATTTATTTTCAAATTAATTTGAATGTGAATCATTAAATATAAACTATTGATTTTTTTAGTATATTGTTTATGTATACAAAGAACGTAATTTACCAACAAATAGGATTAAACTTCACTGGTTTACTTGTATTTCCAAAGAAGAAATAAAAAAATAAAATAAAAACTTGTATTTTCATAATTAGGTACAATTTAATCTAATGCAAGTAACATTCATTCTATTATTATTAATTTCTTCCTACATATTTTTTTATTTTTGTTGTTCTACTTAAGCCCCACTTTTTTTTATTTGTATTACATGTTTGTTAAATTAATTATTCATTTTCGAATTACTTGCATTTTAAGCTCATGCCTATTAATCAAGCAGTAATAATTATATTTTATTGTTCGTGTATTTTTTGTGGGTTTTTTTTAGATTCGGTTAAATCATTTTAGTTTGATTTATACAAACAAGCCTAGAACTATAAATAAATGTTATACTGTTTTAAAATATTTTATTATATTACTGTACTTGGGTTCTAAATTTGATTTACATTCAGTGAGACGCACGAAAAGTTTCAAACACCGTAAAATCTCGCGTTGTTTCTTGACGGAGCGAAATCTTGGACGAACGTACGTCCAACTCGTCTACTTCCTGTTTTGTTTCTTCTCTCCTTCCCGTACCTGGTGGCTCGGTTCGGTTAGAAATGGAACCATTAGCCGGCCAGGTGGACATATACGACCGACCCGGGAGCACACGTGCTTTTACCTCCCATCGGTGGCTCTTCTAAGCGGTAGTAGTCACTGACGCTCTCTCGGCGGGGCTTCCGAAGCCCCGCTCGTCCGCGGGGCGACATGGCACTCAGCTCGGGCGGCTGGGCTCCGCAGGTTTCACTGCTCGGTTCTAACCAGCCCGGAGCCTGCGACGCCGGCCTCGCTCCCTCGTCTGCTTGCTGCAGCACCGTCTTAATGTCCGTCCGCGTGTCGGTGTCCCACTCCGGTATCCGCCCCTTGTGCCTGCCCGGAGCCGACAGCGAGGCTCTGCGCCTCCAGCTCAGCATGGACCCGAGCCGGGCCGGAGAGTTTCGACTGGCCCTGCGGGACACCAGCGGAAACCGCAACGTGGTGAGATTTCATCCTACAATACCGGCCTGCTTCTTACTAGCGTATATCTACATGTAAGCAAAAAAAAAAAAAAAAAAAAGTTAACACAAGTTTATTTATTTATTATACTTAAGTGTAAAATTTACTGAAAGTAATAAGCTAAAAGTTTGTGTTGGTTTTAGTGACACTCAATTACGATGGTCACTGAAAACATCGATTATTTTACGATAAGATATTGTCTGCACCCTACTAGTCTAAACACGACATTCTGATTAATGCAGCTGTGGAATATGAATTAAGCAGGAAAATCCACCTGTGTTTTATCCATCTTAGTAGGCGGCCATTTTGCGTTGTACTGTCGCTTGTTGAAGATGACGTCACTGTCGCTCAAGCGTCATTTAACAACTAATCACGGATCAACTGTTTTGTGAAGCTGACCTGTGATTGGTCGTTACCTGAGCCCTGCAGCAACTGTGATGTCAGTCGACAGCAAGTGGCAAAATAGCTGCCCCCTGAGATGAATGTTTCTTTTGACTTATTTCCCGTTTACTACTATTTACAAAAACGAAATTATTTTTACAACAAAGTAATATAAAAAAACTAATTGAAAACTTATTTTGTCGGTTTTATGCAAGTTAGTTATTAAAAAGGAGGGACAAGGCAAAAAGTCATTTTAGGGCATATTCATGTTTAGAAAGAAGCATTTTGTTACAAGAAAAAACTTGGTTGTAAAATTTACTTAAGTACCATACTAAATTCATAATTGTGGTAAATATGTGTATGGAAAATATGCAAATTTAAACACAAATGAAAACCAGTACATACATGATGGTAACTGAGCATACCTTGTGCCAATGTGCCATTTCTTACGTCATGAACGTTGTAAACCGACAGCCATCTATGAAATACAGTATAACCCAAATGGTGCAACAATAACACAAAAATGACCAATTGTTAACGACTATTGCTAATTATCACAGTACACGTGACATGCAAAATGTGGCTACATCAACAGAAAGCAGCTAGTTGAGAGCCCTTTGATTTGTTTACTTAACAGCTATTAAATAGGGTATGTCTGCTACACTTGTGGCTGCAGGTGTTTACGCACCTGGAGATGGGTGTGGAGGCATCTATTACAAGAGCTTGCACATTTTTGGAATTGTAAACAACATCAATGGTGCATCGTATTACAATTTAAATATCAAATAAAACTGGAGAGAAACGGCAAGCACGCAGGCAGAATAGGCGATGTGGCGTGAAGATGGACACACAACTTTGTGGAGCCACGATCAGGACTCCACACAACTCTGGCATTTTGTTTTGTTGAGTCACATTCCAGTTAAGTCTTTAGTGTCTGGTTATTTTGAATTTGAAAAGTCGTCTTGATTCCACGGAACCGTCTTAATAGAGAAGTAGTGTTTGCCGCCATCTTGTGGCAACTACAGGCAATTTTTGCGGGAGGGTCCATTTCTTATCCTGATTTCCCGTGGCACACTTGAGCTCTCATGGCAAAATGGGTGTGAATTACTGGATTGAAGGGACAAAATAGCGTGTCGGGGAGGAACACAATAAGTATTTGATATGTGTCAACAACTAATTCACTAATATTTGTCATACCTAAATACAAACGAGCCCGTTTTTTTACATACACTGCATGGTGTGTTCACAACGCAAACAGTGTAAGGGGCGGGAGGGCACAGTTGACGGCAATATTAAAGAGCTGCCGCTATTTGACGGAATCCGATATCATAAAAGTGTATTTAAAAAAAACTCTATAGTAAATGCTGTCCATTATTTGGGAAATTTCATTGCACTTATAACTGAGCCATCTTTTTTCCTGTCCCCAGTTGGTGGAGTTTGACCTGCGCTCGGTGCACTACGAGGTGAAGTCGGCGCGCTGCCACGAGATGCGTTTGACGGCGCCGCCTCACGACTTTATCCGCTTCTCCTTCCGCTGTGACCGCGAGGCCGAGGAGTGGGCCACCGTGGTCATGTCGTCACTACGAGAGGCCCAGCGGGGTCAGATTTCAGTTTCTTCGTCACGTTAACGCAAGTCGACCAGCTTCGTCGTGAGACGCTTTTTATTTTTTGCTATCTTCCAGTTTATGAAGCAAGCGGCAAGCAAGCAGACGCCACCGCTACAGAACCGTCACTGCCGCTCGCTGGTGGGTGTCGCCACTTATTCGCTAATCTTAACTTGCTGACCAACGTACTCACTTTTCCATCTCTTCATTTTCTTCAGAGGAGCTTTGCTTGGAGCTCGTCAAGGCGGTGGAAGCCGGCGACGCGCAAGCCGCTGCCATGCATGCGTCCGCCCTGGCCCGGCAGAAAGCGACTCTGAGCATCCAGCCGGCGGAGAAGAACTACGCCAGCGGGGAGATCAGGTACTCGCATATGACTGAAATTTGAATTTGTCATTGAGGCTAATTGAGTTATAAGATATTTGTCAATAACGTATTGTAAAACTTTTGTTGTCTTACAGCTTGTCTGTGGTAGTGGAGGATGTTTCTTCTTCCTGTTGCTTCACAGTTAAAGTCTTCCCCTACATGACGGTGGCTGCACTCAAACAACAGGTTACATACAACTCAACATTACAAGAAGAAAAAAAAAACAACAAAGCAGCACTGTTTACCTGCGCAGGTGTTCGTGGAGTACAGCTTCCACCCGCGCGTGCAGCGCTGGGTGATGGGTCAGTGTCTGTGCATGGACTCGCGCTCGCTGGCGTCCTATGGAGTCCAGCGCGACGGCGACACGGCGTACCTCTACTTGATCTCGGCGCGCCAGGCCCGCATCACGCGACAGCTGTTCCAGCAGGATCTGGAGGGCGCTCCGTCCGCCCCGCCCCTTCCGCCCGGCAACGGACCCGCGTCCCAAGACCGTCGGGGCTACAGCACACTGCCGCCACGGTTACCCCACACCAATCAGGGTACGTCTCTGCACGTTTCTAATTGTCAATTGTAGGACAATGCTCACTCGGTTAACATTTATCATTAATTGGCCATTACGTTTTTCTTCTACTTTCAGCAAGCAAAGCAATGAATGATAAGTTTGCTGCCAAAACGGGCTATAGTTGAATAGGTTTAATATTTTGTATTAAAAAAAACAGTCGTTAAAGCTACTAAACGCAGAAAATTCAATTTAGAATCGTTACTGCCACCTGTTGACAAAAAATGAAATTGCACACACCCCTGACACAACACACACATGAAGTCACATGACAGAGGGCTGGAAATTCGAACCCAAATCCAGCCTGAAAATTATGGACCAGAGGTTTTCATTGTGATTCGTAATGGAACTCCTGCTAATTAAAATATGTTTCAGTCATAAAATGTCAAATAATAAGCAATTTTTGGGCAAATTGTTACAATGTGCAGTACTTTGTGGCATTTCAAAAACATAAAAAAATCATAGCTGAACTTAAAAAAAAAAAAAAATTATATATATATATATATATATTTTTTTTATATATATATATTTTTATATATATATTTTTTTATATATATATTTTTATATATTTTAATATATATTTTTTTAAATATATATTTATATATATATTTTTTTTTAAATATATATTTATATATATATATTTTTTTTTAAATATATATTTATATATATATATATTTTTTTAAATATATATTTATATATATATATATTTTTTTAAATATATATTTATATATATATATATTTTTTTTAAATATATATTTATATATATATATATTTTTTTTTTAAATATATATTTATATATATATATATATTTTTTTTAAATATATATTTATATATATATATATATATATTTTTTTTAAATATATATATATATATATTTTTTTTAAATATATATATATATATTTTTTTTTTAAATATATATATATATATATATATATATATATATATATATATATATATATATATATATATATATATATATAGGTAAATTATAGGAATGGGGGAGTTACCGAAACTTGCCTTATTTTAGAGTGTGTAGAAATTGGGATTATTTTCAATGTTAATTCATAAATAAATAAAAAACACTATTACAGTACTGGTAATATGCAGCAAAAAAAAAAAAAAAAGTTGTTTCACAACAGTGTATTTTTTTATTTATTATATAATCATAGATATAGTAACTACTATTTATATTACACTCATCTTGAATAAGACTGACACTCCACCATCTTACTGCTACGGATACGGCTTTTAACTTTCTACTACTACTATATTATTATATTACTATATATTTATGTCACTCACCACACTAAATCAAGTAGTGGATTTCCTCCTCACTCCAAAAGTGTGATTCTTTGCTGCGTCATCAAGTGTTTGCCTCTACTTGAGTATTTCCAGTGGGTTGCACACCTAAAGCACGGACTGTGGCATTTTTGTCTTAGAGACAGAAAATAATGTGAAAACGCTGCTCAATGTATCCAAGTAGCACGGCGCCAGCCGTAAGTCGTTCCTGTACTACAAAGACCAAGATTCCTTGCAAATAGGAGTAAGTGAAGAACAATAGAGCATGCGCACAAGGCAAACCAATGCCCTGTTCAATCGACATACCTTAATAGGAATTTTTATGACGAAGAATTCGGGTTAGAAAAGGGGTCACCCAGGGGTCGTATTCGGGTTTTAGCTCATGTATTGCCTGCATGTGAACGTACTATTGGTGGCTATGTTGTTGCTTGACTTTTAAAACTAGAAGAAAAAGTTGTCAAATATATATATATATATATATATATTTTTTTTTATATACAGGCGGTGGCGATAAACCAGCTGATTTACAGGTTGTCCATGACATGGAGAATCTGCATTTGAGCAACAAACCTACTAGAACACAGGTAACCATCAAAACCACACACCTTTGGGAAGGGCCCTCTAAATGAAAAAGGCACATTTTGTTACTGACACCGTAGAGAAAAACACTTATTTGACCATTTATTGCATTATTTCAATGTTTTTAAATTTACTTTACTTTCTGTATACTTAGAATGTTTATTTATGTTTTACAATACGAGTTTCAGTACATTTGGCCCCCAGGGAGTAACCAATTTGGCAAAAGACGATTAATAAAGTCTTGTGCTAACCCAAACGTCCTGTAATCCCCTGCTTCCCGTAGACGGAATGGGCGTGTCCCTCATGCACATTCATCAACAAGCCTTCTCGTCCAGG
The DNA here is from genome assembly GCF_054856555.1 of Leptonotus elevatus. NCBI lineage: Eukaryota > Metazoa > Chordata > Actinopteri > Syngnathiformes > Syngnathidae > Leptonotus > Leptonotus elevatus. The sequence continues at coordinate 21,950,539 of NC_141239.1, read as the reverse complement.
CTGCGAGATCTGCGCTACGGCCAAACCCGACGCACACGCCGCCAACGCCCTCCAGCAGGCAGCACGCGGCGAGCCTGCCTCGAGCAGCAGTTGACCGCCCATCGCTGCAGTTTCCTCTCTCTCACACACACAATGCTATGCCATACATGTTGTCGACACACACCACGATGATTGTCAAGTGCACTGAGAGTCCTGGCAGCCGATAGCTGTTGGAGACGTTTGAAGCACTGTAGCATGACGCCGGAATAAGAGCGTTCGGTTATTTTTCACAAATGCTTTGAGTTTAGCCACACCTCTTCTCTATTTTTTAAAATTTCATTTTGAAAAAAAAAGTTATTTAATAATTTATTGGAGCGGAGGTGGCGACTAACCTGGCAATAGCCAGATTGATAATTGTGATTTCTCCACATTATCAATCTGGGGGTGCTTTGCTCTGTAAAGGCGGGACATTCTGTACAGTACTTTGAGCTGATTGGACAATGCGGCATCTTGTACACGTCTACCTAACTCTTTTTTTTGACCAATCACGGCAACGGATGAAAATATCATCTTTCTCATCGAGAGGGAAAAAAGCACGAACATATTTACCAGATAAAAATGCATGAAGCGCCTCTCACTGTTCAACATTCAACAAGGAAACAGTAAATCAGCAAGAACAGAATTAATTGCAGCATCCATTCGTCCATGTTAGGTTTGTTTACCCCGGAGTCAGCGTTTCCAGGTTTCGTCACAGCTGCATATCCCGCCCCCAAACGCAATGCCGCTTTGTGATTGGTCCATACAAAAAGTGTACAGATCAGTCAAAATCAGCAGGCTCTGTACAAGATGTATTCTCGGGAGTTTGTGAACTCAAATACCGCAAGAATTCAGCTCGCAGAGCAAAGGTTTTAGGTGGTGACGGAAAGTGCGGGCAATGTTGGCATTTCCGTCTGGGCAAAACTGTGAAGTTGGCGACGAGACAGGATGTTTACAGGGTGGTTACAAGTGCTTTTACTCTTTACAAATCTATTTTAATGGACACGTGTGCTTTTTTTTTTAAATGATTCATAATTGATGTACATGTTAGTAGCTGATTTGATTTTATTAGATTCCCTCCTCGAGTTGTGACAGCGACGGAATGATGTTATACATATTACTGTGTAAAAAAAACAACAAATGACATTAGCTGAATAAACAATTCCATACCACCGTGGTGGTCTTATTGAGAACATTGAACAAAAAAAATAAATTCATTAAGTCAACATCACTTTCTGTTTTAAAGCCTTTAAACGGAACAACTGGAATTCACAATGTTTTAAAACAAGTATATAAAAAGAAACCCACTCTGCTTTCCAATGTGCCTTTCTTAAATCCATATGCAGTGAAGTAATGTACATAACATTCATCCTTTTTTTTCCTGCATAAATACAGAGCTGGAGATCAGTACATTAACCTGGAATTGTTAAATACGTTTCCTTTATTGAACTATGAGCAATGGGCTCTTCGCATAGCTCAACTACTTTCTGAACTTAACACCCTTCTTTTGTTTCCTGTCTTTCACGATTGGACAAAATTATTATATATTTTTTTGAGAGCTCAGTATTGTTCATTCGGTAATTTTACCAATTTGACATGTCGTCATCATTGCTCTCTTTTTATTTATTTTTATTTAGTATGTGCGTGAGTATGTGCATGTGTGCGTGCATGCGAGTGTATACTCATTAGTTCATCTAAAACCTATTAAAAAAGAAAGGAAAGTGAAATCCAGCACCGACAAGACATTACCTACTACCCACCGGGTTATCAACCAGAGTCCTTCACCAACCCCAGAAACATCTAAATTCCAACAAATTAGGGAGACCTCAAGAGACCAAAGGAGAGACCGAGGAAAGGAAGGAAGGACAGACGAAGCAGAGTGAGATCCACAGACATCAGCTTCCACCGATTCAACGAACAGAGGAAGAAGCAGATTCTGTTTGAATTTCGATAGATTGGACAAATTGATTAATCCAGGTGTGTCTGGCCATTGTCGTCGTGGTTACGGAGGTCAGGCACATCTGAATTAATCAGCTTGTCCACTCATGAAAAACAGGAAATGAAGGAATGGTATTGAGTTCAGGAAGTAGTGGATTTGTGCAAAGAGCCCATTTAATCCATTATTTGCACATAAACATAAAAAAAAGAAAATGTTCTTCAAACGGCACGGCTAGTTGTTAGGACTGAATCCATTGCAGCCATGTAGTACACTCAATTTTGCCTCCAAAAACAATCAATTGATGCTTATACCCACCCCTAATAAAATATATTAAAAAAAAAAAGTACAGTCAGTCCTCCAGTGGACTTATCAAGGGTCAATCCTTGGTGGTAGAAGAACCTGAGATTACCTTTGTTGAAAACATGTCCTACTTCCAGAAGAGGATGTTCCAGAAAAGCAGCCAGCAGGGATACACCAGCAGCGCCACCAGCGGGAAAACCAGCGAGCCGTACAGCGTGTGGTCCAGGATGCCCTGCGAGATGACCGACAGGAAGAGCAGCCAGCCGTCCTGGAAGCTCAGCGGCGTCTCCTGCAGCTCGTGGAAAACGAAGACGGAGAAGAGCAAGATGCAGGCCGGGCTGAGGACCACCAAGATGACGGCCGTCGGCAACCTGAGGGATGCGAGAAGTGGCGAGTCAGTTTGAAGAATGACGGTGAGGTTCGACGCAGGCGTTTTATACTTGGGGGCGTGTGGCGTGACGCCGGCCGCCACGGGCACCAGCGTGAGGGCGAGGATGAAGCCCAGTGAGAAGTTGAGGAGGGCGGTGCAGCCCAGCAGCACACTCAAGTGCAACAAGGCTACCAGCTTTAGAACTTTCCAGCCCTGCTCCGTCCCCTCGCCAGACACAAATCTGTCTCACACACACAGGAAGTCAGTATAAATGAGGACACAAGGGTGGAACAAAATGGCCTGGTTGATTTTTCTTTCTGTTGGGGGGTGGGGGGTATTCTCAGTTATTTAAAAACTCACCTATGGCACCATCTTTGGTGCCCAGGAAATATCTTGACCCGAGCTGGAGCTACACTAAGACAAAAGTAACTCTTTGCCGCCATCTTGTGGCATCTTGGTGCTAAGTAAATATTTAAAAAGGGGAAGACAACCCAAAATGTCTTTAAAATAAAATGGTATTCTCTATTCTGATCAATATTGCATTTGTGGAATATGAGTTAAGCAGCAAAATCACCTGGCCATTTTGCCACTTGCTGTCGACTGAAAATGACATCACGGCTCAGATAATGACCAATCACGGCTCAGCTTGAGAACGTCATATGACCAAACTCAGAAAACATTCTTTTTTTAAACTTTTGTCTCTCTTTTTCTGACAATTTTCAAATTTGGACCCTGATATATTTTTGAATATTTTATTAATATTATTAATATTTTATCTAAAAATAAAGACAAATATGTAAAAATATATTCATTTATACTAGTTTCACTAGATCTACAAGTTGCAGACCCCTGGTATAGAATATTAGTATTAGCAATTTTGCAATATATGCCTTTTGTATACGCTAGCATAAAAAAAACACATAAAAAACATATAAATACGTCTTTGAGACACTGGTAATATTTAAAATATAAGGTATTTATGCGTTTTTGGGGAGCAAATGAGTTAAACGCGCCTACATTTGTAGTGCCAAATCCCGGTGTAAAGTTACCTGTGTGTATTGTGAGGCAGAGCCAGGCCAGCCGTGTAGACCGCGATGGCCGTCAACACCACAGCCTCCGTCTCAGACACCGGGAAGTGCTCCACCGCGATCTCCTGGAAGCGGACGGGCAGCGCGTAGAGGGCCACCCCGGTCAGGTGGCTGATCACCACCGGAGTCAGCACGGACAGCACGCTAGTACTGGACTGCTGTGAGGAGGATAATGTAGATTGGTGTGGACGTAGTGTTGAGGAAATGTTGTCATCGTGAAGCCATAGCAACCTGCTCCACATTGGCGACGCCATCTTGTGTCGCAGGGGGCGCTGTGATTTGAGCCCACAGATCCAAAGCCTGCATTTCAATCAAGGACTAAAACTTGGGACACGTGAGGAATTCTGCTGGTTGTTATTTTAGTGTTAGCCGGCTGAAAGTGAGGATACGCGCAGCAGCAGGATGATGGCGATCAGGCCGAAGGCTGGCATGAAGTAACTGATGGGAGCCATGTGGGACAGCGAGGGCAAGAGGTAGAAGAAGTAGGACTGGTGCAAGCGCTCCAGGAGGTTGTTCAGCTTGCGAAACATTCCCTCCAGGAGCCTAATGATGCAAAGACACAAGGGGAAAACATTGTTCATTTTGTTCACCACTAAACCCTTGTATTTGAAATAAATAAATAAAAATCAATCAAGAGGGTGATGTGAGCTATGAGATGGAAACCCATCACAAACCTGCCGACGGTGGTGGCGTCCGTCTTGTACTGGCGGTGACTGTTGATGCCTTTGATGGTGATGGCCTCCACATGGTAGCGCAGGAAGAGCCCGTGGTCGCCCCAAGAACTGCCGCTGGCCTGCTTGAGCATCATCAGCATCATCGTCTGCACGGCGTGGCTGTAACCTGACGTGCTGTCCCAGTCGTTCCTCTGCAGCTGGGACACAACATTTTAGGATGAACACAAATGAATGTTTACGTTCCATCCAGTCCGCCTCATTTCTTGCCGCTTATCTGCAATTCTCTACATAAGTCCTTTTTATTTTGCTCTAAACTCCATTTTGACTTCACATACATTGTAATGTTCTCGTAATATTGTTCGATATTAGCCAGTCTAAAAAGGATCAAAATAGATTGACTGGATTTCTAATTTCAGTATTTTTCTTGTATATTGTCTTTTTATTTGCGCTTTAGGATTTCATAATGTAGTATATCGTTACTGCTATGTAAAAAAAAAATGTCAATTTTTGTCTTAAAAATAATAATTTTGGGCTGAAACTGAATGCAGACATCCAAAAAACGTTTAAAAAAAAAATCACAAAAATGAAAAAAAAATGGACATAAGTGTTTTTCACATAGCAGCGATGATATGTTGCATTAAATTTGACATTTTATGTTTGTATATGTTTAAGGTTTAAAATATTTGTTCCATGCAACATGCATACCTATGTACTGGATTATTTTGTTTATTATATCATTTGTTTATTCCACAACACTTAATAGGGAAAATATGTAAAAATGGACATTAAAACAAAAAACTAAAGAGAAGATGAAAATTTCTATTTTTACATCAGTCATAACATTGCGAGACTGAAATTTTATATTTCCGAATTTTTTATTTTGTAAAAATTGTATCTTAAAGTTCACAGCTGTTTGCAGAACAAGTGATTTAAAAATGCATATTTTCAGGATCCAAAGCTTTACTTTCTAGAAAAAAATATTTATTTCAAAGATAAATCATATTTTTCAGGATACCACACGCACATTTTCAAGAAAAAGGTCCTATATTTCAGTTTTGTTTTTTTAAAGTTGGGGGGGGGGGAAGTTTTCAAATTTTGTAGATAAAATGCCATAATTCCTTACTTTCTAACACATCCTACAAATGTATTTTGCAGCTTTCCTACCTTGCCCTGGATGGTGCAAAGGACACCGATCTTTTGACAGAAAGCGTTGAAGAGGTTGACAAAGTCCAAGTTGGGCAGCTGCCCGTTGAGCCCCTCGAACACGATGTCCAGGCTGGTCACCACGTCGCTGCTGAGCTCCAGAGACAGGGCCGCCTGGATGGCCCCGGCACGGCCTTGGAGAGGCGAATAGTCCATCCCTATGCGAAGGATGATATCGCTGACAACTGCTTGTCAAAATGACCACGCGTATGCACGAGGAGAAATGGGTCACCTGTGGTGTTGGTGTTGTGGTATCCCTCCAGCCAGGCATGCATGCCGATCTGATCGTGCTCGTTGACGAGGAAGATAATGTCCTTGGCCCAGTACACTTGATCTATTAAAAGGAAAAGTATCCAGTTTTCCTCAAAGTCTTAAGACAGCATTTATGCATATATTAGTATTTTCCATCAATCTTTACAGACAGGTAACACATGGCTTACATTACATTGCAGAGCAAAGCAAAACTGGATATATGTGAGAATGAGTAATTTATCTTCATTTTATGTTGCAGTCCACTAGCATTGGGGACAAGCGGGGCAGTATCACACCCAGGAAGATAGAACGGTTGCTTACTTTGTAATGCACATTAATTGTAATGCACGCTACTAGGAGTGTGCCCCAAAAAAATCGATTCTCATAAGAATCGCGATTCAGAATCGATTTTAAATGTCCCAAAATCGATTTTTAAAAATAAATTATTTTATACTGTCTTGCCTTTGTCTGTGTGTGCCTTTATTTGGAGCGCTGTTCATGTTGTACCCGATTTGGCCACTTAGGGGCAGTGTGGTTCCACACGGTCTAATACACTGTTAAGTTGAAGCCACATTAGAGAGTAGAAGGAAAAAGTCACGATCAAGTTATTCCAATAAAAGTTGTGAGTTTTTTTCAGCGTTGAGCCGTTCTTTTGATTAATAAAAGTGCTGCAAGTAGCGCGCTAATTAGCATTAGCGAGTCAGACTGGAGTAGATCATTACAATTCCTTGCACATCTATAGATTGAAGCAAAAATCATTGTCAATCAAATCATTTTGATACAAAAATCGATTCTGAATCGAAAATCGATTCTGAATCGAATCGCAGACCCACAAATCGGAATCAAATCAAATCGTGAGACATTCAAAGATTTCCACCCCTACACACTACCAATACTTTAAAAAAACAGGGGACAAAATAATAAACAAGAACAAAAAAAACAAACAGAAGACATTACTTTTTTTTTTTTTTAAAGGATGGGCGAGTACCGATACCAGGCATCCTGGCATTATTTCAAAGCATTGGTACTCGCGACTGTGCCTTCTTAGGGCGTTTTAAGGTCGGAAATTAAAAGAATGGAAAATTAACATTAATTTTATTAAATTTTACGGAACAATGCTGAACAATTGGGATAGCTTTTTCTTTAAAATAATCTGTCATTGATTTTTCTGCAATTTTATGTATCAAAAGTACTACTGGTGGTATCGGTGACTTAAAAGTTGAATATTCATACTGGAAAAAAATAGGTATCAAACATACCTACTCTTTTATGCTGAGGACTGTTATAGGGGGGAAATACAAGAGCAAAATGAATAGTTTTATTGTTTTAAACTCTAAAGACTACTTATTTTTCACATTTATATGTGGTTATGTTCATGGGGTTGTTCATTTTAATACAACCAGAAAATAAAAAGAATAGTGTATTGTAAGAAAAAAAAAGTAAAAATAAAAAATAAAAAGTAACAATAGGCTAATGATATTGGACTCTCCTCTCTTTACTGACTTTTTGTAATGGATAAAGAACAGGTTTTTTTGTTTCAACAATACAATTTCATAAATAAAATAATTAAAAATTATATATATATATTTTACTTTTTTTGCCTTGTCTGCAGTCTTTTTTTGATGGTAAAAAAGATAAATTAACAAATGAAAACAAAAACAAAAAAAATCTGTCTTGGCAGAGTTCATTCATTCATAAAAAGAGAAAAAAAAAGAAAAAAGAAAGGACAATATAAAGCCATATTCAAATTGAAGTAAAATAAATGAAAGGGGACAGAAAGAAGTAAAACTTGTTTTCTCTGCCCCTAATCAACACAAAAAAAGAAGAAAAAAAACACAAGATGAATGACAGCGAGCGGTCAGTGTAACGATACTACAAAATCATTTAAAATATTTCAACTGCGTGTCCTTGTGCTATATATATTTTTGCAGTAGTTGTGCTTTTATACATTAAAAAAATACAAATACATTAGTATACACTATTAAAAAAAATCTACAAAAAAAACAAATATTAGTATTTAAATGATAAAATACATACAATTAAACCTAAATTTTATGCAATTTATACATTTTGTTCTGTACTGCCTTGGCAGAGGTCATCGCTTTCATCTGTTATTTTAATGCAATGAGAAAAAAAATATGCATCACAAAGAAACAGAATATAAATTCAATCTAATTATAATAAATATTGATTTAAAGAAACAATTGTAATACATTTGTTTTAAATCCATAGAAGTATGTTGTGCAACAGGACTTTTTTTTGTAATTTCTGGACTATAAGCCGCTACTTTTTTCACTTGCATTCGACCCTGCGGCTAATACAAAGGTGCGGCTAATCCCTCAGATCACAAGGGTGGGCACTATAAAGGAAGCGCAAGAGCGTCAAGCTTAGCAAAACAAACCAAGTGAACCCAAATACAGTAGGAGAGCGAACGACAGCGAGACAATTTGCGCCCTCATGATGGAAAAGAAAGTAGCGGGAACCCGCTGCCGTAACATTAAAACACCTGCGGCTTACAGTCGGGTGCGGCTTATGTGTGTAACAAACTAGAGTATTCCCCGAATTTAGCTAGCGCGGCTTATAGTCAGGTGGGCCTTGTAGTCCAGAAATGACTGTATATGATATGTAAAAAAGGACGACATAACTGAAACAGCAGAGCTAGTAACAAAGCTTTACTTTTCGCCCAATCGATGATATTTCCACTTGTATTCCAAACTTACTTCTTAAGTACTGCGCCATAACCAGCAGCAACCCCACAGCCTGGTTGTTGTCATCTTCTTCACTGCACTGAGCGCTTAGCACCAGGGATTCGGTCCGTGGGGTACGAGGGGCACGGAAGATGCCGTACACGTTTGTACCTTTCACCATCTTGGCGGGAAGAGAAGGCAGAAATGATGATGAGTCGTAGAGTTTGAGTTTGAGTCCGAAAATGCGTAACAAGAGTTGAATTACAAATCTCTCTTTGTTTTCATCCGGGAATGGTAGCTTGCGGGAGAACGTCTGCGTGTACACTTCCAGGCCTCGTGCCTTCATGGTTTCCACCAGCCAGTCCACCGGCATCCCACTGCACGCAAAAATCATTTTGTTCCAACAGCACCGTGGGCCAGCCAACCGAAAGGCGTCAAGACTTACCCTGCTTTGTTCTTTTGTACCCCAAACTCCTTGGCCGTGAGCAGCGCCCTCTCCCCGCCCGAGAAGTGCTCCTCTACCATGGTGGACCCCATGGCGCTCTCGGACATGTAGGTGCGCAGGATGAACGGTTCGAAGGCCAAACCCATGAACCACACTATGCCCGCTATGTAGCACATCCCACTGGAGCAGGCGAATGACGAATGAGAGGATGGAAACCGAAAGAAGAAGAATGTTATCTTTTAGTTGTTTGTTCGGTTATTCTTGTAATGAAAGAGTTCCAGAAGAATTAGAACATAATTCTACAGCACCTAGTTATTAGAGAATGTTTATAGCACTGTAATCGGTATTTAACTAACAAGCTTAAAGAGAATGTGTTTTTGCTTTACATATTCTTCCACATATCATCTACTACAGAACACTAACTAGTACATATAAAACACTCATTTAACATGGAATATCATATAAACTATAGTTGTAAGAATGAATATGATCAGTTTTAGTGAGACATTTATTTTGGCTTTGTGCTATTGATAAAAAAAATAAAAAAATAAAAAACGCATATTCTGGCAAAGCTTATTTGAAAATAAAATTAGAGACAGGCCGATATTTTTGTTACAGATTATTAGTAGTCAAGAAGCCGATATTTGGAGCAGATATTAATTTTCACTAATATTGGCGTCAAAATTTAAATTAAAAAAAAATAACTTCAACTTTGTTGATTTTTTTATAGCATATGCTAACAACTTTTGGATTTGCAAAATATTGGGAGTTATTTTTAGTTTTTTAATATCTTTGTTTTAAAATTCGAACAAAAGGTTCAAAGACCTCCCAGGGTAATTAGTAGTAGTCTTAGAGAGCAAAAAAAACAAAACAAAAAAAGTAAATAATGCCTTATCGTTTTCTACAGTAAATAACGTTCAAAATATCTTAAATGTTAAACACTTGTATTTATTTATCTTCGTTTTAATTTCAAACAAAAACGGAACGTGCATAAAGTACAAAGATCACTACCCACATTGCTTCTTTCTTTGGTAATGTATATACAAACATACAAGGTGAAATAAAAAGTGGTATATTTACAATGGACATAAGTGATCATCTCCCTGTATTTACAATCTATGAAAAATTAAGGATAAATACTGCAGGAAACTCCAATCATCATAAGAGACACATCTAGAAAAGCAGTAGCACTTTTAAGAGAAGATTTGAAGCGGCAGAACTGGGATAAACGACTTAAATAATCCCTTTAATTCTTTCATGACCAAACTCATACATTCTTATAAAAAATATTGTAAAATGATTTTTCATTTCATGCACAAAGCAGGAAAAATACTACTCATAATCCTTGGATGACAAATGCGTTGGAAAAATGCTTGTAAGAAAAAAAATCTTCTATATAGAATGTTTCTCAAACATAGAACAAAAGATGCAGAATCTAGTAATAAAAAATATAAAAATAAACTTGTATCCATCCTAAGAAGACAAAAAATTGATTACTTCACCAAAAAAAAAAAGCCTGGGGTATAATAAATAAAGTATTGAATTAAGGCAAAGCAAAACCAATCTATCCAAACTATTTCATGAAGGACCATCTGGTAATTCATGATAAAGAGGAAATTGCAAACCAATTCAATGACCACTTTGTGAATATTGCCCCAAGATTATCACAAAATATCCCTAATGAAAAATGAAATTGATTATGGAATCATACCAAGCAATGTTAACAGTATTTTTCTTGAGGCTGTACAAGCTAGTGAAATTGTGAACATTGTTCAAAATTTTGCAAGTAAAAAAAATCAAACGGCTACACAGACATGAATATGTCACTGATGAAGCAAATCATAGATGTGATTATAGAGCCTTTCACGTACATTTGCAACTTTTCATTTATAACAGGATTTTTTTCCAAAATATCTTAAATGTTAAATATGTACTTATCCTACTGTTAATTTAAAACAAAAACAGAAGGTGCTCGGCGCCAATAAGCTATCCCTAAATCAATTAGAACTGTGACTAGGACTTGTGTACTTTTCAAAGTATTCTTGTGGATCATGATTGTGTATGGATGCATAATAGTTAGGGTTGCACAACGATTGGCTTGGAAATACATACCTTTGATCCAACGTCAATAAATGTCTGCTTTTACAATGTAAAAATGGGCAATTGCCAATGTTTGGTGTCTGACTGACTGCCTTTCACCTTTCCTGTTATACGGAAAACAATGTCAAACTTACGCCACACTTGAAGTCTCTGCCTGCCTTCCACCTTTCCTGTTATATGGAAAACAAAGAGTAAACTTTCTCTGCTCTTGATGTCTGTTTACAAACAGAAATTAAAGTCACTATTGCCTTTTTTTTGAAAAATACTAAAGCGGTTGGACCTAGCAAAATAGTAAACACCAGTCGCTTCTCAATTCACATTGTCCATTCCTACAGGCTTGTGATCTTGCAAAACGTCTTCAGTCGCAACCCAAGTACTATTCCAATTGAAAGTACGCACAAAATATCCAGATGTTGTTCTTGTCTGCTAGCTTAAACCAAGGATGCATTGGTTGTTGACTTGTGAAGACTTGGCTGGGAAAATACCCCAAGATGCATTTTGTGCTGCTATCAAAATGGATAACATGACAGCAGGAGAGGACTCATGACGTAACTGTAATGAATTATGTAAATAAGTACACGAATGATCCAATTATAAGACTAGCGTTCTGACAAAGTACGTTCATACGTATGCCTCATACTCTGCATTCTTGAAAATAAGAAACTGAAACTGTGCGTTCTTTTGTGAACCAGTTCCTCTCTTTTCAAAAGCACGATGTTGATGAAAGCATTGCATTGCATTAATGTTTTAAAATGCGGTCCCAACAAGTCCGTTTATATTATATACTCCTTATTTCTTTATTATATAAAGCATGGCATTTTCTTACTTCGAAAAAAGGTAACTATTTTTACTTTTAAAAAATGTTTCTTGTTATTTGCACCTGTAATTACAGTTCATAAAAAAAGACAAAGAATAACATGAGTATATGTTACGGACATAAATGTGAGTGGGAAATGAACACACCAGATTGGAGCATTGAGACGAGTGAGCAGGTTGATCAATGCCTTTCTTCTGTTGGGGTCAGACAAAAGTCCCATGGTGCTCTAGAATGAATCCTGCAACAAACATACAAGTATCTAAGCCCATTTAAGTATATACACATCTAGAAATGGGAAATAGACAACATATTTGGAACATTTTTCGTTATCACTACACCTGCTTTCACTGCTTCTTTTGACAAGAGTAATTAGCCTGCACCCGGCTAACTAGCTAGCTTCAGCAAAGCGACAATAATTTTTTTCAAGCACGAACACAAAACTAGTATAATTGATTCGTTTATGTATATCGTGTTGTTTTAAGAGACGGCGTATTAAGAACAATACCCGTTTCCTGTGTGAATGCCGGTCAGAACAGCTGATGAACGAAGAGCGCACAAAATAGTGTAGATTCACTGTTTCCACCCGGAGCAGCAATGTTAAGGACCTACTTCCGGTATTCTATGCCCATACAAAATAAGAAAAATATATTAGAAAAATCTCACGTGCCCTTGAGGGCCTAATAAAAAAGGGCTGTATATATTTTTTTCGTGTTTTCTTGAAAACAATAATAATAATAATATTCAATACTAACAAATATATATCTTTTTAAAAAATATGTTATAAATATATACGTATAAAAACATAATTTATAAATTATACATCACTGATTATGCATAGATATTATATAATTATAGAAAGAGGATGGCTGAATCGATAAACCGTTAAAAACAGAACAAGCAAATTTACATCATAGAAAGCATGCATTTTTATTGTTTCTTGCATATACACAATAATGTACAATGGTTTGTGAAAAAGTAAATGTAGAAAACGCAGTGTGAATCTCCACATTTTTGAGTCCTGAATGGATGAAAATTAAAGTATTGTCGTTCCAAAATAACCAATCAAGTGCCAATGTCAGTCTCCAGTAGCCAGTGAGGCCTCTTGCAGGTGCTGACGCACCACCTGGTCCAGCACCTTGCTCACGCCCTTGCAAGCCGTCATGGCGGCATCAATCATGCCCTCCAGGTGGTCCTGATGCAGCCTGGCGTCCATTTGCAGCAGTGCGATCTGTCCGCCGCGGGGAAGGAGTGCTAGCGCCAAGGAGCTCACACCGCCGCTCTCTTCGGCGTAGCAGAGGTCGGCAAGCGGCGTCTCGTCCACAAAACCCACGGTGGAGGCACACACGTAGTCTAACATGGGGATGCCGGCGTCGATCACGGCTAGGGTGGCGGCATTTACGCACACGCTGTAGTTGCCTCCATCTGACTGGAGGATCTGTGGAGAAACAAAAATCCTTTTAAAACTCACTCATTCGTGCCCTAAAGCTAAATTCATCATTTCATGCTTTTTGGCATGTTTTTGTGGTAAAACAATCAATGTTCTGTCGGTGACTCATATCGTTGTTGTAAGAGTTAAAGGACCAAAAAGAAGTTATTCCATTCATTATACATATTTTAAATAAATAGCCTGTTAATTGGTTATCAAACTTTTCTTTTTTATTTCTGTAAATATCGGAATTGGCATCAGCCTCCCCCAAAAAATCCATATCGTTCTGGCCCTAATTGAGACTCCTGTGAACTTTCATAATACATAATTTTCTTTAAAACGGGGAAAAAAATGCACATCTCTCTTTTGATGTAAAATACAAAACCACATCCCAGGGGTGTACACTTACCTTGACATAAATGTCTATCTGAGAGCGTGGATAGAGCTGCGTCATCACAGCGGCCTCAAATGTCTGCTTGAGGTGAAGGCTCATCTCGGTGGACTTGCGGTCGCCATGTGGCCTCCTTTTCCTCTCGGACGTGCTGAAAGTGGCCATGCTGTACTGGCAGTTAATAACAGCCCGGTCGTGAAGGGTCCGACTTCGAGAGCCTCGCATCTGAGGGGTGATGGAGAAAAGATGCAAAGTTAATCTATGCCTACTTATACACACCTTAATTGATTTTGACGTCAGATTATACAGTTTTACTTTTATGTGAGTATCAAACATTTTTATACTATCAGGTTGTTCTGGAATGTGCAGCTGACAGTGGATGGTCTATTAAATAATATATCACACAAATTAACTATAATGATATCAATAGTTTTAGATATGGATTTTCGAATATTATATAATATGTAATTATAAATATAAATCATATTATTAAATAAATTTACTATACAGGGGCAAATGTATAACGTAAGTTTAAACAAATCATCAAATATAGCCAAAAAGTAAAAAAAAAAAAAAATAGTATAAATGTTTATATTATATTCACACATACATTTATACAAAGTACATACGTTGTTCCATGGTAAATTACTTCATTACAATATCTGCTACGGCTGGAATTACAGTATTCGTTAATGCATGTGTTTTAGTAATTAATATTTTTGTTTTTAACCTTTTCCCGTTTTTCCTGATTCAAGAGTCACACCATAAGCTTCGCAAATTTCAGCAGTTTTCATGTGTTTAGGTTTTCGATTACGATGAACCTTTGGTGCAAAAGTTAGCATCGGGCTAAGTTTCTGTGCTACTTACTTCGTGTGGACCATACACAACCGCTAAGGCTTTGGTGTTTCCCTGCTCTAAATACGCCGAGCCATCGGCCTGAGCGAACACACCCATGCGGGCTTGAACCTTGCGAAGTTCTGTGGCTTTGCGTCCATCCAGACGGTAGCCTTGGTCGGAGAGCAGCTCCAAACCCGCCATGTTTCCACTTAATCAAGTAGCGACAGGAGAAGACATGTGCCTGCGGTCGTACTTCATTACCCATAATGCCTTTCGCGGGAATGGCTACGGAAAGCTAAAATAGACAAATATTTTACAGTACTAATAGACGGGACACACTTTTCAGACTAAAATTACTTTTAATATACTGTAAACAGTAACACAGTTTGATTATGGTGATGTTAATCGAAGTAAGGCCACTTTCACAAATTTCACTTTTAAAAATAAAATTTAATAGCATCTCTAATGTGTATAAATAAAAACATATGAAACAATGCATATACGTATAATGTAATGAGCTGAACAAGAACAAGGTTACATGTGATACAAAGGAGCAGTTCTTCGTCAAGCCAGTGTATTGGGTGAGGAGTACCTTGAAATCCAAGCATTCAAATATGGACACCTAATAAGTTTGCAATCCACATTCCTCGAAAAAAATAAAATGAAACAAAAACGGGTGGTAACAAAGAGAGCTGCGTTTTCATCTGTTCATTAAATTGTCAAAATCAATAAATGATATTGTCTGTACTTCTCTCACTATTCACGTTGAGACGCAAAGCTTCAACATTATTCACATTGACCTTCTCGCCTTTTAGACTACATTTTTTAAATCCCAAAAGGATTTCTTTCCACTCTTTAAATGTAGATCAGTCACATTGTATTGTAACAAAGGGTCTTTTATAAGCAGACCTAAAATCTAGGGAGGAAAACAAAATAAAAACATGACTAATAGACACTGGGACAAAAACCAGAGTAACAAATAACACATAGTAATGTAACACGATTTCTTATTCTCAGCGCTGGGGTTCGGGAATACGGAGGATGATGCTTTTGCTCTCACTCTTTTGAAGGCAAAAAGCAAAGAAAAAGAAATGCTGTTCAGCCGTCTCACCAAAAAGGATAAATGATAAATGCTACCTCTCAATGCCGAGCAATGAACGCAACACGAGTCCATCCCTTGTATCATCTTACTTTTTGTCCATTTAAAAAGGGGGTCATGATGACTACCTCCTTTAAAAAGTAAAAAATAAAAAGTGGATAAAAAAAAAAAGGTGGTGAGTCTGCTTTAATCCGCAGGTGTAGGTGACAGTGAGAGGATATCGGCACCAAAAGATCTTGGCAACCTTGTTGAGCTGTGTGTCGTACAAGTGGGAAGAATAGGACGTGGGGGAAGGAGGAAACGTGGTCTCTGCTTAATTCCCAAGTCCTCAGAAGAGTGCAAAGATCCCTTTTATTTCCCTGACGTATTCTGTTGTCGCACGTCCCATCCCTAAAACTCGGCAAACTCCTTCACGCATTTTTCCGTGACGGAAACGCGAATCTCCTCCTCGTCGTAGTCATCAAAGTTGCTTGTGTCCCCGGGGCCTCTGCACTTTGGTATGAACGGGGCTTCCACCTGACACAGCAAAAAAAAGTGTTGTTTTTCAATAAGCAGCATGGTGGTCAACATTCCGACTACCGGTGTAAAAAGTCCGCCTTTATAATGCTTGTTTTATCTGTGACGTCGTTAATTCCAGTGGGACAAGAATGACTTTGTTTTACTATTTTTTCCATTCAGTGTTCTTTCGCTTTCTAGTAAAAATATGACTGTATTCTTACAAAAGTAAGACGCATAAATAAGTAGCTGCTCATTCAAAGCAAAAGTTGAAAATTGTTTTTGCAATATTAGGCTCGATGTACACCAGCTAGTCTAAACATGGTGTTCTGATTAATATTGCGTTTGGGGAATTTTAACCCAGCAGAGAAGTTCACCCATTTTTTATTCATCTCAGGGAGCTGCCATTTTGCCCTGTACTGCCACCTGCTGTCGACTTAAATTGACGTTAGTGTCTACGGGCTCAGATTGCCAATGTCATGGCTCACCAAAGAATGGATCTTAAAGTGCAAGTCAACCTTAAACCTTTTCTTAACAATAATATGTTATATGTGACCTCACATGACTTTCTGATTAATATCACATTTGTGGAATAAGAGTTATGAAGCAAAATCCAGCCATTTTATCCATTCTCAGGGGGCGGCCATTTTGCCACTTGCTGTGGACTGAAGATGACATCAATGTTGCTCAGGTAACAACCAATCATAGCTCAGCATCAGAAAACAGGCGAGTTGTGATTGGTCGTTGCCTGAGCCCCGAGCAACATTGATGTCATCGTCAGTAGACAGCAAGTGGCAAAATGGCCGCCCCCTGAGATGGATAAAAATGGCTGGATTTTGCTGCTTAACTCATATTCCACTAATGCAATATTAACCAAATTTTGATCAGTGGGGCATATTATTGTAATATTATTGTTGACTTCAGCCGTTTGTCTGCAAAGCTCAAGACCTTTTAACTCCCCAGGAGGCTTCCAGACATCTTTGATGCAGGCTTATTTAGTGTTTCCAAAAGAAAACCAAACAAAAGGAAGTGGCATTTTGCTTCAATGCTCCTCAACTGTGGAACAAACGTCCTGGACACACTGAGATTTGCTCAAACTGTCTGTACAAGAAATCTTGCCTGAAAATGTTGTTGTTCATATAATGGTAAAGAAATAGAGTCTTACCTTCCTCTCGTAGATCGCGATCCAATCCGTTGTGGCGAACCACTTGTGACCCTTGATGTCGTTGACGCCGTTTTTCAGGTTGCCGAAGCGCTTGGTCAGGTCCACTTGCAGCAGGTTCCTGAGCAGATCCTTCAAGTCCGAGCTGAAGTGGGAGGGGAAGCGCACCTGAGAAGACAGTACAAAGTTATTACGCTTTCCAAATTTTAAAAACTAAGACACTCATGGCGACGCATGCTCCTACCTTGCCGGAGACGATCTTCTCGTAGATCTGAATGGGTTGGTCGGCAAAGAACGGAGGGTAGCCGGCCGCCATTTCATAGATGAGGACTCCTAGGGCCCACCAGTCCACAGCTTTGTTGTAGCCCTGAAAAAGTCAGCACAGGTAATGAAACTTAAAAAAATAAAATACAAATCTATTTGGCACCCCTCAAAGTTGATCAAAAGTGTCAAATTAAATGTGCTATTTGACGAGGAGTTACACAGCCCTCCCTAAAGTCATACCATTTGCCATTTTCTTTAAAAAGAGCTCTTAAGTTGCACAAATGTTTAATGTTAACCGTCAACCACAGTCATGCTTGTCGACAGTATATGTGCTCCGACTGACTGAAATTCCAGCCTTCCAGTGAGTCACGGAAACGGATAGACAGTTCAAATTAGGGCTGGGTATCAATTCAAATTTCCTCAATCAGTTACATTTCGATTCGCAAGAGTTCAGTTCGATTCGATTTTTCCCGACTCAATTCGATTCACTTCACTTCAATCCGATATTGATTAATTATAGAGCATCAATTCTTCTTAAATAATAAGGACATGACAAAAATGCCACAAACATTAAATTCCAAATACAATTTTACGGAGTAGTCACTGGTTAAATGATTTAATTTATTAATAAAAGTAACACGTGTTACACAAACATTGACATCAGCAAGGATGAGATGAAAATATTTTCACAATTCTAATTTAATAATTGTAAATATTAATTTAAAAGATTCTGAATTGTCTTTAACTCATTCAAACCCAAAAATGTATAAATATGTTTTTTAATACTTTTTCCGTCACTCCCAAAAACATATTTATGCGTTGTATATGGTTTTCTTAACTTTTTTACTGCCATACGTTATCCAAAAAAAACAACCTCGACAATGCCATCTGATTTCGAGCATTTTAACTCATCTTTTAAGGCAAAAAGAATATTGTGTGCAGTGACTACATAAACATGGTGGGTAAAAGATCGCGTTCCATTCTTTCATTAGAAAAAAAAGTATGTTTCTACCTTATTCCTTTAGTAATCACCATTTGAAAATAGGTAATTTGAGTGACATTAAGCAAAAATTTAAAAGATAAGGAGAAATCATGCATTTTTATGAAAATATACATTTTCTGCACAACAGTGACTGACGTCAATTTTGTTTAGTGACGCTCTGTGAATTTGATTTAATGTGACAAAGGCTTTGATCATTCACATGGCGTCATCCTTGAAAACGTTCTATTACATCAGATTTGTCATGTTTCATTGTAATTTTATATTAGCGGGAGCCCATTGAAGAGATACAATGCTGCCATCTGCTGGCCGTTATTGGGTGTTTTTGATTACACCAGCCCATTTACTAGGCAGCGCTGCGCAACAAGTTCCACTGCCCATTGAGAGAAAAATAAAACATAGTAAATGTCAATAAACGTTTTTGGCGGCATTAATTTGGATTTTAGTATACGTAATTAAACGTTTTTGGCGGTAAACGAGTTCATGCTAGAGCATACAGAAGGCTTTGTGGTTAGATTAGGGAATGTCGTTGATATTTGTCAACTGTGGGAATGTGAAGCCCTCTGAGACTCGTGTGATTGAGGGCTATATAAATAAACATGACTTGACTTGATACAGCTTATGACATGTAGAGGTGGCTTAAAGCAATGGTAGTCATTACAAAAAACGGCCAGCAGGTGGCAGCAGAGTATAAGAGATCAGCCATGGTGCAACAAGCTCTTTTTGCCAGTGTTTTCAACAGGTTTGTGAACAATGATGAAACATTGCTATATTCTAATTCAAATTTCTGCAAAACGGAAACAGATACAAATGTGCTCTTTTTTTTTCCTAATGAAAGAAGAGACACTAATCTTCATTTTGGCAGGTTCCATGTTTTTATAGCAATAGAACGGAATGTTCTGTGGACCTTGCAAAATTCGTCAAAATTCAGTAAAACAACCGGAAGCAAAGGGTGTTGCTTCAGTGAAAATGGCTGGGAATGAATTAAGTGCAGTAAGTGTTTCATAAATATAAAATAATATTTTTAAATTAATTTGAACAGTAAATTTCAAGAAAACGATAACATACAAAAAAATGGTCCTTTAAAATTCAATTTTCTTATTTTTTTATGGGAAAATTAGATATTAAAATAATCGATTAATGGTTTTATGAATAGATATCAGGCTTGAAAAGGAAAATCCATTCGATTGATTAAAACCCAGCCCTAGTTCAAATGATGACCGTAGATTCCAATGACTTTACTAAACTGCCGTACTTTGCTGAGAATGATTTCCGGGGCCAGGTACTCGGGTGTTCCGCACAACGTCCAAGTTCTGCCTTTTACTCGCTTGGCAAATCCGAAGTCCGTCACCTTGAAAAAAGTGAATGAGACACGTGAGGAATTCGCAGACACAAAATATTCGCCATGACATATTGAGGGAGACGCGGTTCACCTGAATGTATCCGTGGTGGTCGATGAGAAGGTTCTCAGGTTTCAGATCTCTGTAGATGAGATCTAGTGAATGGAGGTACTCAAATGTCAGCACGATCTGGGCGGCGTAGAAGCGCGCGTGTGGCTCGCTAGACAGGAAGTAAAGAGAGAGAGAGAGAAAAAATCAATGCCTGCAAAACCACCAGTCAAAACAAAACAAACTAAATAAGTGTTTATTCCTGAGGGCCTCACCTGAACCTCCCAATCCGTCTTAAGTGTGAGAACATCTCGCCTCCGGGAACATACTCCATCACCATGTACAAATTGGAGTTGTCCTAAAAATCATATAAAACAATCACTTCTTTAAAATCTCATCTAGTAAAGCCAAAATGAGTGAAATGAAGGCGATTGTCTTACCTTAAAGGCGTATTCGAGTTTGACGAGAAAGGGGAAGCTAACGGCTTGTAATATCCTCTTCTCGTTTAACGTGTGTTCGATTTGTTTAAGTTTCACCACCTGACATACAAAAACAAAAAAAGTAAGTCATAAAATGACCTGAGGACTCCATTAGGTACACCTGTACACTTTAGTGAGATCACGGATAAGAGCTTCATCAAAAAGCTCCATTTTGAATGACACTGTCGGAAAAGTATAAAAAAAATATGTTTACCACTCACAGTAATAAACATATTGCAAAACTAGAAAGGTATGACCACAACGGATGCCATCAACCAACCAACAATTATTTATGACACTGTTAAGGTAAAAATAGTATGTCTGCATTGAGCAAAAACTTGGGAGGAACATGAAAACCGCAAATGTATAAATGGAGGAAAGTGTCTAAAATATTATATTAAAATGCAAATGCCAATAATAAAGGCAGATCAGATCCTAATAATAAGGCCAGCAGAATGAATTTAAACATTTTTCAGTGTCAATCAAATTCAAAAGAGAACATTTGTATTTTTGCCAAGGACGATGTTAGATTGTTGTTGTTGTTGTTTTAACATAGTTCTTGTATTGCACAGGTGTCAAACTTTTGCACGTGGCCCACGAAGGCAACTAATGTTTGTTGTTGACTTCATGCCTCTTTCAAATTGTCTTCACAACACCGAGATATGTAAGCATTTATTGTTACCAACTCCTTCTTTAAAATAAATGTACAAATGGTTGAAAAATGATTTACTGGCAAAACTAATTAGACCGCTGGTGATGGGTGAATGTGAGGCTTTGTAAGGTGCTCTGGCACCATATGGTGCATATAAAAGTGCTATATAAAAAGCAGTCCAGTTACCATTTATAATTTTATAGGGAGACTATTGAATGACTAATAAAAGTACTAATGGGAATATAAGCGATCATACGTTTATATGGGTTCACAGTCATAGCAGCCCTCCAAGGGACACCATAAGTACGATGTGGCCTGCGACAAAAACAAGTTTGACAGTGACACCCACCCCTGTTCTATTTGATCTTATTAGATGTATGCTGGCAAACCTCTAACTTTGATAAGCCAGCAATACTATATTGCGGGCAAATATGTAAATGTGGCTTTTACTACACATTTTAACATTATCATGAAATCACTGTATGGCATAAGTGACTTTTTTTTCTTTCTGAAGTAGCACAGTTGTGATATGCATGGAATTCCCTTCCGATTGGAATCAGGCCGCTTCCAAATATAAATACAAATCCTTTTTTTTTTCTTCTTTCTTTATATATAAATACAAATCTGACATGAATCATCTGCCATTGTTAGTGCCAACAGTTTGATGTCATCATAATTTACCAACATGCGTTGGTAAATTACCAAAAAATAGACAAATTCGACATATTTAAAACGTTCACTGTAAATGTAAATCTCCAGCTGAAGCATGGACTAATATGATCTAAATATGTTCTATTAGAGATGTGTCCGTCATTAAATGAGCAAAACAACTGCAGGTGGTGGCCAGTGAGAACCAAGTTACCCTTATTTAAATCAATGGATGAGTAAACACAGGCCATCTAAATGCTACAAAACATTTAATATTTGTATTATTTTTATGCGATTATTTAGTTTTGTGTGGTCACTGCCTGGTGTAGTTATTTTTGTGCGATTTGGTATCTGCACTTGTGCTTGTCGCTTTGTGTGTTCCATCTGTGTAAACACAGTTGATTGGGACTGTGTACTTAGATTTGTCATGTAAATACAGCCTCAAATAATTAAAACAGACCTTCTGCTTGTCCAGTATTTTCATGGCAAAGTACTGCTCTGTTCCTTTGTGTTTCACCAGCATGACCCTCCCAAACGAGCCCGTCCCCAGAGTCTTTAATCTGTCAAAGTCATCTAGGCACGTCGTGCTCTGCAGGAAGAGAACAGCATGTTAGCATGTCGTTGGAATGTATTGATTTATTTACTCAAAATGGCATCCTGACCTGTGGTGGGCATTCCCATTTCCGCAGGAAATCTTCTTTGGCTTTGGCTAGAAACTCTTTAACTATGGAGGGGGGACAAAAACAGAATTAGCATACGTTCATTCTGGATTAAAAAAATTTTTTTTTTAGGTAAGACTGGCAAAAATTGTACAAAGGAGAGGCATTAGAGGGGCACAAGAAAGTCAAATTTTAAGGGCAACTCTCATCTGGATATGAAATTATTATATCACACAAACACAAGGAAACAACAAACAGGCAAGACGAGTGATGCATGCCAGCTAAATAAGTACATTTTCTGTTATTTAGTAGCCTCAAGTCAAGGGAAGAACAACATTCAAAGGGGAAAGAACATCACTTTTTTACAAGGGGAAAGCTAATAAACACAGAATTATAAGCAAAAACAAACCGATGCATGGCAAACACAGCAGATATCCAGATTGAGAGAATGTGAGCAACAACAAAAAACACACTTATTATCAAAGCACGCAATAACAGCAAGCACATCGAGCAAGTTGCGCACAATAAGGCCCGCCACCAAAATTTGCCGGCTCATCTCTTTTTTTGTGCATACCAAACGTCTCTATTGATCACAGAGGGTGTGTGTTTTTTTTCACAGGAACAATCACCCACCACCACACGGATGGAATGATACGGAAAAGAGAGAAAGAGAGAAGACACAAGAGTTTATGTTGACAAAAACACAACAAACATAAGGTGCAGTATGTGGTGACAGCAGTAATGAAAATAAAGTTGACATTATGCAAGAGACCAACGAGGCATATCGGAGAAAATTGAAAGGAAAACATGAAGACACTCAGGACTTGCTGAGCGGTACAAAAAAATACTAAATACATTTTAGTAAATATTCCTTATTGAAAATACAACTGCCAAATGTTGACTAAAAGCAACAACTAAAATAAAACTCACGAGTCAAAATAATACACGTACACATATCCAATACAAAGGGGGCATGCCATAGGACAAGGGCTCAAATCTACGGTGGCCCTAAAGTGCAAAACGCAAAAACAAAAAAAGTGAACAACTTCTGCAAACCAATAAACACAAACCATATAAAAAACACAAATGAAACAGCAAATAAAAAATAATAATCACAAAAACAAAATGTAATCGTAAACACAAAAACATAATTACAAACACAAAAAAACTAAACAAAAAAGCAATCGCAAACAAAAACGTAATCTGAAATACAAATAAAAAACAAACAAAAAAAGGAATCGCAAACACCAATAAAAAAACACAAACACAAAAATGAAAACAACGAAAAGGTAATCGCAAACAAAACAAAAAACGCAAACACAAAATGTGAAACAAAACAACAAAAAGAAAGCGCAAACACAAATCTAAAAACACAAACACAAAATATGAAACAACCACCCCCACAAAAAAAGATGAATCGCAAACACTTACACACAAACACAAAAAGGTAAGCGCGCAAACACAAACCCCCGAAACACATTAACAAATGATGAAACAACAACATTTCGCTAACGGAAATGGTGTTTACGTGAGGAGAGACCAGGGGGGATCCGAGGAATGTGATTGGACGAAAGTACCTCCCTACTAACAGCACAGTTAAGCACAGTTTACATGTGCTTAAAATATATAGAATAATAGATATTACAGTTTTATAGTAGCGTTAGCATTTAATTTAGTGAGATAGTTGGAGAAAACAAAGGTCATCTGGCACAGATAAACTAGAAATTCTCAGATAGAATGGCATTTGTAGGATGGATGGAAGCGCGGAAGGTCAGTGTAGTGGTAATACATACGGCACTCCGACCAATGCTCATTTTTGCGAGTGGGTTCGTGCCTGTTTTTTGGGCAAAATCCTTTCTGGCACTTAATATGATTTATTTTATTGTGATGTAATATTTGTACAAAAATAAGAGTTGTTTTAAAATTTGTGGGCAAGGCAAATCAAAAGAGAACATTTAGTTGCCAAAAGCGAGGCTCGAACATTGGCTCAGGAAGCCGTATGGTTTACTTCTACACTGGACTTCCACTGTCCTGCCACCCTATAAAAGCTATACCACCTTATGATTTCTAATACATCTGCCATGTTCGTTTTCTCTCCAACTATCTCACTCAATTAAACGGCTAACGCTACTATATAACTTTAATATCTATTATTTCTAAATATTTTAAGCACATGTAAACTGTGCTGTTAGTAGGCGGCACTTTCGTCCAATCACATTACTCGAACCCCCCCACACACACACCCCCGTCCTCCCACCACGTAAACACCACTTCTGTTAGAAAATTTTTGTCGTTTCATCATTTGTTAATGTGTTTCGGAGTTTTGTGTTTGCGCGCTTACCTTTTTGTGCTTGTGGTTTTTGTGTGCGTGTGTGTTTGCGATAAATTTTTGTTTTTTTGTTTCATATTTTGTGTTTGTGTTTTTGGATTATGTTATGTTGTTTCGTATTTTGTGTTTGTTTGTTTTTAATCACCTATTCGTGGTTTCATTTTTTGTGTTTGTGTTTTTTTATTTGCATTTGTGATTACATTTTCGTTTTTGTCTGTTTTTTTATTTGTTTGTGATCACGTTTTTGTGTTTGTGATTACCTTTTGGTTTTTGTGATTTAAAAAAAATTTGCTGTCGTGTTTTGTTTTTGTGTTTTTTATTTGGTTTGTGTTTTTTGGTTTGCAGTTGCGTTGACTTTTTTGTTTTTCCGTTTTGCACTTCAGGACCACCGTACAAATCCTAGTTATGGTATGCTAGAGCCAATCCCCACCCACAACCGATTCCAAATCCAGATAAAAATTGGCGGAATATGAGCAAATGATATATAATATAATAATAAGGAATTAAGGAAACACATCCTGTGTAAAAACTAAGGCAAACATATCATGTTTGCGCCCCAAACAGGGAAATTCTTATTGACTGCGGGGTGAACTTTCCACCAATAGAGGGTGCTAATACACAGTGAAAAGGTCATGACCAATTTAGTTTATGTGGCCTGGAAATATCAACGTGGATATGTACAATAGTGCTGCCGAAGTTTCGGTGCAAACATTTTGTGTTGACATATTTTTGTAGTCGACTAGTTCAACTTTTCCCCAGCCCTACTTGGCACTGTATAAGCTTTAATGGAGGACTACAGATAGACCGATTTTTTTCAGGTCCAATACTGATGCTGATTATTAGTCGTCAAGGAGGCCGATAACCGATATTAGAAGCCGATATTCATTTTCCGTAATTTGGGAGGGGAAATATTGGCATCAAATTTTTTTTAAATACAAACGCCAATCTTGACTGTTGGAATGTCTTACAGCATATTTTTGAACACATTTTCAGACATTTTTTAAAATGTTGAAGTTTTTTTTTTTTTTAATCTTGGACAATTGACATCCTTTTACATTTCTAACAAAACGTTCAGTGAGCTCCCAATGCTATCAGTACGTCTTAAAAAGTTACATGGAAACTTAAGCAAGTAAATACCATAGCTCTCTATAGTTTTATACAGTATTTTTTTTATTATATTATATAAATTGCATTATTATATTCTTAGAAATAAAAAATAAATAAAATGCCAGAAATCTTAAACTTTCACATTTCTTTGATTTATTTTTTAACTAAAACAAATGGTTCAGAAGGTTCCCAGGGACAGTAGCATCTCTTATAAAGTTAACTGAAAATTTAAATAAACAGCTCCATGAGATTAAAATGGTTTTAGATTTACCTTTTTTTTTAATGAAAAGAAAAAAAGGCCGATATCGATATTCGTCAAAATGCCCAATATCAAAAATACCGTCAAAATATAGCGTAGTATATTAACTGATGATCCGACCGAGCTGTACAGTATGTGTCTTCGGCCTGTAACTGGATGATGAATGATGTCAACGAGGTAATCCGCTGCCACTGTGTCATGTGCTCAAACTACGTAGGCACACTGTAAACACAAGGTAATCTTGTGTGTATTGAGCAATGTAGGTAACCAGGTTGCCTCGTCAGAGCGGCTGCGCTCCAGACAAATCTGAGACCGGGGCCAACCGTGTCGTCGGCTTAAAAGGCTTTAAACCGCCGAGGAGCGAGCTTCCATTTTGGGAAACAAACCTTGCAGATTTGTCAACTATTGTTAATGCCGCCATAAATCTCACATTAAATTGCTCATACTGATCGATGTTAACGTTGTCGCTCGTCTAATTTATAAGAATAATGACAAGATCGTAAATCATCAGCAGGTCACCATTTATTCTTGTAATATTAGGACTTTATTCTCAAAAAATACACACATTTTTCTTGTAACATTACCACTTGATTCTCATAATATTTCAATTAATTTCTTTCATTATTACAACTTTATTCTTTTAAAATGACCACCTTCCTCTCATCAATTGCAACTTAACTATCATAGCACGATATACAATTGTACATATTAAGACTTTGTGAAATTATGGCTGAATTAGCATAATGTATTGCAACTATTTGTCGCCGTATTAAAATTTCATTCTTGACTGAATTTTTCTAACATTGTGACTTTATTCTCATAACATTATGAGTTAATTCTCGCAACATTAAAACTTTTTCTACCATGATTTAAAATTTAGTCCCGTAACATTATGGGTGAAGTGTCATATGGCTTTTTTCTTTCAACATTGCGGCTTTTTTCTTGTAATTGGACTTTTCTCGCAAAAGTGTAACTCAATTTTTCTTATATTGTCTATATGTGACTTAATTCATTTACCGGTAATATTAGTATTTCCTTGTATTATTCGGCCATTTCGTTCTAGTGAAACTAGGACTAAATTATTGTTATATTACTACTTTTTCAAAAAAAAAATATTCAGACACAATTTGTGTTATTTTATTTGCAGAAATTGCAGTTAAATTTTCTTAATATTTGTCTATTTCTCTTTCTTTCTACGTCTTCAGATTTTGTATTGTGAAATTATGACTGAATTCTTCTAAATGTTCAAGGTTTCCCTCCAACATAATTATGTGACTAGATTTGGGAAGTCTAAATTTTTTTAGTATTACGACTTTTTTTTTTTGCAACATTGTGACTTAATTTTTGGAACATCAATTTTACTACTGAATTCTCATAAAATGATTGCTTCTTCGTGACATTATGAGTATTCTCCTGTGAATTTTTTTTTTGTCACTTGTAATATTAGGCCTTTTTTTATTTATAAAAAAATTCTGGTACAATTTCCTTGTATAATTTACGTACTATTTTTTTCTCAATACAAGGACTTTGATCATTTAAAAAATGGCTTTATTGTAAAATTTTAACTTCATCAGAAAATGTTTAGGTTTTTTTTTTTTTTGCTGGAGTAACAACTATTTTCGTAATTCACAACTTTGAATCAT
Source organism: Leptonotus elevatus (assembly GCF_054856555.1). Classification (NCBI taxonomy): domain Eukaryota; kingdom Metazoa; phylum Chordata; class Actinopteri; order Syngnathiformes; family Syngnathidae; genus Leptonotus; species Leptonotus elevatus. The sequence goes on along the minus strand of NC_141239.1, from coordinate 21,922,811 downwards.
CCAAAAATTACTAATTAATTACTAATCATAAAATTACTTTCTTACATTAAAATGATAAATATTGTCATTACGTTTTACCACATATCAATGTTTTTAGTATGTCTTTTTTTCTTTTCCCTTTATACATGTAATATTTTAACTTTATTCTCCTATCGAATAGGAATGACATTATTTTTCATGCTGGATGGAGCCTATCCCACCTGTTTTCCAGTAGGCGGGGTACACCCTGGACTGGTTGCCATGGCAACTTGATTCTCCTAATTCTAAGACTTTAGTCTCATAAGGATTGCATTTTTTTACCACTACCTTATACTGCTCCATAGAATAAGAATAGCTTTCATCACAGTTGTAAGAAGATTTGTCTCGGGTGCGATACAATTAAAACATAAAAACAAGCGTGTGTAGGGGATATATTTAGTGCATGTGAAAAGTGTTAACGTTAATCACGTGAGAGAGCGCATACAAGCTTGCTCACACCGACCGCCTAGGCCAAGTTACGTCAAAGCTTTCAAAGCTCGTAATGCTCCTTATCCTCTGACGAAGGTCTGATGACGAGGCCTGCTCCGGTCAATGACCACTTCTGTGCCAGCCACATGTTGAACCTTGATGGTAGAATGGTGGGTGACACACTTTGTGCAAAACTACTTTTATGAATGCAGAGAGGGTATTTGTCATCTCTTGGCCATATTTGGTCACTGTTCTGTGCACTGAGCTTTGTTTATGTAGCCCAGAATAAAAATGTGGCAGTGGAGCCCCCAGGGGCAGAACCACCAAACCTCACCCTAAAAGTTGACAGTTATTTCACGACATTCACTAGTGTGTGTGTGTGTGTGTGTGTGTGTGTTTTTTTCCCCTGTTCCAATACATCTACAACACAGAGAAGATGAAGTGATGCATATGTAGCATGCCAACAGGACGTGACAGCACACAAATACAGAGGAAGACAGGCCTTGAAGAGAGATCACACTATCAAGGGGCGTTGAAATGACAGGGGCTGGTGTCACGTAAAATTATCCAATTGACATGTAGCGTCATTATTTTGTCATTATTTTTTTTCCACAGGAGCTATTGCGAGGTTGTTATGGTTCACCCGTCCTATTGAGACTAGCTTGGTTAGCGCAACAAAATGAACCGAATGGCAGAAATAGGATCAATTGCTATAATAACACACAAACTAAAGACGCGAGTGTTATTTTAATCAAAAGTGACGGGTGACATATGGCCATCTGTTTCTTGGCCATAACAGGACAGACAGTTCTAGTGGCGCCAGGAGCTAGCAGGCTAGGCTAGATAGCTCCACATTTCAGGTTCGTGATTAACGGACGAACCAACCCACGAAAGCCGCTCGCAGGCGAACACAAGCCGGACTCACCGCTCTCTAGCTCGTTGCCCTTCTTGGCGGTGGCAGCGTTCCCCATGGCGGAAGACACACGGCCGGTCGCTCCCGACTGAGAGAGGGGGAGATGGCGGCCGGCTGGCTAGCTAGCTAGCTAGCTAGCTTCCCTGCAGCAGTCTCTAATCGCGTATAAATAAACAAACAAAAAATGGAGGGATGTACATTAAATATGCTCGTGATTCAGAGGAAAAATGAACTAAGTCCCCAAGCAGCAGCGCCCGTCACTCTTCATCTGCCGCCCCGGCGTCCTTCTTTCCCCTCCCACCCCCGTGGAAGGTTCCCGCTGCGGCTCGTTCGCTAATGTGGGGCTGACATGAAGCTAGCGGTCACTGCTGGTGCTCACCGCCTGCCCGGAGTCGGACCGCTCCCCCGCCCGCCGCTCACTGAGCCGGGCACACGCTTTTCCACCCGATTCTCGAATTTCTCACATATTTTCTTGAAACGAGACAGGCTTTACTTTTAAATGACTGTTATTGACACACGTAGGTTGTTTGCGTACCTTTAAATATGCCCTCCATGTTCTACTAATAAACGCCAACAACGATGCCAATTTTGCATTAGGGGCACGAAGAGAAGTGCCCCACCAAGTGCGATTGATTAATGTTAATGGGACAGTGTACATCAATTAACATTTTAGTAAATGTGCCAGTTATCTGAAGGTTTAGTTCGGATTATAATTTATTGCAAAAAAAAAAAAAAAAGGAAGTAAAATTACAACTTTTAAAATAAGTATTTTTTTTCTTGTTAAATTAAAATTTTACATTCTCCTAAAATTCCTTTTTTTTAATGTAATGACCAACTTTTTCTTCCAGTTCTCCCTGTCCTTTATCTGCTATCACGGGCAGCACAGTCTCTGCCCCTGGAAATTTTGCCCAGCAACAAGTTCTGGCTGACATTTCATTGTAGCGGAGATCATTTATAATGAATCATGTCAATGAAAAATGTCCTCCGTGATGATGAAATACTCATTCACACACAAAACAATGGCAAATTTACATAAGGGATGTAAGAAAAAGTGACAATTTATGTCTCCAAATTAGGACTTTTCCCCTTGTCTATTCACTTAATATTCTGACGTTATGTTTGTAAAATTAAAACTTTATTTTCCCCTAATATTCCAACTTTATATTTGTAGTTCTACTGTAATGGCTATTCTCATAAAATTCCCTATTTGTAGCGCTGTATTTAAGAGGAATAATTGTTCTACGGGGAATTCGTAAACTGCTCTTGCCAGGTCTCATGAATGTCTTCTCCATGTTTTCGCAGGACAACACAGTCAAATTCTGCCTAGTAATAAGCACTAGAATACACATTATTTCAGATGAGATGTTTTAAAATAAAATTGTATCATTCAGGGGTTCGCAGTGTGGTATGTGAAAGAATCACTGAATTAAATACTTTTTGGCTCAAATTTTTATTTTAATTCAGTTGACTACATTTGCCAAATACAGTTCATTTGTGTATTTAACTTTTAAGCACAGTACATTTGCATCTACTCTTTTATAGCTGTTTGTTATCAAAGATTTATTTAGTTACGACTTATTTAACTTGCATTTGTAATACATTTGAATATAATCAATATTTAGGTAGTTTTTTTTTAATTTCCTAATATTTAAGTGTTGTGTTAATGTTTACCATGTTAGAGTGGCTTTTAGTTTTATAAAATTTTTAGGAATAAAATTTCTTCCTCATTTTTGATGAAACTACAACACTTCTTATTTTAATGTCATTTTGGTGGTAGTTGGAGAGGGTTTTTTTGTTTTTGTTTTCTGTACACTTGACTTTACACCTTTAAAAAAAAAAATACTTATGTGACCATTTAATTTAGATGTATCATTTAGTAGATAATCCATTTGATTGGATCATTAAAACATTTTTGGTCATTTTTAAGTGACTTTTGCCATTTTTGCATTTACACACTTTAAGACAGTAAAAAATGAAAACAATGAGATTGTATTTTATTTTCAAATTATTTGTGCTGCTAAATAAAGGCATCATGTCATTAATGAGTTGTAGCTTTCTTCCTCTACAGATATGTCACGTGTAATTATCATAGACATGACGGATGGGAGTGCCGTCACAATGTCATCCTTTGATAAGGTGCGCCGTGACTTGTGTTTGCTGTTGGATAGCAGGGCTCTCTGTCTTCTCCAGCGGGCTTGTTAATTTTCATAACTTCATCAATTCCCCACTGTGGATTGTGTCACCATTTTAAAAGCCTCTATTAACTGCACAGGAAAGTTAACCACTGTGTAATACAACTCAAATGAAACAAAACCTCTCTTAAAGGCGGAACAGGAAACAGTTGACTAGCTTCTCAGGACATTTTCATGCTATCGTTATAATGAGACATTCGCCATTATGCGTTTGACTGCATGCTATTCATGACAGCATCTGCTTCGCAAAATGAATATATCTATGCCATTGATGTTTAATTGCAATTTTATTTCTTGTTCTTTGGTTATCATCATTTTTTTTCTCTGCCATCCCTATTACCTTTTTGTGATGTCAGAAGACAAAACAAAACACAAACACAAAGCTGCTGATGGTTTTAACTCCCCAAGTTTAAAAACAAGGCCTCACTGTGCCCTTTTCCACAAGGTTGAGCAACGACTAGTTGTAATTTTATGCTTTTACACAAGAGGGCAGTAGATCGCTGTTGCACAACCGTGAACAAAAAGCCGTTTGTCCTCTCTTTCTGAAGTTATGCATCCTGACGGTGCATTTAAATGAATAATGTGCTTCTCTTATTACATTTTTAACAAATTCTAGCTAACTCGTTGTGTTCTATGGAGTTTTAGAGTTGCACGCATCGGTTCTGCTTTTGCCCAAAGGCCATAATTATAAACGACTAATCTGTAGGGATTTTTTGCTCACTCTCAGCATGTCTTCCATAAAAAATGCATGCACACAAGGTGTGATAGAAAAGCTATACTGTATTTCATTAACCAGCAAATCTAAAAATATATATATATTTTTTTTAAAGTGAGAGAGAGAGAGAGAAAGAGAGATAGATGAAAAAAGGCAAGAGTTGTCGCAGGACTTTGCCACCACAATGCGCCAGCTCAAATTGCCTGAGCATCTGACAGTTCCTGGCTGAGAAGAGCACCGCCATACGAGAGCAACCTCCCTACTCACCCGACGTTCCATCTAATGTTTTGCTCGTTAAAAAGCTCAAGGGGGTCATCTGTGCGACCGGTTTTGAAGACGGGGGCGATGGAACTGAAGTGAATCCCGGATGAATCTTTCCTGGAGTGCACGAAGGCATGGCTGAGAAAGTGCGTTACACTCCAAGGGGATTACTTCGAAGGGGAAAACTTGTACTTTGTAGTTTGGATTTAAAATATATGTTTTTGTTACACCACTCCTGGAACTTTTCTGACACCTCGTACAAGAAGCATCTGTTTTTACTCTTTTATCTCCAGGTTTCAGCTTCCTTCCTATTTACTTTCCCGGCAAACAACATGTCATTTTCATCCCAGCTGACCAGCTGCTCTCCATATTGGCTTTTTTCCCCCCTTTTTTCTATCTTCCTCGCCGGGCCGTGCTTCAAAGAGAATGATTTACTTTCCCTCAGATGAATGAATGAATGAATGAATGAGTGAGAAGCCATCTTGGCTCACACTCACTTTCTCTGCCCATTATTTCCGCAACTGACGCATTGCTTTGAACAGCATCATTGATGATAATGACTTTGCTACCCTCAAACGTCGAGACTTCCTTTCTAAAATGACACCCGATACACTTCACAATCATAAAAAAAACAAAAAAAAAACTTTTTCCCAGCCCAATTTTCTGCATCAATGTGGAATAGTGTTCGTCACGTCTACCTTTCAGTTCCGAGGTTCAAGGTTTGAATCTCAGCTCAGATCTTCCTGTGTGTGGTTAGCATGTTCTCCCAGCTTGTCCTTCCTTTCCACATTCCAAAAACATGCATGCACTCAAGTTTACAACTACTGACAATTTAGAGTCATCCTTGGAAGATTCAAAATTGTCCATAGGTGTGAATCCGAGTGTAGATATAGTCTCTGATTGGCTGGAGACCAGCCCAGGGGGGTCAATCATCCTAAAATAACGAAAAGTAGATACAAATAAAAAAATTATGGAAAAAACAGACTGAAAGTAAGAGGTGTTTGTTTTTAACATACAGCCACATCATTTATGCTAATAGCTAGCTAGCTAATAGCTAATATGTTGTCAATAAGCGTAGTACAGATTCACACACACAAAAATAAACAAATAAACAAAATGAAGCAAAAATACATAACAGGCCAATATTTCAGCCACTCAAGTCGTCTTGAAATATTATTAAATTAACAACAACAATGAATTTACTTTACTGACTTATATATAGCTGGACTGTCAATGCTGCCGCTTCCTCGCCGTTGAGAAGCCACCGGCGGCCATCTTACGATGCCACTCACGAAGGGCGCCCAATTTGGTGTCAGTGAAAGTAGGGATGTAAGATGGCTGCCCTCTGGCTTCAGCTGCGAGGCTCCTATTAACAGGCCTGTCATATACAAGTCCGTGTCTTACTTTTGGCTTTCCCATGGTCTCCACAGGATCTAAATGATGCAACTTCATGAATGTGGATCTTGTCATGTGATTTGTGAAATATTTTCATCTGTGGAAATGTGTAAAAGTCATACGAGTATGCAACTTTTGGGTCGATACAGATAGCAAGTACCGACACCATTCGTACTTTTGCAAATTCCCCCCCCCCCCAACACAATGACAAATAATTTTAAATTGAGACACATATATCGTAATATACATTTTCTTTAACTTATTTACTCGCAGACATTTTCACTGCAGCAATCCCCTTTGCTCCCGGCTGTTTTACTGGATTTTGACTGATTTTGCAAGGTCAACAGAATATTGTGTTCTATCACTATAAAAACATGGAACCTACCAAAAGAAATACTTCTTTCATCAGGAAAAAAAAGTATATTTGTATCTGTTTCCATTTTGCAGCAATTAGTATTAGAATGTAGCTAAGTTTCATCATTATTCACGAATCTGTTTCAATCTGTGGGTAAATGAGCTTTGTTGAAACATGGCCATGAGATCTCTTATACTCTGCTGCCACCTGCTGGCTGTTAAAAAAAACTACCATTATAAATACGTTTTTGGGAGTGCAGGACAAAGTATTAAAAACGTATTTATATGTTTTTGGGTTTGAATGAGTAAAGACTACCAAAAATATGTAAAATTATAACGACTTCAAATGACTTAAATTTTTAAGTGAAATTTTAGTTTTTAATTCTTTCACATTGTATTTATTTACAATTAACAAGATCAATGTGCAGGACACTTTACTTAGTCGAATGAATACAAATTGCAATTGAATTTTATTAAAATGAATAAATAAATAAATACAAATCCCCTTGAGGCCACAAATAGCACGTGTTTGGTGGAATGGCCATTATTGTAAAAATACTAACACATATATATATATATATATATATATATATATATATATATATATATATATATATATATATATATATATATATATATATATATATACTTCTAAACGTTCCAGTTACCAAATTTGGTTCCTTAATCAATAAAGTGCTTTATGGGTGTCCAATAAAAGAAAACAATAGAACCCTCAAGAAAATCTGGATAATAATGACAAATTTGGTATGAAATACATATAGCAATTTGGGGGAGTCATAAAGAAAAAGTACAATACTAAATTGGAGGCCAAAATGTCTACGTGTGAAATTGAATCAGGATATAGTTGGAACAATACCAGTGCTTAGGTCTTTCCAGCAGGTCATGATGTCTACTGCACGAGGAGCAGATTTTTCCTTCAACAACAATAAATCCGCAGATACATTCTGACAGTTGCTTGGATGACTGCTCTGTTTGCACATGATTTATATGATGTACATGACAGGATTAAACAATGAGCAGTTTTGCTGCAAGGCCTACCGAGTCTCTCTGGTGCCTCCGCTTAAAAATCTTTCAATTACGCAAACAAATGCGTGATTAAAAATGGTGCACGGGGCTCTAAAGCCAGCTGTTTGAGGTCTGTCTGACACAGCTGTATACATGTGTCTCTGTTCGCGATGAATCAAATGTCCCATTGTGCTCATCTGGAGCGTATTAGCGGGAGGGAAGGTGGGAAGGAGTGGGCTTTGATATACAGAGAAGGAAATGGGTGATGTCCTGAAACCACATGCAGCATCCTATTAGTAGCTGCTGACTGATGTCAGGAGACAAGCAGATAAACGAGAATGCGGTCTTCTTGCTATTGAAAGGAGACTATGGAAAAAAAAATTAATTAAAATTTAAAATTTTTAAAATAAAAAATTTAAAGTAGACTATGCATCTATTTATTTTTATTTAAAAAAATGTTTTAATGGCTTGCGTAGAAATAGTTGGGTCTCCAGAGTGTCTGCCCCTAGTGTGAAATTAAACAACCGAGTAAATCTTTGTGATCTGTCTATTTCTGAAAAAGTGTGTCTGTGAGCATGAAGTCGATCTGCACCGCCGCCCATCTGTCATGTGACAGTGGGATTCATTTACATTAGAGCGGAACAATTAATTAAATTCAAATCAACATCGCAATGTAGTGAAAAGTGGTTTTCAAATCGCAAAAGATGCAATTTGTGGGTGTGTGGGGGGTAGTGGGGGGGGGGGCTGCTCCATTTCAATCATTCGCTAAACTTTATTTTATTTTATTTGTTACATATATTCTATTTCATACATTTATTTGTGGGGTGTCAAGCAATTAATACATTTTAATTGTATAAATTACTTAAATGACATACATTTTATATCTGCTCTAAATGTACAATAAAACAAGTTTAATACTACTGTTAATATAAAAGTGGAAATGCTAAACTAGTAGAAATATGGCTGTATATTTTAGTCACTGATACAATAATTTCATAATTATTCATAAAATTGAGTTAAGATGTAGGCTAAGTGTGATACTGATTTGTGTTGAGGTCATTTTTCAGCCACTAGATGGCATAATTGCATTTGTAAGACGTTAGTGACAGCTCAGTGCATTTTTCTTCATATTAAGAGCTATCTAATCTATATCATTAAGTAACTTGTGAAATACATTATTAACTAATTTGCTCTTTTACGTTTTATTTTAAATATTGCCATAGTCCCAAAAACGTATTTATAAATTTGTAATATTTTTTCTATGATAGAGCATACAGAAGGCTTTGATGCAGCTTCTGACCAGAAGAGGTCACTTAAATCAATGGTAGTTATTACAAACTATATATGTATAAAAGATCAACCAGGGCCATGTTGCAAACTCTTTTTCCCAGTGTTTTCAACAGGTTTGGGATAATGATGAAATTGAGCTATATTCTAATGGTAATTGCTGCAAAATGGAAACAGATACAAATTTACTCTTTTTTCCTGATGAAAGAAGAGACTGTAATCTTTCTTTTGGTAGGTTCCATGTTTTTATAACAGAGTTGAGTTAAGGGGGCCGGGGGGAATCGCATGTAGATTATTTTTCTAAATCATTTAGCCCAAATTTACACAATAACCACGCCCATACTGTGCTTCTGGCTTGGTGAAAATCCAGAGCCACTTACAAGTGACAGCCCAACTACATTGTTTAAACACTATCATGCAGAAACACCAACATCCACATCTGCTATTTTCAAAACCAAAATGCATGGAGATTTGGTCATTCCACAGATTAGCGATAGCAAACAGCATTAGCTTCCGATAACTGGCATGTACATTGGTGGCTTGAGATCGGGGGCGGGAACCAGCTGTTTGGGAAACTCCCGAAATTCCCAATGGGCAGTCCGCCCCAGCTTGAGATATGAGTAATTCAGTGACAAATCCTCTTCCGCACTGAAATGAATGGGAAAGGCATTCATCTGTCCCAACCCTGTTAAAACAAAACTTTATTTTATGTGTTTTTAACTCATTCACTGTCATTGCGCTGCAATGATGTCGTCATGATGCACAAAATGTTTAATTCTTTACATTCTTTTAATGGTATTTCTATATGTTTTATCGTATTATAGAGTGATAGTTCCCTTACTAACTCATTCACTGCCATTGACGGTTGTAGACGTCAAAAATTCATTTGAACAATTTTTATTAGATTAACATTTTTACCACTTTTGTTAACAAGAGTATGAAAACCTAGAATTTTTTATTGTACATTTAGAACAGATATAAAATGTATGATTAATCGTGAGTAACTATGTCATGCGATTAATTACAATAAAAAAAATTAATCACCTGAGGCAATTAAAAAAAAGAAAAGATTATAAAAAATTAGGAGCGTCAGGCGATATTTAGTTTTTATTGTAATTATTCGCAATTAATTGCATGACTTCACGAGTTAACTCACAATTAATCACAAATTTTATATCTGTTCTAAATGTACAATTAAAACAATTCTAGGTTTTCATACTCTTGTTAACAAAAGTGGAAAAAAATGTTAAACTAATAGAAATAGTTCAAATACATTTTTGACGTCTACAACCGTCAATGGCAGTGAATAAGTTAGTAACGGAACTATCACTCTATAATACGATAAAACATATAGAAATACCATTAAAAGAATGTAAAGAATTAAACATTTTGTGCATCATGATGACATCATTGCGGCGCCTTCTGGTGTGCGAGACTTGGACATCGGGGCCGTACAATACAGTCAAGCAGACACAAATTATGAAGAGTTTCACAACTACTGAAAAAAATTGTGTGTTGAATTCACTCAATTTTATTCTGTTAAGTGCACAGAATAAAATCAACTGGATCCAGATAAAAAAAATAAATAGATGCATAGTCTACTTTAAAACGTAGGAATGAGCAAGTACTATGGATGTACGATACCACTTTTTTTTCAGACCAATACTCAACTCTTGAGTAGTCACCGATACCGATACCAGATACTGATACAACTAGTACATAAAAAATGGCAGATAATTTTAAAGAAAGACCTATATATCCTAATATAGTATTTTTTCCTCAAATTTACATGAAAGTAATTGCAATTTTCTCATTTCAAATTTTTCGTTACCGATTGCATAATGGCAACTAGAGGACGGCCGATACTGGCCACCATTGCGAGTACCGATACCTTAAAATAAGACTGGTATTGTCGCAGATAACGATACCTGGTATCGGTACTCGCCCATCCCTCGTGAGTACCAATAGCAGGTATAGGTATTGGGCCGATAACTGGCCATATCGGCCGCCCTCTTGTGGCCATTATACAATCCAGAAGTAGAAATTAGAGTTTAGAAGAAGAGAAAATTGCCATTAATTTCATGCAAACTTAACTCATTTGCGCCCCAAAATGTATAAATGCGTTGTATTTTAAATGTTTTAAGTGTCCCAAAGACGCATTTATACGTTTTTGTTTTGTTTTTTTATGCTAGAGAAAACAGAAGGCTTTGATGCAGCCTCTAAACTGCAGAGAATGGGCAAAGCAATTGTAGTAATTATGAAAACGGCCAGCAGGTGGCAGCAGAGAGATCAACCAGGGCCGTGCTGCAACAAGCTCATTTACCCACAATTCTAAACAGATTTGTGAATAATGATGACACTTTGCTATATTCTAATGCGAATTGCTGCAAAACGGAAACAGATACAAATAGACTTGTTTTCCTGATGAAAGAAGAGACTAATCTTTCTTTTGGAAGGCTCCATGTTTTTATAGCAATAGAACACAACATTCTGTGGGCCTTGCAAAATCAGGCAAAATCCAGTAAAACAGCCGGGAGCGAAGGGGGTTGCTGCAGTGAAAATGGCTGCGAGTAAATGAGTTAAGGGAAATTGTTATTTGCGATATATGTGTCTCAATTTAAAATGATTTGTCATTGTTTTTTGGGGGGAAATTTGCAAAAGTACGAGTGGTATCGGTACTTGCTATCTGTTGCATACTCCTACTTGTATAGATTTGAGGGGGAAAAAAGGTATCCCTATTAAAATGATGATTTTAATTTGTGCAACCACTTGATGAAATAAAATTGAGTAAAATCAACAAGAACTTTTCTGAGTAGGTAATTTGGTAAGCTGCAGAAATATAAACTTAGACAAAATTTTGGACATCTAACACTCGGTTGCGTCATTTCACACTTGTTGAGTGAGCAGCCACTTCAGACACCTAACTATGTGTATACAAGGCAAGCTATTAAAAGGACATTTCTCATAAGTCCCCTTTAAGACACGTCTACCAGCTTGTTGGACTTTTTTTTTCTTCTTTTGTCTAGTGAACTTATTTAGGGCTTTAAGTGGTATCAGATCATATCCGTGAGTAAGGTCTGTGCACACTAACAAGTGCATCGCCCTGCAATTTCCCCAGCGCTCCGTAATGTATTCATGCCAGCTGAGGACGTGCTCACACAGTGGTGCGAGCAGCTAATTTAGGATAGCTGCACAATATGCCCTTTGAAGTCAGCGAACAACATCTTCAGCACAAAATAAGCCCCCCCCCCTTCCCAACTACACTGCCTCATTGTTTGGCTGCCTCGGTCGGGTCGCGCATGCATGAGAAAGTCCAAGTCAAGCAAATTATAGCGAGGAAGTCGTCTGGGAACAGTAAATTCCAAGGATGTCATTATTCTCTAATGTTTTTAGTGATGCGTGTTTTATCCGCAGATAAGGTGATTCACATTTGATGAAACTATCCAGCGAGGCGACCCAGACATCGCCAGTCTGGTGTCATTTCTCACTTCTTTTTTGGAAAAAGATGACAGAGATTATATGAGGATAACGTCGAGCGCAACATGGCCGCCCGAGCCAGATCAAAGCCGAGACAATCAAAGCCAGTGCGAAAGCTACAGCAGTAAGCTCTTTTAAACGTCCGCCTCGAGCTCGGGGGGCGCTCGGGTTCTCCTCGACTCTTTTCCATCCGCCGTCCTTCCTCTGGAGCCCCGGACAGTGAGCGAACTGACATAAATCCTTCAAAGCGAATGCAAACAGCCCCGCCGGTGACCCGCGAGAATATTAAAACCTGCACCGTGGATCTGCGCGGCTTGAGTGCGCGTGTGCGCAAGGCAGAGGCTGATAAGACACGACACTGGTCGCAATGGTTTAGAAAGCCATGCTGAGACCATGCAACACGGTTGTGACAAAGAAAGGCCTCGCACGGTCTCTGAGTCCCAAACAAGCCCTGGTAAAGGAAGGGGGGGGGGGGGGGGGGGAAATCATAGGAAAACACACCAGTCACCAGTGCATTTGGACTTGGTGAACTTTGAACTTGAACCCGCTGTGTGTTTGGGAATTGATGATGAATGTATTTTTTCAGCCTTCCGGACAACGTCGCACCAGGTAATTCATCACGTTTTTCCCCTGCCAGTTGTAGTAATATAGACCAGAAATCTTTGATTTTGTCTTTTTACGCTTCATGATGGATTTTTAATAAAACAATCAAGATGTGATTCAAGTCTTGACTTTTAGCTTCCAACTAAAGAGCATTCACAAAAATATGGCTATTAGTTTTAAAGCTACTGAGCATAGAAAATTCTATTTCGAATCACTACTGACGCCTGTTGACGAAAAATGAAACTGCGCATAACCTTCTTCGCATACAAAACGCGCACATGCCGTCATATCCGCAGAAAGATGGTGGGAAATTCGAACCTGAATCCAGTCTGAAAATTATTGACCAGAGGCTTGCAGGAGTACCCATTGTGTATGGAGGACCAAAACTGCCAAAATTAAAAATAAATAAATGACTAAATTAATAAATAAATGACTAAATTAATAAACAAATGACGGTTTCTGTCACGTCACCGCAAAAATCAGAACAACTAGGAAATAGATTTTTTTTTTTATGTACTTTGCATGGATGGATGGTTTGAGTGAGAGGAGACGGCATTTAGATGAAGAATTTGAAATGGCTAACAGTAGAGTGGAACGAAAATAGACAAAGGATTATTAAGAGAATTGTTTTGGTGGAAGAGACTCAAGCCGAGAATGCATCATCGCCGCGCATGAAGGTAAGATCATTTTTTTATACTAAATCATTTTTAGCCAATCAGCACAAAAGCCCGAGCGGGAGTTTATCGGGCCGGCGGAGTACCTACCCTCGAGTAGGACCTCCGCTCCTCCCCGTAAGTCACTGTAAATGTGGCCCGGTTGGGAAGGCTCCTGCAGTGAAGACACGCACATACGGGGCTGGCCCCGTAAATTTACTCCAAAGTTCCTGCGGTGGCTTTTGAGGAGGATGGTAGGAACACTGCCACACAAAAAAACTTGATGTCATACGTCACTTCCCCATTTCCCCATTCGTTACAAAAATGGAAGACAATTTGAATATTGATGCACGATTGCTGCTTTCCTGGCAGAAGCTGCAAAACAACTGAATTTTTTTTTTTCTGAGGAGACAAAAAAGGAAAAGGGAAGCTACCTGGATAAAAGTCAAGGACTAACATTGGCCCGGATTTCACTTGCTGGCGTGAGCAAAAAAAACAAAAACAAAAAACGACGCAATGCGCTTGTCCTCATAGGAAATGTGGTCTACCTTCAGGCATAAAAATGCCGCTTTTGTCCATATGGCGCTGCCATAATCAACATCCACTGAAAGTTCCTTGGTGTTGCTTTAAGGAATTAGAAAATTGTAGAATATCTCACTCTAAAAACAGTTGGATCAAAAGTAACCCAATTGTGGATCAAAATTGGACTGATCCACTTTATGGGTCAATTTGACCCAACTTTGAGTCAAGAAATGGGTCTTTTAGTGTAAAACAACTCATAAATATTGGTCAGATCCTTTACTCGGGTCAAAAAATTGGGTAATTTTGTATAAAACAACCCATAAAGTTGGGCCAAATTGACCCAGTTCTTAGGAGTTCAGTAAGGCCTTCACGGCTTTAAGAAAGCAAGTAAAATTAATATTCTTCAATGGGCAAGTCAATTGCCCTATTTCAAACCTAAAGAATGTTTTTGTTTTTTTTACTGACTGAGGATGAGGCAAGGCAACAAGTGAAAGCAGCAACAATGAAGGCCTGGAAAAGCAAGTGCAGGGAAGACATCGATCAGACACTTTTTTTTTTAGTTAATTATTTTTATGTATTTAATTATTGTATAATAGTATTTTAGTGACAGTTTTTTATTTTATGTGTATGGTCATGATCAGATTTCAATGTGCGGCACTTTCGAAATGCTTGATTTGTGCTATAAAAATAAAGTGGATTGGATTCCTGTAGAGTAGCTCCTTTTGTAGGGGCTCATGGAGGTCTGAAATACTTTTTTGAAGGCAAATAAATACAGTGGTACCTCGGAGTTTGAACATAATTCGTTCCTGCGAAGTGTTCAAAGTCTGAATTGTTCAACCTCCGAAAATATTTTTCCCGTAGGAAACAATGTAAATGCAATTAATCTGTTCCCAAGCTCCAAAAACAGAAAATTCCTATTTTAATTTATATTTATGTTTTTTTGCATTTATACCCTGTACAGTATTTAAACAATAAAAAATACCTTACCTTTTTTGTTGTGGTGTGATGGCATCAGTGGATGATGAATGCTATGTTAATGCTTGCTTTAGTTCAGTGCTGAGTTTGTGTATTTGGGCATATTGTTTGACTAAGCGGTCCTTGCATGCGTTGTTGTTTATGGGGGGTCCTCGTGCCAGTATTTACAGAAGTAGTCACGGTAGTTACAACTGCGCGATAATCTCCTTCCTAATTCCACTGTGGTTCGTAGCACTGTATATTTTTCTTTGCTGCCACTGGCACTGTTGTCTTTCTTTGGGCCCATGGCGAAGAAAATTGTTGTGAAAAAATCAAAATGCACTCGCGAGTATGGAGCACCTCCGGGAGCATTCACGATCTGACTGGAAATGAGCAGTGCATCGTCTCAACTACCGCAACGTGAGCATTCGGCATTGCTTGGCTTCGCTCGGCTTCACTCGGCTTTGCTCGGCTTCACTCGGCTACCCGTTTTCAAGGTACGTTCGGCTTAGCTTGCTTTGCTTGGGTGTTTCGAACTCCGAAAATGAGTTCAAACTCCGAGGCATTTTTTACTCCGATTTTTTGGTTGAAGTCCGATTTGTACGAGTTCCGAGACGTTCAAACTCCGAGGTTCCACTGTATATCCTTATGGACATGTCAGCTGTCTGATGTCAAGCCGATAGAAGGTAACAAGACCCACAAGGCCTGGCAAGGCATGGAATCACCAATGATCAAGGCAGCCATTTTATG
This sequence comes from Leptonotus elevatus, assembly GCF_054856555.1. Lineage (NCBI taxonomy): Eukaryota > Metazoa > Chordata > Actinopteri > Syngnathiformes > Syngnathidae > Leptonotus > Leptonotus elevatus. The sequence goes on along the minus strand of NC_141239.1, from coordinate 21,907,262 downwards.
TAGATCACTTCCATTTTCTGAGACTCATACAGGGCTGCAAGATGTATTGAAGGCATAAAATGTCATATTACTTACTCACAAATCCGCTTGCTTCATTTCAAGCTATTAGATTAAGTAACTATAGGATTTAACCTGAGCCCACAATAGAGTAACAAACATAGCATGATTTTTGATTACCTAAGACAAAATTGAAGGCAGCAAACAAGCAGTGAAGGCCTGGCAAAGCATCATGACACATTTCCTTTTTATTTAAATGTAAATGTAATTTTAATTTTAATTTTAATTTTAATTTTAATTTTAATTTTAATTTTAATTTTAATTTTAATTTTAATTTTAATTTTAATTTTAATTTTAATTTTAATTTTAATTTTAATTTTAATTTTAATTTTAATTTTAATTTTTTGAAGTAAAATAAAAAAATGACAAACTTCCTGGCATTTCTCTAAGGAGTATTATGCACTGTACACCACATTGTCCAAACACGTTTGAGCACTTTTGGCTTCGATTCCTCTCAAAACTCTTTATTGACAAGTTTATTGATTTATTTCAAATCTAATGGATGGCATGTAAAGGTAAATTATTCAAAACTCCGCTGCCATTGTTGAAATATCTCTGTAGTTTCTGGTCTGCACAATTAGAAACACCTGGTTGCTTTCATTTTTTTTACCTTTTTACTGAGTGTCATTCCAGAAAGTACTTTCTGTACCTGTGCCTTATTAAAAGCCAATAATAAATATGGCAGATAAACAATGAGAGCAAAACAAACCCTCCTCATTATGTAGAGAGAATCTTGTTAAAGTACTGAGGGTTTTCTCAAGGTTAACACCAGAAATACCTTCCCCCCCATATTTAGATCTGAGCATCCACTGTAGCACCTACAAAACACTTTGAAACTCTTTTGGCATAATTACCGCAACACAGCCGTACCATAAATCAGTAATGAATAATTTAAAAGAAGAACAAAAGTTTCATTCCCTACAAGTTGGTGGTGGGATAGGAAGCAAGGGCTCAGTGGGGAGGTGGAAAAACAAGCTCCCGCCTGAGGCGTTTTGCTTTTGCCTCGGGGACGGAAGCCACAGGTAGACCTCTCCTAGGGATAAGCCTGCGTCATGAATCACTAGTAACAGAATCATTAAACCGCAGATGAAATACACGGCCTTCCACTGGAGTGTGGATAATATGTATGAGAGCGACGTTGACGGAGCATGTTGATAGGAATTCTCATTTCAATGCGGTTTCTTCACGCTGTTTGCAAAACCTTTCAGTCTTGAGGGATTCATTTGTCCTGTGTCCTTGAATACCTTTAGCCAAAAGCGATAAAACACGGCAGTGAGTCACGGCGGTGCCATTAAGTGACACACATACATAAATGATCTTTGAAATCAACTTTTACAAACCCGATTCCAATGAAGTTGGGACGCCCCCTGCTTATTTCAGCAAGACAACGTCAAACCACATTCTGCACGGGTTACAACAGTAGTAGTAGCCTAGTAAAATAGGGCAAGTACTTGATTCGCCTGCCTGCAGTCCAGACCTGTCTCCCATTGAAAATGTGCGGCGCATTATGAAGCGTAAAATACGACAACGGAGACCGAGGACTGTTGAACAACTGAAGCTGTCCATCAAGCAAAAATGGGAAAGAATCCCATCAACGGTTACTGAGTGTTGTTAAAAGAAAAGGTGATGTAACATTGGTAAACATGACGCTGTCTGTCCCACTTAGCCACTTAACCAGAAATGGCATAATGATGTTTCCAAAGGTATTCAGACAAAATACATGCATGTTGAAATTACTTCATGTTGAATTCTTAACATGTTTCTTCCGTTTAACTTTACAAAGTTAACTCATTTTCTTTGCAATAAGCAATAAGCTTATTACAATAAGTACCCACTAGTCTAACCATGGCATTCTTAATGATATTGTGTTTGTGGAATACGAGTTAAGCAGCAAAATCCACTTGTTTTTATCCATCTCAGGGGGCGGCCATTTTGCCACTTGCTGTCTACTGACGATGACATCAATGTTGCTCGGGGCTCAGGCAACGACCAATCACAACTCACCTGTTTTCTGATGCTGAGCTATGATTGGTTGTTACCTGAACAACATTGATGTCATCTTCAGTCGACAGCAAGTGGCAAAATGGCCGCCCCCTGAGAATGGATAAAATGGCTGGATTTTGCTTCATAACTCTTATTGACTGAAAATGACATCACAGTTGCTCAGGGCTCATGCTGCATTCGAGGACGGTCGGAAGTTGGATATATCCGACTTTTTCTTGTTGTGACCTGAAAACGTTCAAGGCGAAAGTAAACAACCAAAATGACGGATAGTGATAAATTGTTTTTTATTTTGGTCCTTCAAAACTTATTTTGACCTAAAGCAAACTTGCCTTCTCGCAATTTTGCTTCATTTATTGTTGTTATCATATTTCACAAGTAGGGCTGGGTAAAAAAAAAAAAAAAACAATATATTGACATTGAATCGATATTCCTTTTCGGAGCCCAAAATCAATTCATAAAACCATGAATCGATACTTTTAAATATGGCTACCAAATACAAATGTGCCCTTCTGTTTTTGCCACTTTATTTACATAGTGCTGTGGTTGTAATCGATTTCAATTATTATTTGTTTTGATCAGTTCATGTTGAATAAAACATACATGACTAATGGAACTGCATTGGATTCAATTTTAAACGTAAATATTCTTTTTTTTTTCATACTAATGCACCAAATAAGAGCAAGAAGTTTCTACTGTTTGTAGCATTGATACTTCTGAGAATGTCTTCCTTTTTTTTTTTTTAAATATATATATATATATATATACACATATATACATACATATATACATACATACATACATACTTTTTTTTTTTTTTTTTTTTTTTTGTGTGTGTGGGTGAGTATGTGTGTGTGCGTGCGTGCGTGCGTGTGTTTGTTAGCTCACCAGAAAACCTATTAGAAAAAAAAATCTTATACCGTTCACCTAAATCGAACACCAGGAGACCCGAGGGGACCGAAGAAAACCAAGGAAGGTGAAATCCAGCACCGACCAGACACCCCCCACCAGAACTCCTCCCCAGCCCAAGAAACATCCAGACCCCAACAAATCCAAAAAACATAAAGTCAGGGAGGCCTCAAGAGACCAACGGAGAGACCGAGAAAAGGAAGGAAGGACAGACGAAGCCGCGTGAGATCCGAGACACCAGCCTCCACCGATTCAATAACCTGAGGAGGAAACAGATTGTGTCTGAGTTTCGGTAGATGCTGGTGTGGTGGATCTGGCATGCATGAAAATCTCCACCAAAGAGGGGAGCCGTCGACCCCCGCCGGAACAGAGCAAGCGCAACACCTCAGGGCCCCCCAGGCCGCGGCAGCGCCAAAGGACGACCCCCGGGCCCCACCAGGGCCACCGGCCAGAGAGCAAACCCAGGAGCAGGAGCGCCCCCCGCCCCAACACGGCCCGCGCCCCCGGCCCAACGCAGCAGGACGGGGCACTGCAGGCCCACCAGGCACCCCACCGGCCCCCAACCCCCGCCCCCCCACCACCCCCCGCCCCCCATCCACCCCCCGCCACCCACCCCAACCCAGCCCCAGCCGCCCCCATGCCCCCAATCCCCCAGACACCCCCCACCCCCAGCACCCCCCACCCCGCAACCCCCACCACCGCCCCCCCCCCCAACAAAGCCGCCCCCCCCCCCGACCCCACCCCGACCAACCGGCAGCCCCCCAACCCCCGACCCCCAGCCCCCGGGGACCACCCGCACCCAGGCACCGGCGCCGAAGAGGGGCCGGACAGCGGAGCGGAGAGGGCAGCCGCGCCCACCCCACCCCCCGCCGTGTGGAAGGACGGAACACCGGGGGCAGAAGGGGGAGATGGGGGCACCGGAGGGCGGCCGACACCCCCGAACCCCAGGCCCAGCGGGGGAAGGCCCCGGTCGTCACCCCAGCGTTCTTTGTGAAAATTAACCCCTGTTACTGAGTCCGCCAGCTCGCGGACTGGCGAACTCTACCCCTAAACCGTGAATGTGACCCCACCCAGTGTATATACAAGTGTGTGTGTGTGGTGCATTAAAATTAGGAGCAGGTGAACCGGAGCCGATGGAAATGATATTCCCACGCTCCGATCCACCCGCCACCCAAGCATGTTGCTGAGTGTATGTGGTGCATTAAAAAAAATAGATAGGGCGGGGGGGGGGGGGGGTGGCGACACGGACAGGGGACCGCAGCACTGCTCTATACTGCGGCCCCCAACCGATGGCACCCCCACAAGCCCCCAAGCCCCCCCCCCCCACCCACAAGTTGTGTGGTGTATTAAAATTGGAGGGGAGTTGTAGGGTGAAGACGGTGTTTCCACCCTACCCCACCCCCCAAAGTGTGTTATGTGCCCTATATGTCTATAAAAGTGTATTGTGCAAACCTAGTGTAGTGAGTTAAGAGGTGTGACCAGCGGGGCCCCCCCCAACCGGGCGGGGGCAGGAGGCGCACCGGCCCACCAAGCCCCCACCCACCCCACCAGGACCCCGGCGGGCATATGGGACCCGTCCGGCGGGGCGATAGGGCTCGCCCCCCGGATACTGGGTCCCGCCCGAGGTGTCAGGACGCCCACCGGAACGGGGCGGGCACGACACCAAACCCCAGCCACCCCCGCCGGCCCCCATAGCACCGAGACCCGGGCCATGGATGGAGCCCCCGGCCCAGGGGAGGGGAAGGAAGGCGTACCGGGGAAGGGGAAGGGAGGAGGGAAGGGGACGACAAGAAGGGCAGGGGGCAGCGGCAGGGACGCAAGGAGAGGGGGAGAGGAGGAGGAAGGGCGACGAGGGAGAGGGGACAGGGAGGCGGAGGACGGGCGGGGAGAGGCGAGGAGGGAGAGGCAGCAAGGGGGAGGAAGGGGGAGGGGAGAGGGAACCACCGGGCACCCCGGCGGCCCACAGGCCCCGAACCGCGTCGCCGGGCCCAGAGCGACGGACCGCGCCGGAACGGCGCCGCCCCCGACACCAGGGAAAGCCCCGCAACGCAGCACCCCCCAAGAGACCCAGGGAACGGCCAAGACGCAGCCGCCACCCAGCAGCCAACAGAGGGGGAGACCCGCCCACTCCCCGCCAGGGGGGACAGCACCCACAGAATTAACCCACTGGCATGCCGTGAATCCGAATATCAACCCCTGGTGCCCATCGGAGGTGAATCCGCTCGATCCCGCTGGCAGCAGCCGGGTTCCTGACTATGGAAACACAACCATTAGTTACAAATTGCCTAATACAGAAACATCAATGCCAGTTATAACGCTGCTGTGGCTCTCGCTAACAGGCAGAATTAAAATCCAAGTTTAGGTTAAAAAATTCTATATACGTAGACCATGTTTCTTTAAATTTTGACATTTGGTTTTTATTTGAGGCAGATATTTTTTCCATTAAAATATGATTTATGAGGAGGTTAGACCATTGGTCGATATTCAAAGTTTGTTTATTTTTCCAGTTAACAAGAATTGTTTTTTTTGCGATAGTAAGGGCTACAAGTATAGATTGAAATTGTTTATGTGGTAAGTCAATTGTTGTTAAGTCACCTAGCAAACACAAGTTTGGAGAGAACGGTATCCTACAGTCCAAGACAGCGGAAAGTTTTTCTAAGACTTTAGTCCAGAAACACATAACCGGAGTACATAACCATAAAGCATGAAAATAAGTGTCTGTAGTGTTTTGTAAACACTGGAGACAAATGTCGGAGTCTGAGAGTCCCATTTTCTTCATCATATATTGAGTAATGTATGTTCTGTGAATAATTTTATATTGGATAAGTTGTAAATTTGTGTGTTTTGTCATTTTAAAAACATTTTCACAAACTTGAATCCAAAAGACAGATTCCGGAGCTATAGACAAGTCTGTTTCCCATTTTGAGATGGGTAAAGACGTTTTATCAGTATATGAAAGTAACTTATATATTTTTGAGAGTTTTTTTGTTGTTGTTGGAGAAAGCTTGGTAATATCTTTAGCTAAAACAGGCGGTTGGAGCGTACCCTGGAGTGTTGGAATTTGTTTCTTTATCATACTTTTAACTTGCAAATAATGTAAAAAGTTTCCGTTTTTTATTTTATATTTTTGGAGCAAGGATGTATATGATATAAACATATTATCTGAGAAGAGATGGTGGAGATGTGTAATTCCTTTCTGCTCCCACACATTCAAATAAAACTGAGAATGTCTTCCATATAAAAGTAAAATTGGTACTGCATGAAATCCTTAACTGAATCGAAAATCAACCGTCATGTACGTTGAGTTACGTGAAGTTATGTCGAATATTTATGAATGACGAAAGCTATCTAGTTTTATACTCGAGTAAATTGTATTTTTACCATTCACGGTCTGTGTTTCCAAAGGGGTCGCCATTGTAGAGTGACGTCACATTGTAGTCCGTCGGTGAAGTCGGGGTACTTTTTTCCCCCCGACTTCGCAAGTGAGATTTCTGAGTTCAAGGGGACGTTCCCGTACACACTTCCTGGTTTGAAGTCGGAAAAGTCCGACTTCCGACCATCCTTGAATGCAGCATTAGGTATCGACCAATCAACTACAACTGTGATGTCATTTTTGGTCGACAGGAAGAGGCAAAACGGCCGCCCTCTGAGATAGATAAAAACAAATTGCTTTTGCTGCTGAATTCATATTCCATTAACACAATGTTAATCAGAATACCGTGTTTAAACGCATAGAACATTATCGTAAAGAAAATTCCCTTTTAATTTTTTCGTCTATCTATACAGTATATGCATCAGTTAATGACGGACATCAATGTTAATTTCTTGTTCTTTTTTCATCTCTCTTCTTTTTCTACTTTTTTTTTGTTTATTTATTTTATTTTATTTTTTTATTTTTTATTTTTAAAGAGCTCAGTATTGTTCATTCGGTAATGTCATCATCATTGCTCTTTTTTTTTTGTATGTGTGTGAGTATGTGTATGTGCGTGTGTGCGTACGAGTGTGTGTGTATTCGTTAGTTCACCAAAAACCTATTAAAAAAAATCCCATACCGTTCACCTAAACCGAACACCGCCGTCAGGAGACCCGAGGAAGGACCAAAGAAAACAAAGGTAAGTGAAATCCAGCACCGACCAGACACCACCAACCAGAGTTCTTCACCAACCCCAGAAACATCTAAATTCCAACAAATCAAAAAATCTCTCATCTCTCTTCTGACTAATCTCCATCCAATGACGATGCATTCATTTCTTTTTCAGATTCTGAGGTCTTGTATTATCAACTCTAGAGAATTTTGGATGTTTTTGATTTATCTTCATCACAAGGGGCAACATCTACATCACTCAAGAAACTGCAATCATAAAATAAGCATTCAAGTTTATTTTGTGAAGGTTAGGTCCTGTCAGATGACTGCCTGTTTTTTAAAAAAATCTCCATTCTGAGTTTCGAATAAGATGCCAAATTTCTGACAATTCTTTGTGCCCTCTCATTTGTCTGAGTGCACGACAAATGACTGTTGGCATCGACACGGCAGCCGGCGGTCGCCCGTAACAAGCGACTGAAACACCTCTGCTCTAAATATTTATCCACAGACGCTTGTGTGCACTTCTAACAAGATGTGACTGCGACTGCATTGGCGTTATTGCACTTTTCAACTGTGCTTAGCACGCCTCCCGTGGATGTGAGAGATTACTAGTTAGCAGGGGGTGGTGGTCTGCACACCGTCCTTAACTTATGACAAAATCTCAAAAATACGAGTGTCATTTATTTTTACTCTCCTCATAGCTGAGCTTCCTGTGTCTCCCGCCATCGCAATTAAGGCCAAGAAGGATCAGAGCGGAGTCGGATGAAAGGCTCATAAAGCCCTGCTGAATAGAGACGTATGCCAGGCACCAGCTCGCTTACACACTTCGTTCTTTGTTCCTCGCCAATCTCGCTGATGGGCTGCAGGAGCCCCGAGCAGCCAAGGCGGGAAAATATTCCAGGTATTAACAGAGTCTATTTCCACTGCCACCATGTGGTAAGTGAGGCTTCAAAAGGGACAACAATCTGATGTGAAATGAAGCTAGGGATCAGTCAGTCCAAGCCAAGTGGTTCCATCCTTGTGACTATTCCATCGATTAATTGCCCTCCCACAGTTATAATTTCTTTAATCCCTTAAATTTGAACGTTAGTTGAATTGAGTGGATATGGGTACTCATAATTTATTATCTTCTATACATATGCATGATTAAACAACAACAAAATTAGCCTATGCTAAACGGTTAGCAATCACAATTAGCATTAGCATGCTAGCGATTACCACTTAATCGCCACCCTACCCATAATTTGTATTTATTTATTTATTTATTTATTTTCCCATTTTTTTAAATCCCTTAAATTTGGACGTTAGTTGAATTGAGTGGATATAGGTACTCATAATTTATTATCTTCTATACATATGCATGATTAAACAACAACAAAATGAGCCTATGCTAAACGTTTAGCAATCGCGATTAGCATTAACGCGCTAGTGATTACCACTTAATCGATAGGATAATCAATTCTGAAATTTACAAATTTCCTAGAAAATCACAATTCCACATCATTGGTGAGCTACTTTTTGAACAGGCCAACGGGTTGGTGACCCCTGGTTTAGGGTGATGAGATTATGAGAACGCGTCTGCTCCATCATGAAAAGTTGGACCTACATTTTTACTTTAGACTTCATTAATACTTAAAAGCAAATTGTACAGCTTTTGATTCCGATCTCATTAATTTTCCAGTCATCCCACTTTTTCCTCCTTGCATGAAACCCGTTCCCAGTGCAGTCACTTCCCCACGTTAGCCCCCCCCCCCCCCCCCCCAAAAATTCTCTGGCATAATTTCCTGACCATGCACCAAGGGAAAGAATTTCACACTATCGTGCAGTTTTATATCGGATAATAGAACTCCAACTTTTGACAGGCCCAAATGTGAAGTCAAGTGTGACAATTGGGAAGAGCGATGTTTAGGGTGATGAGGAAGCATCTATGTTGTCAAAAAACAGCTTCTTGTAGAACATGTTCTTGGTTTAAAAAAAAAATCCTCAATAAATATTTCAAAATCAGGTCTGATTAAAACTGCAAAATGTCACCGTGAAGTCATGGAGCGCACCTCAGATGGAGTAAAATGTCTCAGGTGCGATTAAGGTGAAACTGTTTCACGTCTATTTTTGTCAACATGACGCTCGCTTTAACCGTGCGGAATTTGCTTGCCGTCCCTGAGCAAACCATGTGGTGGTAGTCTTCGCACTCCACTCCTGATCTCCCCCCCGATTAAAATGAATGCCATTAAATCTCACGGGCGACATGCAATGAAACCGCATTGATCTATAAATCCTACACATCGTATGCATACATATCACTCTGCAAAGAATGGAAATTTTAATTTAATAAAAAAAATTAATCTCCTTTCACGGTGCAGCACCTTTGCGGACGCTTTGTGTACATTCCCTCAGAATGTTTAATCAGCCAAGGTCACTGTGTGTTTCCATGTTGTTCGAGGAGGTCCTGGCAGCAAAGCGAGGTGCTATTCGTCTCATCTGTATTCTCCCCACTTGGCTTACGTCTGCAGGATCATGCAGATATGGGATTTTGCTGGGAGAATTAACAAGGGTAGATATATCAGATAGAGGCGGATACGCTCCGTAAAATATTATTTATGGCTCTGCGGTTGGGGTAACTAACGCATCGGCGAGCAGTCACCGAGAACAATGTTTTATTAAAAAAAAAGAAAAATCCAGTTCCAGAATTTATATGGACCCCCCTGACTAAATAACACCTCATGCACACTCAGATATTTAATACGTATTAAATCATTTCACAGGAAAGCACAAAAGAAATGTTTTTACTAGTTTTGGATTGTAAGCTGATTTGTTGTTTATGGTTGTTGGCGTCATTTCCAGGAAATGGTGGTTTTCGCAAAACCTGATCCTTTCTTTGTTTGAATGTTTTCATATAACGGAAGACATGGATAGCATCTCTACCCCGTTTTTTAAAGTTGTGACTTTATTTTGCGATTCCCATGTGATTGCAAGCAAACATCCTCAAACAGTAGTAATGTTTTTAATGTGTTTTATTTATTTAGAATAGTGTGTTTCATTGCATTCTAATGATATTAAACCGCAAAATGGTTTAAAATGGAAGTCAACCTTAAACATTTCTTGACAATAATGTGTTATATGTGACCTCACTAATCTAAACATGACATTTGTGGAATATGAGTTATGCAGAAAAATCCAGCCGTTTTTATCCATCTCAGGGGTCGGCCATTTTGACACTTGTTGTGGACTGAAGATGACATCACAGTTACTCAGGGCTCAGGCAACGACCAATCACAGCTCACCTGTTTTCTGAAGCTGCGCTGTGATTGGTTGTTAGCTGAGACCTGAGCAACATTGATGTCATCTTGTGGCAAAATGGCCGCCCCCTTCTATGGATAAAACAGTAACTCATATTCCACTAATGCTTATATTAACCAGAATACTATCATATTTAGACTAGTGGGGCTGCATAGAACATATTATTGTAAAAAAAAAAAAAAAAAAAAGTTGACTTAATAAAAGAAGCTAAATTATAATTTCATTCTGGGGCTGGAATGGATTAACTGCATTTCCATTCATTTCAGTGAGAAACATGACCTCAATTTAGAAACATTTCAGGTTGGCTCACAGAACCAATTAAGTTTGTAATTTGAGGTTCCACTATACATACACACTACCATTACTTATGTTAGACAGCTATCAGCTTTCATGTCACTCCCTGCTCGTCACCTAATGCTGAACTGATGAACGAACGTCGATGCGGCACGGCTGTGCGTATGCTGACGGATTTGACAGCTTTGACACATTGATGTCTTTTGGCTCTGGAGTGGCAATCGAGTGACTCGCACAAGAACCTTTGGCTGCACCCCCCCCCCCCCAATTGCCCGCCCCACCACATAACTTTGATTACTGCGCCGCAATAACCGAGCGGCAACAAACAACACGACATCAAGACCGAGCAGGATGCGGCGATATGTGACATGCAGTATTTGATTGTACTGATGTGCAAACCAAATACGGTAGACGAGTGACGCCAAAGAGATTTTAATAGCTGGTTTACTGTGTTTGATCTTTGACACTCTATGGGAGCCTACAGCAATAATTAAAGAGATCTTGATGTTTCCTTCCTTCCCACTAGGAAACTTTAAATAAGACCTCAGAAGGGATGACAGCCTGGGTAAACTTTTTCTTTTCTTTTTTTAATATGACAGCGAGTGGCAAAATGGCCGCCCCCTGAGATGGATAAAACAGGTGGATTTTGCCGTTTGAGTTATATTCCACAAATGCAATATTAATCAGAATGCTGTGTTTAGAGTAGTGGGGGCTCATAATAACATATTGTAAGAATATTTGGGGGGGTTTGACTTCCACTTTAAAAATGTTTTGATGCCACATGGAACATTGATTATAATTAGGGATGGGTGAGTATTGATATCCGGCCTTATTTCAAATAATTTGGCAGCCCTTGTGTGGCCTATTTAAATAATATTTTTTATGCAGCCCCACAAGTCTAAATATGGTATTCTGGTTAATATTGCGTTAGTGGAATATGATTTAAGCAGCAAAATCCAACCATTTTTATCCACCTCAGAGGGCGGCCATTTTGCCACTTGCTGTTGACTGAAAATGTTGACTGAAAAAGACTGAATGAATGTTGCTTAGGTCAATTAATCACAGCGCAGCTTCAGAAAACAGGTGAGCTGTGATTGGCCGTTGCCTGAGCCCTGAGCAACTGTGATGTCATCTTTAGTCAGCAGCAAGTGGCAAAATGGCCGCCTCCTGAGATGGATAAAAACGGCTGGATTTATATTCATATTTATATATATTTATATATATATATATAGATTTATATATATACTCATATTCCACAAATATAATATGTTAATCAGAATGTCATGTTTAGACTAGTGAGGTCACATATAACATATTATTGTAAAATGATCTGAGCTATTATCTTTTTGGGGAAATATGTATCAAAAGTACTAGTGGTATCTATTGGTACTTTGTATTGGTGACTACTCAAGAGTTGAGTACTTGTAGTGGTAAGTGGTATTGAACAGCCCTAATTAATTATAACCATAGAAGCATCCCTCACATCTCTGCAGATATTGAATACATAATTATTTAAAATATATTTTCATTAAGAATATACACTTTGACACAAAGAGTCAGTGTACAGCTTACACAACAGCGTAAATGTATGAATCCAAAATGCAGCCATGCATAGCTAAACCCCTGGTAACAAAAGTGAGTACACCCCTATGTGAAAAGGTTTTGTGATCAAGTTTGACTATGGAAAAGATCAATTTCCTTCATTATTATTATTATCATTAGGGGTGTGCCAAAAAATCGATTCTCATAAGAATCGCAATTCTCATTTAGTACGATTCAGAACCGATTTTAAATGTCCCAAAATCGATTTTATTTAAATTATTTCATACTGTCTTGCCTTTGTCTGTGTGTTCCTTTATTTGGAGCGCTGTTCATGTTGTACCCGATTTGGCCACCTAAGGGCAGTGTGATTCCACGTGGTCTAATACACTGTTAAGCTGTAGCCACATTACAGAGTAGAAGGAAAAAGTCACGATCAAGTTATTCCAAAAAAAAACAATTTTTTTGCAGTGTGGAGCCGTTCTTTTGAGTGATAAAAGTGCCGCGAGTAGCGCGCTAATTAGCATTAGTGAGTCAGACTGTAGTAGATCATTACAATTCCTTGCACATCTATAGATTGAAGCAAAAATCATTGTCAATCAAATCATTTTGAATCAAAAATCGCTCTCATTCGAAAATCGATTCAGAATCGAATCGCAGACCCAAAAATCGGAAACGAATCGTGAGACATTCAAAGATTCCCACCTACAATTATCATCATCCTCATTTTTACTATTATTATTATTAGTATTATTATCACCATCATCCTCATTTTAATTATTATTATATTCTATGGGGAAAAAAATTATTTGTGCTCCACTGTGGAAGTACGCCACCTTGTAAACATCCACCGGCCATGCATGTATGAAACGCTTTCAAGTCATTACAATTCCAGTGTTTATGTCTAAAGTTATAAATATTTGAATAGGAAGCAGTCACATAAGTAACATGCAATTACATGGCTAATGCAAAAACAGAGCAGGGGCCCAGGCTGGCATTTTTTCGTCCCCTGACTCTTCATGCCCGCATTGACTGCATTCCGTCTCCTGTCATACTAATTCCACACATAGGTGAAGGCAGCGCGTGGCAGCCAGCTCCACTTAGGAGCACGGCATGTTAAATGGAGACGTACCTGAAGGTGACACAAACTTGGCAGGGGCGGCAAGACTTTCCAGAGAAGTTCATCAACCTCGCCGACCGGCCCAACCTGCGGCGGGAGAGAGATGGGGGTAAATACAAGCAGTCATGTTGACATGTCACACTTCATACATGTCACATGTGCGCCTGCCAGGCTTTACACTTTGTTTAGGTCTCAATTCAGCAGCTATTTGCGTCAAGAAGGCTCCATAGCTACTATGGCGGCCTGTAATTAACTCTAAAGCACTTTATGAAAGTGGCGTTTGTGTCGTCTGATGATGGGAGCATGGAAACTTCCTACCTGGATACTTCTCTGCATACGTCCTCCCGCATTCCATAAACATGCACGTTCGGTTCATTGACGACTAAATTGTCTGTGTGTTTATTATGCTAAACAAAGGAGAGTTTAACACATTAAGGATCTATTCCATTAGTTTTCGGAGAGGCAGCTTCCTGATGGCTTTGTGATTTTACTACCAGTTTTATTTGCAGTTGATTTCATTTTATTTTGTGATTTTATTAGTCCTTCACTTCAGTTCATTGCAACTTTTAATTTGCTGCACTTGTTTTGTACAATGACCTTGACTTTTAGAAACTTATTTTAATAAATACTTTCTTGTTAAGCGGTATCACAAAAGTGTATTTTTTTATTAAAAAACAAAACAATGAAACAATATAACATAATGTTTGGTAAATTTTTCACATTTTTGCACATAGGGCCCGATTATACGAGGAAGCTTGTGGCTAAAAACGACAAAATATTCCATCAGAAGTGCATTTGGTTTAGACAGTGATGGATACACAACATTTTGAAACCACCCACCACATGCTGGCCTAAAACTCAAAAGTCCGATCAGATCGTAACATACAAGTGGCAGTACCGGAAGGTAATTAAACAGATTATTATTATTATAACTGATTATAGATTCGTCGACCCATAAAACTAGTTTCACGACTGTAATAACCCAACAGGAGTCCTTCTAACAATTTTACATTATTTTTGTTTAAATATGTATATTTACAGCACAAAGTATACTAATACTCTAGGTTTGTACATCTTTCCGTCAATTCTATATGGTTTTCAATACGCGGGGTGGGAAATGATTCAAGGACGGTTCGATTTGAAAGTGGAGCAATTCGATTTGGTTCGACTAAGTGGGATTACAATTCAATTGGATATGGTATGGCTCAGTTCGAGTTCGATGATTGACTTTTTGGTTGTCATTTTACATACATTTCAATAAACTTGTCATTACTGTAAATGTGACATTTTCTTGTAAGAAATATCTCTCCAATAAAAAATAATATTCGAAAGGTATCGATATATTTCAAAGTGGAATGATTTGATTCGGATGCACTCGCACGTTTGAAATTTTTTATTTTTTATTTTTTGTTAAAGCCCCAACTAATGATACTAATAATAAATGTTTGCCTATGACATTCAGAATATTTGTTCATGTCAAATTACTGGAGTCTTTTTTTTTTCTTTTTCTTTTTTAATTATGCAGGTAATTAACTTATTTAAAAAAAAAAGAGGAGAATGAGAGTGTGCAGTGGATAAAAAAAATGCTGAAGACGTCCTCATAACATTAAATGTCGAAAGAATTAACACACAACAGGTGCTCTTCCAAATTGGCGGGGAAAATTTTTTCATAAAAAGCCTTTTAAAATACAAGATTAATCCTGATTAAGCAAAATTCTAAAATTTGATTAATCTGATAAAACATTTTTTAGTCATTTCACAGCTCTACTAAAAATATTTATATATGGCCATTGCTAAAACAACATCTATTATTGGCTGAGGACATAACACATGCCTTATTCTGGCTATATACATTTTTACTGGTGATGACGATTTAACAAAAAAAACATTTATTTAAAAAAAAAAAATCTCATAAAGTAATACCTAAACTCTTGGCTCTGATTTTAATCTGAAAGTTTCAACATCTGCAAACTGCTCTTTGGGACAGTTTGGCTCCAACGAATGCGAAGGAGTAACAGAAAAAGTATGTGTTCCGTCATGTTGGGGTGTAACGAGGTGAAATATTGCATAGTTTGGGAGTGAGGACTTTCAAACATCAACATATAATTCTCTCAAGTGTGAAAAACGACAAATTAATTGGATGTAGAGTATGTCAAATAGCCCATTTAATAAGAACGCTGATAAGGAAAATGGATGCGGCCTGAGTGAAAGCGTAATCCCGTTTGGGAACTGGAGGACATCTAATTACTTATTAATTCAAAACAATTTGTCCCATAGGAAATAATGTAAAGTCAATTCATTCATTTTGGGGTCCATCAGTTCATAACTTGACACTGACGGTGACATATAAGACATTTACAAGGGGCCCCTTTAAAATATATATTTTTTTGTAAATGTGGAAGTTTTAGAAAATGTTGTTGCATGTGTGCTACTTAAGATAAGGATCAGTGAAATGTACGTTTACTATGACCAAAAGCTCCATGACGACGTGTGTTTGCAGATTTTTTTCAAGAACACAACAATGCTCTCCATCCTCACTTCACTTAAAATAAATAACATTATGGTTTGCTAATTTGTGCCTTGAAGTTGTACTGATTTCTGTTGTGAAGATGCCGGTTATCCCCGGGCACCACATTGGCCACCCGCTACTTTGGACTGGAGCGTGTCATTTTAATAAACTATAACTTAATAATACTATAACCCAATATTGAGCAATTTTCTCTCAAAGTTAACGCAAGGCCCAATTATCAGGATGTCTCTATAGATGATCCTGAGCACTTATTTGTGCTTTGTGGTGTATTAAAGGTAGTATTTAAGTGTTTGCGAAAGTAGCGAATGTTTTTTCGTCAAATCCTGACGATAAACATTTGCAACGTTCGCAAACACTCGCAAGCCTTCAGCACTCACTGAGAAACGGGCTTAATAAGTGATTCTTCCTCTCCGAACTGATCAGAAAATGTTCCTCATGGTTGACAATTGTAAGTGCTAAATCTGTTCAATATTTCAAATGGCAAATCCTTCTGTGTCTGGACAACACAAGGTCGGGCCAAGCTGCCAACTCTAGAATTGTGACGTGAAACAGAAAGATTGCCAGAAAAAGACGAAGAAAAGAGTTTGCATACGCAATTTAGTTAAGCTAACAGTTAGCCTAGCTTGTTTTAGTTAAGCTAACAGTTAGCATAGCTTTTTCTATTACTTCTCCTACAACTCTTTCTTCTTTGTTATTTTCTGCCAGTATGGATGCCCTTTGGCACTGTGCTGCCTCTTGAAGGTCAATGTTGGTATGACAATAAGCATCTGGTTTGGGGGAGGAGACACGTGATTAAACAGAGATAACGTTATGCAAGTGTGATTTGCTGTGTTAGCCATCTTGAGTACAAGGCACACAATTAAGAGCAGTAACCTCGTCATGTGTGGAGTCGGTAACATTGTAACAATTAGCTGAAGCGGAATACACACCATTTTTATCCCACACCACAAGATAATGTTTTAGAGGCTTTTACTGAATTTGATCACGACGGAGAGAAAACACTCAAATTTTATAGTGTGTGTGTAACACACTAAATATGTTTAAAGTGACATGAACTTGTCGTACAGTATGTAATATGTAACATTTTGGAAGCGACTTGCCCAAATGTTGACCATCAACCACCAAGTTTAAAGACACATTTTTCCAGACCTAACTGTAATTATTACTTATTATTCAGTCTTTGGTAGATCCATTTCATGACGCTTCTACAAAGAGTCCAGATGTCGCCCTCCCGCTATTTTACGAAGCGAAAAACGCCAAGCTTCAGGGTGGCGGCCAGATATAAAGTCCACAGTGCGACATTAACATTTATGCGGCTCACATTTCCCACCACCACCCGCCGCAGTTTGTGCTCAAATCTGCTCTCCCCAAACAGGACGCCCTTTGAGTGATGCATCATCTCTTATTAGATGACCGTAGAAGTATGAAACATCTGGAGGGGGCTAACACCTCGCCGCTTCCCGCCGGGAGTAAAGTCATCACGTTTGTTGCAAGTGAGACTGACAAAGGTTATTTTTTTTTATGAGCAGGGTGTTTCCCCGCTCACATTTTTGGGAGGAGAATCCGAGGCGTGATGAACAGATTTGTCTTTTTCCCACGCCGTAGAGAAGATTGAGACCTTTGTGTTTACCCGGACACAGTGTCAGTTACAGCTTAAAAGTGGGTCCATTCTAGACGTCTTGACTTTTTGACTGCGTCATTATGGAACAATTTGCAGAGCTCCCAACCAATTTGGAAACGCTTTATTAGCATCATGCGGATGCCCAAAACAATCACGGCTGACGCGGACGATGCCCCGCGTTCTTGTTGCTGTCAAAGTATTTCCCTGACATGCGGTTTGCACTCCCGGCCTGCAATGGCTCCAGTTTCTTCATGGAAAAGGATTGCAGTGTGTGAGTGTGTGTGTGTGTGTGAGATTCACTGACGTTATTTACACGGCCACGGTTTTGCTGCCTCCCTCCCTCCCTCCCTCCCTCCCGGCTCGGCGAGTGGAGATTGTGGATTTTTTTTTGGCATTGACCCACATCTGGATTTGTGCACTCGAGGGTGCCCCACCCCCTCGACAAGTCTCTTGTGAAGCCACAAGCCGATACGTTCCCGCTCTTTCCCAGGGTACCGTGAATGCAAAGTCCGGGGTTCATCCGAAAAACTTCCTGCTACTCCGCTTAAAGTAGTTTTGTTTTTTACAAATGAACAGCAAAATGTCCTGAGGGCATTAAACGTGTCCTTGCTGTAGGTGGAAAAGTAAGCGGAGCGTTGAATCTGCTTTCCATCCCGGGTGCCCCACCTTGACTGGAATACAATGGATGGGGAGCAGGCCTACGACTCTTAACTCACTCTGCAGATTCCCCCCCTCCCCACAAAATTCCCTTGATGTTTGAGAACCAAAAGCAGCTTTGAATGCCATCACAAGGCCATATACTTTGTATATAGGGAATTGCACAATTGCGTTTATGGTTGGTAATGTGAAAACACACAGATGGATTTTTAGGAAGTGACTCAAATGATCCACTCGGATTGCAAAAAAATAATAATGTGGAGGTGGAACACTTTTTAGATAGCAAACTCACACTCTTATAACTGCTGGTTTAAAAGTAACCCAAATTGGTCAAACTATCAAATCAATTGCCACCCACGTCACCCGTCGATCCGGGTCAGTACAGACGGTTCTTCTTGGTCTGTGTATTTTTTCAAGGCTTCACGTCATAAAGCACTCGCCGAAAGGTGGGCATCCGTCAATGATGGGCCGACGTAGCAACGGAAGTGCTCGTGCGCCTCTAGCCCAACCTTGGTTAAAAGTAACCAAATCTGTCCAAAATCCACAGCTAACCTACAACCCATTCCAAAAAATGATGTACAATCGCTAATATAATTCACCAAAAAGTTGCTAATTGGACTATGCTGTCATTGATTAGAATGTTACCTGTATGACACAGACTGCCGCCACTTATGTAGGACCAAATCTGCCAAAATTCAAAATAAATAAATGACTAAAAGTGAAAATAAAAATGGATATAAAAAATATAATTCAAAAATTTAATGCAAATGCATTTATTAATATATATATATATATATATATATATATATATATATATATATATATATATATATATATATTGTTGTTGTTTTCATTTCCAATTATTTTTATTTTTTTCATTTAATTATTTAATTATAATTTTTTTACTGCCGTTTTTATTTTCACTTGTAGTCATTTATCTATTTATTTATTTAGAATTTTGGTCCTCCATAGCCACTAGCATTACCCGTCAGTCTGCGGTTGCGCTAGCCCCCCAACAAGAGAAAAGGTCTCAATGGCCAACCAGAGCTTAAAACTGTGGTTACATACATATGAAATTTAATTTCACATGTCTAAGAGCTACGCAAATAACGATGAGATTATTCAATTTAGCTTTGTGACTCACCGGCTTCCTTCTTCGTGAAGCATTACAGCTATCGATTTTGAACAAAACAGGTCGACTCAGATGTTGCTAACCTATTTTCACTTGTCATTGTCTATCAAGGATTTCTTACGTGTTTTTATATAACGCCGTGAGGCTGCCACAGATTGAAGAGAAGTGGTAGCGTTAAACATGAACTAGTCCAAATAAGAACATGAGAGTGATCATTTTTGTTTCATCATCCGTTTGTTAGTTAGCATGCTAGCTACTGCAGCTGTTGCGCTTCATGCTCACGCTGTGTGTTTTCCCCATGCTTGTCTGCTGTCAGTATTTTTTAGGCGTCTGTGTGGCACACTCATTCTCCCACTCAGTCAATTTGTACCAACTCCAAGGAGTACCGGCTTGTCGTTTCATTTTTTTGGGGTCAAACATCCTCTCTTTTCTCACCGATTGGCTGGTAGAACGATCACGCAGTTCTCTTAAGTGATCACATCTTTCTCCTTGCCAGATTAAAGGTTGTTGTTTTGTTTTTTCTTTTAATTTGTCACCCGCCCATGTATCGATTGGGCAGGCGCCCGGGACGTGTCAACGCGTCTATATTTGTCAGTGTTGCTTGCAGCCTCTTATTGAAGGCCAAGCTTTCCATACATAATTAAAAGAAGCTGGGATGAAAGAGCCGCTGCCTCAGTCAGTTGTTCATCCATCAAAAACTTTGAACTGGCTTTTGCACAGACGTCTCCGCCAATGATTTTCTGGTGGTAGCCACCGGACAAACAAAGGCACCCCTTTTCCATTTGCGCCTCATCCCTTTGTCTCATATTTGACTCGAGGGGGCTTTAAGGCTTTAATTAAATTCCAATCCCCCGCTCTCACTTCTCCACAGACTGTCCCCCTCCGTCGTGCCTCTGTGGGAGGTTGCGAAGTCGGCTTTGCTGCCTGTTGTGGTTTATTTGAAAGAGTCCTGTGGAAAGCTCAGCTCTTCATGATAGAATTCGCACATGTGGTGCAGACAGTAAGAGCAAGAGTGTGGGCCTGCACATGCACTGTAGTGACACCCTGTCTAGTTTGAGGGGCTCCCACCTGACCTAAGGGATTTGTGCAAATTTGTCCTGACCGCCATCCCTCTTTTTTATTTTTATTTTTTTTACTCTGTCATTGCACCCTTTTCCGTGGCCACCCACTACCATGGCCCACATTGCTCGCAATCAGACGCAACATCAATCTGTCATGAGACTGAGCTTGTCTAGTCTTGAGAGGAAGGAGGAGTTCTGCACGGCTGATCCACACTGACAGTGATGGACAGGTCCAGAGAGGAGAGCTGATGGCCAAAGTTCCTCTCCTGTCTTGCCCGGACAACGTCGGAGAGGATGGATGTGGCGCTTGTGAAGCATCCAAGTCGTGCTTGCTTCATATGTAGGCCGTGAATGTAAAAGGCGACGCTGAAATCCGAAACCTCTTTTTATTTGTCCAGGGTTTGTACATTTCCAGACAGAATGACAGAATAAATGTGAGCAAGTGATGGAAAACACACAGTAGGGACATTTTAGGGCTGGAATGGAATTCGGCAACCTAGCTTTTTGTTCCTGTGAAACCAATATATCGATATATATATATATGTATGTAATGTGGTTAGCTTGACTGCCTCACACTTCTGAGGTTCAGGGTTCAAATCTCGTGAACTTGCATGTTCTCTCCCTGTGCTTGTGTAGATTTTCTCGGATGCTCAGATGGAATTGGCCCCAGTTCACCCACAATTCTCTCTCTCTCATATATATATATATATATATATATAAATGAGAGAGGTGTCAAAATTAGTTAATTAATTTTGAGTTAATTAAAAGTTCCTTAAACGCCACAAATTTTTTTACTTACTTGGGAGAATTCTAGTCACAACGCAGCAATCACATCCACGTCAAAATTTTGCAGTAATAAATTTAATAATGACGCTTACAATTGTGGAGACTGGGGTCAAGTTGTATTTTACAATTTTAAAAATGTGAGGAATTTCACAAGTTACTTCATGTTAAAGAATATATACATATATATTTCAGAAATTTGGTTTTGTATATAATGAGGGAAAAAAGCCCAATACTGTACAGTATAATAAACTGCTTTTATCTTTTTACCATCTCTTTACCAATCCTAATGTCATCACAGGATAAAATGAGTAAGCAGTATGTCTTGTTTTCCCCGGTTGTGTCTTTTCAAGGGTATCGTTTGTTTAATGCGCCGTTGAAAAGGCTACAGCTGGAAAAGTGAACAGGAGCATTTTTTAACAAGCTCACAAAGCCCCTAAAGCCCAAATCCAGAGATGACCGGCTCACGCACACCAGGAAACAGTCCCGCAATCCGCCATTACCAAACCCTTCACGTCAATCTGCAATTTTAATTGAATTTCTCTCTCTTTTTTTAAAGGCCAAGCTCATCAGACATTGATTTGGAGAGAGCAATCTTCTGACCACAGTAGAATTCTAATCAGCATAATTCAAATTTGAAGCCGGCTCGCCTGAGATACGGCGGCGAGACCTTCAGGGCGCCCGTGGAAAATCGGCATGGACGAAGCTTTTCTGTGTTCGCTCATTTCCGCAGGGGGTGAAGAGGGATTTGTCCCATATATTGTGCGGCATTCCCGAAGGGATGACAAATCACCACAGAGAAGCCATCGTCAACATAAATAGGATATACAGCCCGGTCGAGTCTTCAGATTCCGCTAGGCCATAATGTGGATATCACGAGAATTAAATCTTACTTGTCCTTGGACGTGATAGCACATGTCATACGTGTCTGCTTCAGAAGGAAACCTGCGCATCAATCTGAATCATCAAAGCGGACATAGGAAATACATCATCAAAGCCATCAGGAAGATTTTTTAGTTGACATACTTCATTTGATACGCGACTCTGCGTTTTGCACGCATAAACATCACAGAGGATTTTGAAACATAAATTATGTCTACTATGGAGTTATTACTCTAAATATGATGTAAAATCCACTTTTAAATGATGACAAAACATTAGTGAAGACTTGCTTGGTTTTTGTACTGCCTCCTCTGATGTATGTAAACATCTTATCAAAGGATCTTTTGATTTGGAAAACTTTTAGCTATTCTGCCCTCCTTGAACATGCACCGTTTTGTTCAGCAGAAACCTCACAAAACTAACAAATTAGAAGCAAAGTCTATTTTGTCACTCTGTTGGGACATACACAAAACAAAGAAGGATGAAACATCAAGGGCCCTATTTTCGTGCCTCGCGGAAGTCTAGCTCAAAGTGCAGAGGAAGTTTTTTCTTTTGGAATTTCCTAGAAAACTTTGCACAGGTAGGATTGGGCGTAAGGTGGCGCTTGCCTTCATGTCAATCAAATGCACCAAAGTGCGTGCTAACATTTAGACGTGCTTTTACCAAGTCTAAAATCAAGTCTACTTCTTGCCACCAAATTCTGAGATGTGCTGGGGGAGCGTCAGCCGGGACCCTCACAAGCACGCTAAACTAGACTTGCTACGGCGCGAGAATGAAGATCTGGCCGTTTTTACGACAAGCACACAGGCACCCCGCTAAACATCCGACGTCCAGTGGACCTCCAGATCATGTCCGTATCGCGTGGGCCGCTCGTGGACCGTATTTCTACGTTATATGACCGCCAAAATAGGTTGACATATGACGTTTAACCATGGCCTTAATATGGACGTTGATATGACGTCCCATACTCACCATGTTTGTACTTTTTTAGTTAATACATTTTTTTTATTTTATTGCTATTTTTTGGACTTGAAAGTTTACGTTTTGATGCATATGTGGAAATTCATTCTATCCTGCGTGTTGTATATAGATTTAGGCTCCACCTCTCTAGGCTCTCCCATATGTGCATTCTCAGAGGAAGTGGTCCTGCTGATCTGCTCAAGGTAAGTTGCATTACGCCGCCCCATTTATTCGCTAATAGCCACATTTATACTTTTCGTTTCAATGCTGTATTGTGATCTGTCACTAGCGTTATTAATAGCAGGAGGACCTGCTGAGCTGCGTTCTTTTTAGCCATGCGGATGAAAAAATGGTACACATTTAGGCTGGGCGCTATGCTAGGTGCTAGCAGCTATAGCTAGCCACGCACCACCGCCGGTGTTCGTTGCCACTGTTGACATGTTTTAAGATGCTTTGTAATCATTCACCTCATCATATGTTCTCCTTTTCATATGTACGCTAAAGCAATGTGGGAGGAGGAGGGAAAAGAAGCGCAGGGCACGGTGCCATTCATCCGGACCGAACCATCCGATGGACACATAGCAAAGCACACATATGGCTTTAAAACAATAAACCAATTGTAACAAACTGAATTAGCACGCTATATTTTTATTTCTTTATTGAGCATTTTCATGCATGATTTCACACCAAAATAATGAATATAGGCCTGCAATTTGGTCTATACAAAGTGCCAAAAGGACGTCCACATGACCTGTTTTGAACCCGATTTCAATTACGTTGAAAAGACGTTGATGAAATTATGTAATCTGATATTGCAATCTGCAGCCTAATGTGACGTCTGTTCTACGTATGCCCGTTAGGGCCCCAAATGTTAAAGCACCCAAAAATGTCCAACCACAACTCATAATTATTTCAACTTAATATATTTGTCAGCTTGCATGTAATAGTAATGGACGCTGTCGGAGAGAGGAATAACGTTGTGGGAGAGGCAAAAAGTGAGTAAAAAAAAAAGACCCTAAACAACACAAGAAAAAAAGTTGCTAAATTTGTTGCGAGTCACTTTTGACGGAAAAAAAAAAGTCGCCAAGAAGCTTTGGAAAGTCGCCAGATTTAGCGAGAAAGACGCCAAGTTGGCAACACTGAATCAGTCTATTTCGCATGAACTCTACTTGTGTCTATTGATATCTAGCACTAGCCTCTCAATATTGCACCACAAGAAATAACAGCATTCTCGAGACTTTTGTCCATGTCGCTCGAAACCCAATTCTAATACCAAAAAGCTCTTTTTGTTTCTGAATGTGACTTTCTGAAGAGCAGCATATCATTTTCGATGCACTTTTGCCGGAAGTCGCAGTGAAAGTGAAACATTGTGCTCGCGATGGGAATAAGCGCAGCTTGACTCGCTCTCCTGAAAACTTAATTTTGAAGACTGATCTCCTTCAGAAGAACATTATAAAAAAAAGTTTTTAGAAAATGAGCACGGTTTTCTCTGCAGTTACTTTTATTCTGGGTTTCATGGTGGAAAGTTGAAACTACCGCTCTGTAAAATTCCCATGTCCAATAAAAGTGATGACAAAATGTGTTATTCCTTCCTACGAAGAAGTTCTTGTTAATAACAATTTGTAAGAGAAGTCTTACAGTATTTATGTCCACATGTTCCCAGGAAGTTTACAGCGGGATCTTTCCCCAAACAAAGGCCACAATGAAACATTTATTTTCTAGTTCTAGTTACATGTTGGCGTGGTTTCGTCTGAGTTTATCGATGCTTCTAAGCTAAATATTTAAGTGAAATCGGAGCCCTTGTTGACGCAGTCTGTCATAAAAGGGTCATTAAAGCGCCTGCGAGAAGGTCCGAAAATAAGACGTGTCACCGCGTGAACAGGTTCAACATTTTTCCCGCATGTAACTTTTATTTTTCAAAGCGGCGGCGCGGAAAAACGTTTGCTTTCTGCGCGAGCGTGACATTGATTTTCCTCCTAATTATCTCCACATGCTACACTTCTCGTTGCAAAAATGAGGCCGGCCCAGCGCCACCGGGATGCGTTCGCTGCTAATATAGTGTAAGTACATTAGCTGTGAATTAAACTTTTAAATACAGCATCGATCAGAGGCACCCCCCGCCCCCGCTTTGTAATGCTCACACTGGGAAGTCGGCGGCAATATACGGCAGGCTGACTACAGCGCTGCTTTATCACATTATAGCTTTCTATTTAAGTGTTTCATTCTAAAGGATGTTGCCCTTAATATGTCACTTATCTCTCCTGTTGGTAATGGATGGCAAATGAAAACATGAATAGCACTCAATGGAGCGCAGACTCGAGGGAAGAAAATGAGGACTGCATTTGTGTCTGGCCTTATGCGTAGCAGGGTACACACAAACCGATAATCGACACGAGCTTAAGTATCTTCTTGGCTTTCTATCAAAATTTAAAAAAAATCATGATTATTAGCTATATCTAAAAAAAAATTCTGATTTAATTATTAATTCAATTATTCAAATTATGCAGAGGTATTTTTCTAGAAGTGAATGGTCCTTTTTTTTTTTTTCCCTGAGAGAGCTCAGTATTGTTCATTCGGTAATCTTACAGGTTCAACATGTCATCATCATTGCTCTCTCTCTCTCTCTTTTTCCCTTTTTCCTTTTTTTTGTATGTGCGTGCGTGTGTGTGTGCTCATTAATTCACCTAAAACCTATTAAAAACCGAACACTTCAGAATCCAGCTAGAGTCGTGAGGATGTCAGGAGACCCGAGGAAGGATCAAAGAAAATTTGAATTTCGGTAGATGCTGGTGTGGTGGATCTGGCATGCATGAAAAACTCCACCAAAGAGGGGAGTTGTCGACCTCGGCCAGGACAGAAAAAGCACAACCCCCCAGGGCCCCATAGGCCGCGGCAGCGCCAAGGTACAAATCCCGGGCCCCGCAGGGGCCATCAGCTGGAGAGCAGACCCAGAAGCCAGGAGCACCCCCACCCCAACATGGCCCACGGCCCACGGCCCATGCCCCAAGCCCAACGCAGCAGAATGGGGCACGGCAGGCCCACCAGGCACCCCACCTGCCCGGGGCAACGGCCATTTCTCATGCAACTATATGGGACGTGCGTTGAACGGCGGCATATTGGCTCCATAACTGAATCACTTTGTGCTTAAAAATACTTGTTATCCCCTCCGGAGGCAGCTCTGACACTAAAGCGAGTAGCCCCGTACTTCCTACTTCCTTTCCTCCGTGACCGGGCGGTGGTCACATGACTACAGGGAATGCGCAAAAAGTGTTTTACACTTTTGCGAAATACTTCTATTTCGACACGTCTTAAAATCCACCTCATGAGAGCGTAAAAACATTTTTGCGATATTTTTTCCGAAAATCATGTGTTTCCATTACCAGCCTGCTTTTGCGCAATTTGCCTTTTGCGCAAAACTGCGGGTAATGGAAACGCACCAAGTGACGGACTGGGAAATTTGTCCTGATAAAATACGTCAATGGGTGGGTGCTTAACCTGGCTATAAACAGAGGTGGGTAGTAACGAGTTACATTTACTCCATTACATTTACATGATTAACTTTTTGAAAAAAAAATTACTTCTAAGAGTAGTTTTACCACACAGTACTTTTGACTTTTGCTTGAGTAGTTGATTCCGCGCCTAATTATGAGATGCACCTTTTGTGTGCACCGAGTCTATAAATGTGGTTGTGTGGCTTTGGTAAGTGCTCCACTTGACTGACTGTGTGGGAGCATTTCCACGGACATATTGCTTATATACAGGAAATGTGTCCCTGGTTGAGGACTGGCAGGCATGATGAGAACCTGAAAGAGTCAACTGAAAGATGACGTCTTGGTGCTTTTGTTTTAAGAAACTGCCACCTATGGTCGTTAGACTGGGAGTTAGCGCCGAGCGAGTTACGCCACAATTTGTGAATGGATTGTGCATGCTTGGGCTAACGTGTCTGCTTGCACTGTTCACAAGCTCAAAAAGTTCTTTATTTTATGATTTGAAGATGCCAGAATTTTCACATAATTTTATTGTTTTGTCTGTCTAATGACATTGTTTTTAAAAGTAAATCACACTTTATGTTCAAGCAGTTACTCAGTATTCTTTTCAGTGAATACTATTTTTGAAGTAATGCTACTCTTACTCGAGTACAATTTTTTTCTACTCTACTCACTTTTGGCTTTAAAGCCTAGTGGGCCGCCAGGCTTGTAAACGTTGGGGGAAACCCTGCAGTTGTTGTAAAAGCAATTCAGGACTGAACGTTTTTTTGTTTCTTCATCTGTTTGTTAGTAACCAGGCGACTTCCTGGTTCACAGTGGCTGCCCTAAGATGAGGATACTTACTATTAACGTGCCATAACATTTTTGATTCTTGATCTTGATTCTTATTTTTTTTTTATAAAAAATGAATTACGTTTTTTTGGTTTCTTTTAATTATCATTCTACTTTCCGATTATGTAAGACGACGGGCTACTATTTTGTTTTTGGGGTCGGGTCAGCATTTTCATCAAGACTCAAATGGCAAAAAGAAAACATAAATGACTAACTTTGAAGATCTTTGATAACTCGTTATGTACACCATGACCTCTGAATAAATCAGGAACTTTTATGCATATAGTTTGGGAATGTAAAATTGTTGCCAACTTTTGGCACTGTACTAAACAAAAATCCTGAAAATCCCCCCAAAACCTATTCTAAGTAAGTTATCCACAATTAACGCATAACAATGTCAAAGACGAGTAAAGTATTACTGGCTGGCCTAACAGTAACGAAAACTAAACGATTACATTGAGATGGCAACGACCGCACGCACTTAAGCATCTCTTCATGGTATCTGACGTTTCTTGGTATATTTTATCTGGAAATATCTACAGCCCAAATCCATGCAGCAATATGGCAGCAGATCAAATGAAAGCCAGACTTGGAAGATGACTTAAAAATGGGCACGCCTTGTATTTATTAATGATTATGATTTGCTTTGAGTTTATTATAGTACACCACTTCTGGATCATGTAAGGTGATAGAGCCACATATCATTTATGGATTCAAGGGCGTGGACAGCATTTACATCGTGATGCAATTAAAGAAATTACTCGAACAAAATTGAATAAAAAAAAAAACATTTTCCCTGTCCGATTGTGACTCCGCCATTTTTATTCTGGAACTCAGGGGAATCGTTTAAACAGCGAAATACGAAATTAATTCCACTCTCAATCGTTTTTATCCTGACGCTTGCGCCATTCATCCAACAATTTAAATAAAATAAAATAAATAAAAAACACAACATCTAAATTCAGTTATTCAATATGTAGTAAATAGAGCTCTGTAATGACTGTTTTCTGACAATAACATCTGTGCAAATTGACATATCAAAAGGCACTTTGAAGTGACAAGCACAGGAAAATAAAATGCTCATATTTAATTTTACGAGTTTCAAGTGCTGCTTATGCTTGACAGGGAGTCACGCAGTGTACTCAGATATTGCCTTTTTTCTCTCAATCCCTCTGCTGCACGTTAAAAAAATTACAATCATTACGTCTGCTCCCAAACGGCCACGAACTGTGGGAACAATTGCTTAAATGTCGGAAAATTCCTCCTCCCCGGAGCTTTAGGACTAATGGCAGTCATATGTTGTGTCACAGGGTGGAAGGAGGGGAATGCATTGCTATTATTTCAGCGGAGAGAACCCAACAAAAACACAGCCTCAGTGTGTTTACTGTATAATGGCGGAGACAGTGTTACCTCTGTTTGCCCGCCAACTGGTGTAATCAGACTCAAACTAGGAAAAACAACAACAATGGCATTTGCTCAATGGTCATCCTTTTTAAGTGCATGACTTGACTCGAGATTTGCAGCATGAATGAATAAAAAAGAAGTTACAATAAAACAGTAATGAGGTTTTGCTAAGCTAGTATATGCTAACTGGGCTACATGCTAACAGAACTTCTATTGCTAAATGACTTTATAAACATTTATTTTTCATTATTATTTTTTTCATGTGTAAAGCACTTTGAGTTGTTTCTGTACATGGTAAGGTGCTATATAAATGAAGTTGACTTGACATTGTATTGTTTGTACAATAACAATCAGGACAGTGACATTAGTTAGTGCTGGTGAAACAAGGTGGTTTCTGGTCCATCCATATTGTAAGCTATTAAAGTAGATGACCTGGAGTTCTTTTTGTCTCAAGATTGAAATCAGAATTTAAAATAAATAAATAATCAGAAACTAAAGATGCCAAGAAAGTAAACATTAGAATTGACAATGACGCAAGTGCTAGCAAAAAAATCTATCTAAACGGATTTAAAGCACATAAAAAAAAGCATAGCTAACTTGATTTTTCCATTGCATAAAGATAATTATAGTAATTAAATGTAAATTTTAAAAAACAAACAAAACAAAACAAAAACCTTTAGTAAACTGGGGAATTTTTTTTTATCAATTTGAGCTCAAAGAAATTGAATCTTAAAGTCAGAAGCTAAAGTTGTCAACCCAGAAATGCTAACAATGCTTCAAGCTAACACAACTCAGCTTATTCTATGACATTATGTCTTGAAATAAACATTGTGTTGTTGTTTTATATGTACAGCAAAACTGAGGATCGCTGCATTAGACCTGGCGTATTTGCCAACACAACCTGAGAAGTGTCTTGGCTCGTCCACCTACAGACTAAGTTGCCATCACAGATATTTTTCTAGTTAACATGATATTCTTAGTTTCTTACATACAGTAATTGTGCTTTAAATAGCATTCTGGATACAGCTGTGCCCTTGCTGCTCCAAGTATTATGTAAGGATAAATTATCCCATACCATTGCTTTACTTAGCAAATGCAACATTATAAATTAAAGGTCATTTAATATAGATTTTCACCATACTTTCAAATGTATATTTACTGTAAGCTACATCCACTTGCAGAGTCGATATTCCATACAGAGAGGGATACGCCCCAGGTATGAAAGATTAGTGCTCGCGGGCTGTTTTGACTCTTAGCTTGAGCTGCAAATTCAAAACAGAGCAGCCAAGTGGGCCGCTGACTTCAGCGCAGTGTTGCGCTGTGGGATGGCGGCGAGCGAGCGAGCGTCAGAGCGTCTTTATCTTGTTTGTGCAGAGTGAAACGTGGAGGAATGTAAGCTGTACATTTACACAGGCCCTGAGGAAATAGAATAGCCCTTCTGCATTGTGCTTGTCCTAATGTAATTATGCATAGTTCCTGCTCAGGCGAAAGGAAAGATTCCTATCCGCCAATATAATGTCTGCAAGTATGCCCCGTTTTTACTTGAATAATAATGTTAATATTATTTTTCCCAGCAAGACCTTGGTGGAGAAGGTCAAAAAGTAAACAGAAAGGAGTTTGGGATACTGCAGAATCTCTTAAATTAAACATAATTCCTTCTCAGGACGATACACCTCCCCATAGGGAATAATGGCAAAAGAAAACCTTGAACATTCTTTGCTGTCATACGATGCAAAAATAAGATAACCACTTCAAGATGAATATGATGAAAAAAATTGCAGTCATTTGAAGACTTTAGCGTCTTTTTTTTTTTTGTTATGATATGTATACTCTTTCAATAACATGAATCTGACATCTAACATTCTTTCACTAGGAGAAATACCAAAACTTGGAACATGAAAGTCACCCCAAAAATTTGCCACTAAAAATACTGACCAAAGAACTAACAAACTGAAATTCGGACCCAAAAAAGTTGGACAAGTTTATAAATAAGTAATGGTAAACTATCGTATTAATAAACACATTTACTGGTAACTAATCATTCGCAGGCAGCATTGCAATTCGACGCAATGTATGGCATAAGCAGCTGTTTTCGAGCCTTAATCTATGTGTGATGTGATTTTGAATTCTACGTGTTGTTTGATGTGTGTTTTTTTTTATATTTATTTTACCAGCGTGGACGTGAAATGATGTCCAAACTCTCCGGCGGCTGCAACATCAAAGGCGTCCAAGTGAAAACCTGCTAATGTCCTCTCTGGCGTCCATCAGCTCTTTAATTTGCCGCCAAAGAGGAGGGAGAAGACGTGCTTTCATCTTTTGGAAAACGGTGTCGTTTTTGTGTGTGTGCTTTTTCGAATGCAATCTGGGCGTGGCATGGAATAATGCGTCAAAAAAATTGTGTAAACTGAAAAAAAATATATATATATTTTTTCAAATTTCTTTTAGGGAGGAGGGTGTTGGGGTTCACAATTTTATAAATCAATTCCTTAGCGTAATTTAAAAAAAATCTGATTTTGTATTGATTTTGCTAAAAAAAATAATAATTCAGAGACACTTTTTTGGGGTAACAATATTTTTAACCATTTTCTTGTTTGATTTTCCGTGTCCTCAATAAAAGCCATACAGTAAAAAAATGTATATCAGTTACATTACAGATGCTAACGTGAATAGCAGATGCTAACATACAACAATAAACACCTATGTACAGTATGCCACTTAAAACATTAATGAAAAAGTTAATAGCGTCATTAGGGAGAGTTTTTTTTTGTTCCTTTACATCTCCAATGTGAATAACATGAAATAAAAAACAAACAAACTCAGAAGTCAACCAGCCCTTCATCACATTGAGGAAAGGACGTGATCATCTTTCTATGCATATTACGTTGTTCCTTTTTCACAATTCAATGTGCTTTAGGAGATAATACGGAGCACAGGTGACTTGAGTGATAATGAACCAATATATATGCATCAAACAAACGCTGTCCTCAGCCTTTATGAAAACGACATCACACAACACAATGCCTTTTTTTTTTGGAGGGATCTTTATACTTCAGAACAAGGTCTCTTTCTTGGTGCTTCTAAGGTGATTTATAAACGAATGAAACGCTTTCGCAAGGAGGCAGCGAGCCACGGACGACTCGCATGTCTGCAGCTTTGGCCTCTGCGCAGGTCTCTTGACATCAAACTCATAAAATGAGCCACCCGCAACATGCGCACATCGCAAGAGCTCCCGCTGAGCTCGTGTGTGGCCATTTTGAGCCGCAGCAGCTGAAAGATAGGCTATCGCGCTAACTGTCCGTACTTGACAAACCGCAAAGTCACATTCATTTTAAAACGTTTTTATTGGCTTGTTAATGTTGTGTGTTTGTTTAAGGGTAAAAGTATGTGCCTCCGTGTAAGGCAGGGGAAACTACGACGAAATACTGTAACAGCACTTTAGAAGCAAGCTAGCTAGTTTAGCCAGGCACAGTATTAGCCCTTGTACATTCCTATTGCAGATATCACTGAATCACCAATTGGTAGATTATGCTTCATTCTTTCCCCTCGTAAAAACAATCGCAAAATCCGTGCTCTTTTCCAAGCTGATATTGTGTCTGTGTCACCTGCAATATCATACTGGAACTGTCGTGTAAAGAATTTATGTTGGGAAAAAAATGTGGACCATGCCTCAGAAATTGACAAGGTGAAGAAAGTGTCTTAAAAAAATTATTCATCTTTGTTATCCTGTGAAATCCTTTTTTGTTAAATTTGGTAATGATATGGATCTGAACTGCCGCTTGTGTGGCTCCCAATCAGAGACTCGTGTGCATTTGTTTTGGAAATGTTCTTATGCTCGCAAGCTATGGCAAGATGTTTGCAAATTTATTTTGGACAATATCTTTTGTAATTTTGTGCTTTCCTTACTAAATGTTTTTTTGTTTTTTTTTGAACAATGACAATTTATTTGAAAAAAAATATCATTCAATTAGTCTTTTAATATATCTTGCTAAGTTTTATATTCATAAGTGTAAATTTGTAAAGTCTAAACCTATTTTTTTCTGTTTTTGAAAGAGATAGACTCATATTTACTAGGGGTGGGAATCTTTGAATGTCTCATGATTCGATTCGATTCAGATTTTTTGGCGTGCGATTAGATTTTGAATCGATTTTCGATTAAGAACGATTTTTGCTTCAAAATGATTTGATTGAGAATGATTTTTGCTTCAATTTATAGATGTTCAAGGAATCGTAATGATCTACTCCAGTCTGACTCGCTAATGCTAATTAGTGCTCTACTCGCGGCACTTTTATCACTCAATAGAACGGCTCTACGCTGAAAAAAAAAAAAAACTTTTATTGGAATAACTTGATCGTGACTTTTTCCTTCTACTCTCTAATGTGGCTACAACTTAACAGTGTATTAGACCGTGTGGAACTACACTGCCCCTCAATGGCCAAACCGGGTACAACATGAACAGCGCTACCAATAAAGGCACACACAAACAAAGCAAAGACAGTATGAAATAATTTAAATAAAATCGATTTTGGGGCATTTAAAATCGATTCTGAAGCGAACGAAATGAGAATCGTGATTCTTATGAAAATCGATTTTTTTGGCACACCCCTAATATTTACAGTCCATCTCTACTTCCAAATATAAGAAGGCTGTCAAGACCTTAATATTGTGTTTTCATTTTGGTGTTTTTAACATTTCTTAGTTTAAAACCCCTGGCATTTTGTTTTCACTATTATTATTTACCCCCTTTTCCTTTACTATTATTGTGAGATTGTTGTGAATGACTTGTAAGTTTACTGCGATGATGATGATTGTTTCCTTAATGTCTACCATGTTTTGGCTTTTGATTTCAATTTGTTAAATCAAGCAATTAAAAAAAAAGTATTAGCCCTTGTACAAAGAATCAACAATATAATACACTTACCGCCGCTGGTGTTAGCCAAACAAGTTACTTTAGTCCCTGTAAGAGAAAACAACAACAACAACAATAATAAAACACAATTACCCAAGAAGTTGGATGGTTAAGTACCTTTGTTAGCTTACTAAATCTGTAAGTAATTTAACGAGCAAACTAGACGTCTTAGCTCGCTAACTAAACTAAACTAAACAAAAGCTAGCTCCAGAATATGCATCTTTTTACAGTAAAAACATATAACAGTTTCTTGTGCTACGAATCTGTCAAGCGTAACTTGCAAGCGCCGCCGCCGCCTACTTACCGGTACCTAGCCTCGCTAGTTCATATTACCATCACTTACTTACTTAACCATAAACCAGTGCAAACCCGGCTAAACGATAGATACAGTATATTACAGTAATTTTAAACCAGCGTGCCATGATCCATTTATTTAATTTAACTGAATATTTTTATTGAATGATCTCTTAAGGCAAATAATTTAGGCTACCATGTTTTTCTGACTGTAAGTGATTTCCTACACCCCGTCCCCCTAAAGTTTTTCTCATACTCATCTGAATATTCTAGAATGTAAAGAGTGATTTTATAATTAGCAATGCTCACTAAATATAGAAGCTGTTAGCCATCTGTTATTTAACTTCACTAGGCTTACTTTACTGCCTATTAAGTGTATTTGGAGATCAGGGATGGGCAACTCGTGACTAGCCTGCGACCACACTATAAGAATTAAAAATAAAATACAAATAAAACAAACAAAAATTCTGCATTCTAATGATTTTGAAATGTAGTCTACGATGCATTTGGGGTCATTTTGATCCATGTTCTTGCTAGCGCTCCACTGTCTTAAAGCAATTTTCTTGGCTGCTAATCAGTTGTCTGCTACATTTTTCCTGGTTCATCCTGTGGGAAATTACTTCCGAGTTTCAGTTCATTGTTTAGGGCTCCCACAGTATCATTACTATTTCGGACCATTCTTGGCGGATCTCTTGTGTTTTCTCAAGAAAAGAAAAAAAAGGCTAACAATCTGCCGTGTAACTAGCTGCATAAAGCCGAATAAAGAGACCTAGTTAACGAATGCCAATGAACACAGCTGAGCACTTAGCGCATAAAGAGACATATTTCCCTCCGGGGTTTGATGGGTAAAACAAATGACTGTGGGATTTGTGTTGTCGGACAGAAACAAATAAATGATACTGTAATGCAGTTCCGTGTCTGCTGGATGCTTCATTAATCAAACTGCGAGAAGACGCCTTTGGAGGGGATTCACAAATTGGCTCAGCTGTTCACATCTGGCCACAAAAGATAAGGTCATACAAATTTCGCTTTTTTGTGTCAATCATGCATCTGAATGCCAAGGGGATCCTGCAGTGGCAACCCTGGCCGGCGCGCAGTGTGCTTTAGCGACATCGACGAAGTAAAGTTCCAGTACAAGTCCAACACGCAGACGGGGATCCTCGTGAGGCGACACCGGTAAAAAGTGAGCCGAAAATCTCTGAAGAAGACTCAGACAAAGGTATATATCAAGTAGTGATGGAAGTTAACAGCTGGCCAGCTAATAATGGCTAACTAACGTAAGGTACAGTTAAATGCCCAGCTAAAGCTAAAGAGCAAAACGGTAAATGGTTTAAACTTATTAAAAAGTCATAATTAATATTTTGACATGCGGCAGAAACCACGAACATCCAATGATTCTCATAAATATCACAGCGTCGGCTGAAAAGTTGAGATCTGTTCATATATTGAACCAAAACCGTCTGATAGCAGAGATCAGTTCTCCGGTGAAACCAGGACGTCCACCATCAGCAAAGTCAAAGTCTGATTTGAACCAGAATACTTACATTCCAAGTTTCTCCAAGGCATCGGTGACACAGATTGCTTCCGTAAATATCAAGCTAAGAGCAAAATTAGGATTGATTTCACAAAAATCACAACATTATCGGCAAAGCTAGCTAGTTAGTTAAATTCCAGTTCCAGGAAGTAAAAACCCTGAAACAGTTTAGCTTGAAGTGTTTCTGGTCAATAGGTGGAGATGAGCTCGTTTACCTGCCAGTTGAGTAGAAACACCTGTGACGAAAGAACAGGCCCCGTTTACACGGAAGTAAAGCCTGCTTCGTTCCTCAAAAAAATCTTGTACAGACAGAAACGTTTCTAAACATGCGAGTGTCCAAAAGAAGACGCTGAGGACGTTTAACGGCTGTAATGTAAATGCTGGAGTGAGTTAACGGAAAGCGTAGAAGAAGAATGAGCGAAAATGATTGGCTGTCCACCCTTGTCTCCTAACCCCTCATTCACTACATAGCCATGTTTTTTTTTTTCATACTCGCAATGCATTGTGGTCTATATCAACCCGGTTGAGTGAACATCGACGTTCACTACTTTTCAGAGTGCATTGTGGGTAATGCCCTACTCTTTCGTTCCCTGGACATTCAAACGCCACTCCATAATTTTTTAATTGTAAATGATCACATGGCTTCACTAGTTAACTAACAATTAATTTTAATTAA
The DNA here is from genome assembly GCF_054856555.1 of Leptonotus elevatus. Classification (NCBI taxonomy): domain Eukaryota; kingdom Metazoa; phylum Chordata; class Actinopteri; order Syngnathiformes; family Syngnathidae; genus Leptonotus; species Leptonotus elevatus. The sequence continues at coordinate 21,871,201 of NC_141239.1, read as the reverse complement.
ATTTTATAACTGTTCTAAATGTACAATATATTTTCCTAGGTTGTCATACTCTTGTTAGCAAAAGTGGGAAAAAAACTAAGTTAACTATGTTAAACTAATAGAAATAATTCAAATGAATTTTTTACGTCTATAGCCGTCAATGGCAGTGAATGAGTTAAAGAAGTATGATTTGAAATTATACATGGGATTTATCCAATTTAGGATTATATTGGGAAAAAAAAAGTTTTGGAAAGACACCGATGTGAGTTGCAGGTTTGGATCTGATTCTCCTGAAATTGGGGTACATACATAAAAAAATATCTTTGAATATATAGTAAATCATATTTAATATATTTATATTGAAAATTGCACGTGTTAAACTAAATTGTGTTATAAAGGACTAGATGTAATAAATTGGTACCTTACACGTTAAATATTTCTTATTTACGCTCATAAAAGGGGAGGAATACTGTACTTACAAACGTGATGCTGGCGGGGGCAGCAACGTACATGCCGTGCCTTGTCTGCCGGAAATGAAAGAAGAAGAAAGAAGAAGAACAAATGTGATGCCTCTCCACTGCCATTCGTTCCTTGAAGTACAAAATGCATCTTGGGATATTTTCTCAGCCAAGCCTTCACCAAGCAACAACCGATGGATCTTGATTTAAGCTAGCAAAAAAGAACGACATCCGGGAATTGCGTGTGGTCTTGGCTTATGCATACTCCGATTGGAAAAGTACTTGGGGCGCCACTGATGACGTCTCACGTCATCGCAAGGACGTAAGCAAAGTTTTTTCTACCGATGTATGTTGTTCAAACACATTTTGAAACATCATCATAGTTCATTGAAAGCTAGTCACATGATAAAACTGCGATGAATTACGGAAATACGCCAGCGCGATATGCGTGCTCGGGAAGTACGTTCTTGAGACCGGGTTTACCAAGACCCGACTCGTTGCGTCACAAGAACGTACTCTGTGTTGTTGATATTGAGAAACGGCCTATAGCAGATAGGCCAAGACTTTTGAAGCCGCAAGGCCGCCATGTTACTCCTCCTAAGAAACGTTTCTCGGCATACGATCCTATGGGATATATGCCACGGAGGAGGCGGGACTTCCGACTTCCTGGTTTTTACACACCAGCTTTGTTTCCGTGTCCTGTTTGCGACGCTTGGGCCGCCTCCCAGTTCTTGCGCTTCCGCCTTTGTGCCCCTCGGTTGCGCGTTCCCGTTGACGGGTGCGAGTGTGCAGTGTCTTATACTAACTGCTTACGAGCTGAATATGTCTCATCTGTACGTATACGGTAAAGTTTATACAGTAGTCTGTTTGTGAGGTGGGAGGAGCAAGATGGCCGCCCTGTGGCTTCAACGGCTTGCGCGGGGGTGTATGGGCTATCGGCTATCCAGTCATATATTCAGGTCAGCGAGAGCAGTGGTTCGTCTTCTTCGCTGATTCTTCTTCTACGCTTTCCGTTAACTCCCCGTGGCTGCGCTACAGCGCCACTCCAGGCTTGGCATATACATTACAGCCGTTAAACGTCCTCAGCGTCTTGAAGCAATTCAATTAAGTTAGTTCAACAATTCTCTTTTTGGGTTAATGGCAGGGTTTTTACTTTCTGGACTTGGATATGACACCTCTGATCTGTAATGTTTTGTAAATCTCTTCACCAATCAATGCCCCTCCATCGCCCTCCCAGCACAATCCAATACCCAATTAGTGTGGGACACATTCCTGAGAAAAGTTTTGCAACTCCGCCACCATCTTGTACGGCACAGCGGCCCAGTAACTTCTGTAGGATCCCACAAACCTGTGTAAGATGCACAATAAAAATTCAAATGTCTTTTTTTCGGGCATTTACAGATAAACACAAGGCACAACTTGTTGACCAAATAATCACTGGGACATTTGTGAACAAGAAAAAAAATTCACATTTAATTGATATCAAACAGGAGTTGAATTAAATATCAGCCGACAGTGGGCTCTTACAAAAGAAATTACATGAACGTAATCAGTGCCGCAACAACCTTTGCACAGTTTTTTTTTTTTTTTTACGGAATAGTTCTGTTAATAAATTAAAAAGCGAAAAAGAAAGACAAGTGTCTGCAAACAAAAAGTCCCGGTGACACATTTCCTTCCATGAAAGCAAAAGCACTTCACAAGCAGAGGCGTGAGCGTATGGATTCATATCTCTCTCCAAATACAGTTTTTTTTTCTTTTTTTTAAAAACATTTGATTATACAACAAGTGTGAGAGGAAACAAAAGCACATTTCCTCTATTTTTAACCTCACATAAAGAGTTCTATTAACATGGAAGAAGAGATTAATTACTGAATGGTTGCTTTTGATAGTTTTTTTGGTCACATTTTTTAATTTATATATTTTTAAACAGTTTTTCAGTTTTTTTACACTAGTGGTACAGCAAAATATAAATTCTTTAGCTGTTACTTTGACAACAGTTAATTGTGCAATAGCGAAAATATAAGGCCTGAGTCTGACTTAAGTGGTTTCAGTACTTTACAATCGCGATTGTGGAGCCTACTGGAGTTGGTCTCGAAAGAGCCCCACCAACCAGAACCCCAGGAGGGTGTCAGGACCTCCTTACTGGGGTATTGAAAATATTTTCATCCTTGAGATTTAGTACACACAAAGATAATCAGGCTGGTTTGGTCCTAAATTTGCTCCTTCCCGAAAGGCCAGACTAGCTTTGCTGTATGTCTTTTAAGATTGTCCGTCCCATAAAATGGTCCTGTGGTCTGAGGTTTGTTACGTTAAGAGTGAATTTGTCCCAATAATAGGGTCCAAGACAGGTTGGGCCCAACAATCTTAAATGTTAAACAATAATCAAGAACAAGAACCTTGGTGTGTGGGGAAAGCCGACGACTTCCGAGTCATGATTGTGAACTGTGACGTGGAACGGAATTGAGCCAATCAAGAAGAACCCGGAGTGACTATATATACATGCAGTCAATGTCAAATGTCAAAACACACATGTTGGCATTATTTGGGTTTTGAAAGGCCATGTAAAACCGCGCAAAAGACAAAATATGGGGCCGGTTTTTAGCCCAGTGGGAGAGCACCTGCACCATGAGCTGAGGTTCGATTCCTGAACTGGGCGGCTCTTTCTTTCTCCCACTTCATGCTCAAATTTCAGCTGTTTTATCATAATAATTTTTATTTAATTTTTTTATAAATCTGAGTATGCTCTTATTCAGGTTTAAAAACAAACAAGTTACCCTTCTCTAACTTAATATGTGGTCCTTAAACTCATTCACTGCCATTGACGGCTATAGACGTCAAAAATTCATTTGAACTATTTCTATTAGTTAAAAAAAAAAAAAATTGTTAAAAGTATGAAAACCTAGAATTTTTTATTATCCATTTAGAACAGATATAAAATGTGTGATTAATTGTGAGTTAACTAATGAAGTCATGCGATTAATTCTGATTACAAATTTGTATTGCCCGACGCCCCAAATGTTTTATATTTTTTTGTATTCATTCACTGCCATTGATGGCTATAAACGTCAAAAATTCATTTAAACTTTTTCTATTTAACATTTATTTTATTTTGTTAACAAGAGTATGAAAACCAATAATTTTTTTTATTGTATGTTTAGAACAGATATAAAATTTGTGATTAATATGAGTTAACTATTGAAATCATGCGATTTATCACAATTAAAAATATATATATATATATTTTATTTTTCATTTTTAATGAATTTATGGCAGTGAATGAGTTAAAAGCTTATCGAAGTGCCTGAATTTGGTTAGTATGCACGGCGGCCATCTTACGTTGCCAATCGCTAAACAACCCTAACTTGAATACATTGATTTCTCTGCGGCATTTTCACATTATTTTCTGTTTCTATGGTGAAAATGCCACGGAGTGTATGCACACATGCGTGTGTGCTTTATATAAGTATAAAACAAAAATGGCGTAACATGGCAACGAAGGACAGAACCACTTTTGGAGCGAGTGACGTGAATAGAATGTCTTTTATTGACCTGTTAAAGTTAAAATAAAAAATGACGTCTAGTTGCATAATGACGCTGTCCGTGCGTTGCGGTTTAGATTGCAATATGTACACGGGAGTTTTCCCGAATGTTTCAGAAATCGGAATTTTGCCCTTAACCCGAATATTGACTTCATGTAAATGTAGTCACTGAGAAACAATGACGCGTCTATAAATTTAAAGGGCAAGTCAACCTTGAACATTCCTTGACAATAATATCTTATATGTGACCTCACGAGTCTAAACATGACATTGTGATTAATATTACATTTGTGGAATATGAGGTATGCAGCAAAATCCAGACGATTTTTATCCGTTTCATTGTCACTTACTGTCGACTGTGGATGACATCGCAGTTGCTCAGGCGACGACCAATCACAGCTCACCTTTTCTCTGAAGCTGAGCTATGATTGGTTGTTACCTGAGACCTGAGAAACTGTGATGTCATTATCGACAGCAAGTGGCAAAATGGCCGCCGCCTTATATTGATAAAAACTGCTGGATTTTGATGCTTAACTCATAATCGACTAACCAGAATACTGTATTTAGACTAGTTTGGCTGCATAGAACATATTGTGCAGATTTTTGGGGGGGGTTGAAAAAAAAAAGTCCTATCAGATTTTGTATAAATGGGTTGGCCAGACGGCGAGAAGTTTCCAACGCAAATCTTTATTGACAACATCACCATTGGACAACACTCTCAACTCAGGAAACATCAATGCAACATATCCGGTTGTGTCTCTCCATTGTTTTTGTTCGATCACAGTTGATCGTGCGAGATTTCCGTCTTGGAGGACTGGACTGGATTCCGGATAAGAACAGAAGCTTTATGTGTGTGGTGTTCGGTGTCGATGATTATCGGCACACATCACAAACAATATGAACAAAACTCTTAAATTGTTTTCTTTATGTGCATGATCTGTAACAAACAATCTTTTAAGATTTGACCAAACCTGATGCGTGTCCTGGGCCTTACACAGTCTGACAGCAGGGTGTCCCCAGTCCACATTCAGGCCTCAGAAAAACATGTTTATGAGTGTCAACGAGTTCCGTGTGCAAAGCAAAAAAAAATGTCACTGATTCATTCCTTTATCCACCCAACAACGCCGCAACTTTCTGGGGCGCTTGTGGAGTGCAGAGCCGGGCTCAGCGGCTCATTTGACATCAACCGACAACATCCGCCCGCTCGGGTTCGAGCTCAGAGGCTGGTGATGATCTGCATCTGTCCGTCGGCGGGGGCGTCCCCCTCTTGGGGGGGGACGCCGCCGTCGCTGGGCACTCGGTTTATGTGGTAGTAGGACAGCGGGGGCGCATCCCCGAGCTCGGGCATGCTTTTATGGCACGCGTCCTCGCTGTCGCTGCGGGTTGAAGGGGAGAGCTCGTCCTCTTCCTCCTCCTCGGGGGGGTACGGTGAAGCTGGGGGCGAGTCCCTCAGGTTGGGCATGCTGGTGTAGAGCGAGTCTCTGTTGTTGTTGCTCGCGTCCTCCCCCGGCGTCACCGTCCCCTCCTCCAGCTGCCTGGGAGCCTTTTGAGCGTTGTAGAGCAGGGAGTGAGTCCTCTGGGGCAGGAGCGGGGCCTCCAGCGCCTCCTTGTGGTGGGGGTGCAGGAGCAACTCCAGGGGCGCGTGTCCTTCTCGCCCGTTTCCTCCCTGCGGGGACGACGCCTCGACGTGATCCGCCTCGATGGCGTCGTCCTCGCTGCCGCTTCCGCCCCGGTCTGCCGCTGCCGTTGTCCTCGGGGCCACCGGCGGGTCCCTCTCCCGCTGGGCGTCGCCGCGGCCTCTGGGGGCGGCGCGGGGCCGCAGGTTGTTGTGCACGATCTCGGATATGATCATCTTCTCAAAGGCGACGTCGTCCAGGTTGAGGCCCGCCATGTCGGGCGGGGGGGCGCGCACGCCGACGGCTTCATAGTCGTCGTCTCGCAGGGAGTAGCTGTTGTTGAAGTTGCCGTTGAGGGGGAGGGTGTCCATGGCGCTGATGTCCCTGCTGTTGCTCAGAGACTGCTGTCCTGCAACAAATGACAGACGCAGCACGTGAGATGACATTTTCTGCCTTATGACCGAACCCTAGTTAATAAATACGACGTCCTCATGGACTTTGATACTGCTCAGGATGCTTCTTCTCGTCATTCTACACGGTCTATGGCTCGAGCCAATCGAATGCTACGTCCACAAAAATAGGGGTATTTTTGAAAATAAAGTTTATACATACATAAAAAAAAAGAAAAAAGGAGAAGGCACGTTCATCTATAAACAACGCACCACAGAAAATCACAAAGAAATCCCAGAAAATAACCAAAAACTTAAAAAATTTAAATCCTACTTGAGTGATCATCACATGGAAGTCTTCCTGGACCTATGCCACAGGGTGTGAAACTCAGGGCCCGGGGGCCAGATGTGGCGAAAACAATCAAAAATCTGTACCAAAATTGCAAAATGTCTTAAAATGTTGAGATTTTACATTTAATTTCTTTGTGACTTTTTTAAAGTAACTTAAACAATAATTGATCAAACTATTGTCCTTGACTTCTGATGTCAAAACTAGTAATCCATCTCTTTGTTGTATATTATGTAATAAAACGATTAGACGATCAAACATTTCACAAAGACCCTCTGTGGGAAGCTCTAACTACAAACCGGCTGGTGACAAAGCTACCGTCAAAGTATATGGAAAAAATATTGTTTTTTTTAAAGCATAAATAAATACATATGATAAAAGTGAAACAAATTAATCAGGTAATAATACACAAAAATCTAATACATAAAATTAAAGGCATAAATTAAAAAATAAAATATGAGTGCTGTGAAAATAGCAAATGTCGGGTTGGCCGACGGCTTTTGCGTAGTATCGTACCGTTTTTTAATCAATTTTATGATAAGGATAAACGAAAATGTAAGTAGAATAGTAAAAATGTGCTAAAATATAATAAATAAGGGATGGGAAAGTACTGGTATCGGGCCGATAACCTGATTTCAAAGTACCGGTACTCGCGAACCTCTGTGGTTATTTTACAATGAGTAACTAGAAATGAGAAGAATAGAAAATTGCCATTAATTTAATACAATTTCAAGGAAAATACTATATTGGGATAAATAGGGGTTTCTTTAAAATTTTGTTTTTTTTAATTGTGAGTGGGGAGGTGATTTTATGAAACAAAAGTACACGTGGTATCAGTACTTGGTATCGTTATCAATTACTGAAGAGTTGAGTACTCGTACTGGTATTGTTCTGAAAAAAAAAATGGTATCGAACATCCTTAAATAAAATAATAAAATAAATAAAATCTAAATGAAATAATATAGTAATGTATCACAGCCGAAATGATTAACATGCAGATGTTAATAGTAATATACTGAAAATATAAAATACTATAAAAATAGTATATTTAAAAATATATCCTGGACAAATAGTGTATTTTATACTCAACAGGTTAAATAGCAAGTTATTACTTGGTACAAAAATCGACATATTCGGCAAAGAATAATATACATGTTTATACTGTATACGATTAAAATATACATACAAAAGTGTGTAAGTAACAGTAAAGTTAAAAAAGACAAATGTGAATATCATACAACTTAATCCATACAAATGATGTAATATAATACAAATAAAAATCATTAAAAAAATAAAATGTATCCTAATTATAATTTTTTTATTCCATAAAAAAATACCCATGTATTTGTGGACACGGCCTAAGAGTTGATCCCGAACAATATCTGCGCCATGAGGAAAGATGGCAATGAAGATGGCAATGAACAAACAAAACGGATCATACAGTAAAGCATGAGCGGCCGTATGTGAACAACAACGGTGCAGCACACAAAGCAGCCAGACGGACTGAAGAAAGAAAAGGAAAAGCACAAGCGTGGTGAACATAAAACATCCCCCCCATTCAAAAATACCCCAAAAAAGATCGGTGTGAAACACGGATGGCCCGCCACCTTTGTGCGCCCCCCGCCACAAAAAACACACACATGGTACGACACGCACGCACGCACAGGCACGGTGCAATGACTCACTTCGCCACCACTCACATCAAGTGTGTCTGCTCAGGCTATCTGGCCTGAGCACAGCTGATGTGCAAAAAAAGTGGGAAAACAAAGATGGCCGTTTTCAAAATTGCAGCAGAAACCACAAAATCACTCAAATCACACACACACACAAAAAAGCAAGAAAAGTGGAAAGTGCGCTGGATTCAGTCGGCTCGTGTCCTTCCAATACAAGATAATAGAATGCACATATATGATGTGTGTGTGTGTGTGTGTGTGTGTGTGTGTGTGTGTGTGTGTGTGTGTGTGTGTGTGTGTGTGTGTGTGTGTGTGTGTGTGTGAGTTAAACACTTTTGGAGGAGGACAAAAGCAAGGACGACTGAATCCTGGACTCAGCAGGTGCAGGAAAAGGCTCAGCGGCAAGCACACGTCAATTATTCCAACCTCACAACCCTTACTTTTGACTGACACATGACTTTTTTTTCTTCTTCTTTTTTTTTTACTTTCTTTGTATAAGACGCACATGCGCACACACGCGGAATTCACTCGCCTTTTCCAAAGTCAAATTTACGCACTTTCGACATCCATTTTGAACGCTTTTGCAGCTGCATATTTATACAGCAAAAAGTGCTGGCCAATCATTTTGACATAAAAAAACAATAACTGTTGTTGTTGTCACATGATGAATCGTATTCTAATATTTGACACTTTATTTTGGTGTGTTTTCAAATTAAGAGAAATAATTGTTTTGGGTGGAATATCATTAACACCACACCTAAAAACATTATTTACCTAATTGGAGCTATAAAAACATCAGTGTTAGTATAAATGGACAACATTTTGTGCTTTTAGGACCCGCCTGTGGTGGTTAGCTTGATTAAATAGAAAATAACTTTTTAAAAGTTTATTTTAAAAGCGATAAAGGATGGTAGCTCTAATTAAAAAATGTATTTACATTATAGACAAATTTTTTGTACACATTACAACTTTTCTCAAGTTATTATTATTAAACAATATTATGATATAGTTTTGCTATCATTAACAAATAATTATTATACAGTAAAATAAAATGACAAAAAATAATAGGGGTGATTAATACAAATTTGAAATCGTAATTAATCGCATGACTTAGTTAACACATGATTAATCACACATTTTTATATCTGTTCTAAACGTCTCTCTTGGTAACAAAAATGTTAAACTATTAGAAATATGGCTGCGTCTTTTAGTCACTGTTACAGTAATTTCATAATAATTTATCAAATTGAGTTAAATTAAAAAGATGTACTGAACTATAAAAAACAAGTGTGATATTGATTTGTTTTGAGGTCATTTTCTGCCACTAGATGGCATCATTGCATTTGTAAGACCGTGGTGATTTTTCTTTCCATATAAAGAGCTATCTAATCTTTAACATGAAGTAACTTGTGAAATTCTGCACATTTTTACAATTGTAAAATACAACTTGACCCCAGTCTCCACAAATGTATGCGTTATTTATTAATACACTCTAAAAACGGTTGGGTTAAAACTAACCCAACTATGGGTAAAAAAAATGGACCAATCCTCTACTTGGGTCTATTTGACCCAACTTTGAGTCAAGAAATGGGTCTTTCAGTGTAAAACAACTCAAATATTCCGATCCTTTACTTGGGTCAAAAAACGTTTTTTTATTTTGCATAAAACAACCCAGAAAGTTGGGTCAAATTGACCCATGAAGTGGGTCGGCCCATTATTGATCCATCATTGGGTTACTTTTGACCCAAATGTTTTTCGAGTGTACAAAATGTTGCCGCGGATGTGTCTGCTGCGCTGCCACTGGTATTTTCATATAAGGGCGTGGCCATCAATCGCGCATTCATTTGGACACATCTAAATAGAACATAAATGTTTCGCAATTCCAACAATAAATAACTGAATGCAACCAATGTTACAAAGCAAGTGTTAAGATGGAAGTTTGATTTGGCGATGGCGTGTTGTTAACGACTGTTCAGTGAGCCGTGTAAGTGACACACAAAGGGAAAAAAGCTTCCAGCACTTTTTCCGACCTTGAGACGGCAGCTTGAGTGTTTTGTTTGTTGCTGCTGTTGTTTTCCCGAGCACTCGCGCTAACCTTCATGCGCTCGCTCTCGTTTGATGTACTTTGATTTCACGAGGGGATTTCATGAGGCGGCGACGCGCCGAGGCTTCTTGTGGCGAGCTGACATTTTAGTGGCGCATAGCTCGACGGGGGAAAAAAAATAATTAAAAGAATCAAATTAAAAAAAAGATGTCGGCTAGCCAACATGAAAGCGATTTCTTGGATAGACGGTAAGCAGAGAGGTCAGGTGATTATTGGACATCTCTTAAATTTGCATGTGTTTATGCACAGACAGTTATTGCCTACTGGGAGATTTGCCGACGGAGGGAGGAGAGGCTGGGAAAGATGGGAAGTGAATCCGAGTGGACGCCGTGACAGCTGCACTCTGGGAATCCATCCAGAGGAAAAATTCATCCAAGATGTTTGCAATGCTCGTACGGCGCGAGGAGGAACATCTGCCGTGCATTTACTTTGTATTAATACACTCATAAGACATGACGATGTGGCTTTTTTTTTTGCTTTTGACTCCCCAAGGCGCCAAATGTAACGATTATAGCAGGCCAAATGTGAAAAGAATCTCGCGTCTCCCGCCGCGACTTTCCTACTTGGGAATCCGTCATTGGGCTTCCAGGAAAACGGCGCTCCATATGTTAGATTGCTTCTTGATCGACTCATAAATGCGGCCGTAAATGTGGCTGACGCTCCTCGAGAGGCAGGACGGAGCCGCAGATAACACAAGACATGTTTGATCTATAGCAACTTCTGCCTTTTAAACGTACATCATTTAATTAAATACATTAGGGGCCCAGCAAAAAGAAGACATGCTTGCATTTCTGACGTTAGTGATAGACTACTTTACATTCCAAATTCTAACACTTGCAAAAACTGAAATCTTAAGTAAGATATAATTTCTTAAATTTAACCTAAATGTGCTTTGACAAGTTATATCTACTCAAAATGGAATTGTCAGACAAGATCATCGTGCAAGTACTGTTAGGCTTAAAACAAGCATTTTACGCATTTTAAGATGACAACTAGACAACAACTGAACTGGTTGATTTTTTATTTTATTTGAAGATTTTGCATAATCTAGTAATAAGATAAATGGAAAAATACAAGTATGACAAATCAGTTAGTTTCGTTATATTCACTAAGCTCATTTTTTTCTTGTTCCAGTACCAGCTGTGTGGTCTAGTGGCAGGGTGCCTACCCCCGGACTTAGAGGTTGTGGGTTCGATCCTTGGCTGGGCCATATCAAAGATTATAAAAATTGGGACCTGGTACCTCCCTGCTTGACACTCAGGCTAAGTTATCCAAGCGTAAAAAAACTAAACATAAACACTTATGTATTTTAAGAAAATAGTTCTATTTATTACAGTTTGAAAAAAGTCAACATGACTTGTTTTTAGTTTAAAAATACTATTTTCAAGACTGCTGTGGTTGATATGGGCCGAGTATTATTTTCCTTTTTTCTCTCCAAATCTTACAGGTAAATTGAAGTAAAATTAAGCAAAAAATAAGCAAAACTATCTGCCAACAGATTTTGCTAATTTTAAGTAATAATTTTCTTATTTTACTATTTTTTTTCTTAAATTTTCTGCTGTCCTTTTTGCAGTGTACCATTCTATCGCTTCCTTCAGCAAACAAAATGGCGGCCAATGTTAGCAGTAATCGTGCGAAGCTAACTAAGCTAATATTTCTGTCAAGTTTCTGAAGAATAGTTGAAAGGTTTCATGTATTTTAAAGAAGATATCTGCGGTCTTGTTAGGCAAGATGAGAAAAAAAAATCTTATTTCATTTCCCTAATTATTTTTTTTTGCTAACACTACATATAAGCTAACAGAGTGTTTCGAGATCAGATGTACCGCAATTTGTGACTGTGTTTAACCAATGGTTCAAAAGGATTCAAATGGCTTAATTGATAAAAAAATATTAGCTCAAAATAAACATATCATCAGTTGCTAATACTTCTTCATGGGTTCTGCTGGTCATTAGCTTCATTTTTTATAGTTGCTTTTCAGTTTAGGAAAGAGAATAAACTTGTCACTCACAAGTCGTGCGCCATGATTTACGCCGGAACTAACATTCCTAAGAAAGCTGTTTTGGGCAACAATTTGTAACGCTGAACGGTAATCTGTTCCAGCAGGCTTCTAATATGCTAGAGTTGTTGAAAATTTGCGCCGGAACAAACTTCATATGGCACACCAAGAGTGGGCCTCCTAGAAATTGCCAAAATTAGCCCGAAAAGGAACAAGATAGGCGGGACATCATTGTAGCAATGTAGTATTTGTGTTTTTCAGATCCTCACTTTAACCTTTCAAAAATAATACACATCTTTTACCATACACAAAAAAAAAAAAAAAAAAAACAACAACAAAAAAACAACAACCCTAATCTACAGTTGTCAAACTCAAGGCTCTGGGGCCAGAATCGGGCCACCACGTCATTTTATGTGGCCCTCGAAAGCTAATTATGTGTGTCAACTTCCATGACTTTTGCTAATATCTGTACCAAAACATTTGAATTGTCATGTGTAATAAATAACAGATTTTTTTTGTCACCCTTTTTAAATTAACTTGAACAGAACGTAATTAACAATTTAGGACAATTAAACAATGATTTGGTTTCCACGTCATAACAGCTCAATGAGGGAAGCGACAAATAATTTTGACACCCCTGTTCTAACCTTAAAAAAAAAAAAAAAGTCAAAATACATTTTTTTTTTTTTTTAAAGCTAGATTATTATTTTTTTTCCCCCCAAACAATAATGAATGCTAACTTTCTCTCAAAAAGTTGCAAAATGTGCATTTTGAAGAAAATATTACGAGGCAGTGTTGGGACATCAGCCAGGTCGGTATTGTAGCATTTTGACTGTTTCTTGGCCTGATTTGATCTTATTTAGTACAAACGTTTCAATATGCAAAGCAAAAAATAAAATTTCCCTAAATAAATAAAAAAAACATTGAAAAGAAAAACATTATTCAGACAAATCCTAAAACAAATTGTAACACTAGAATTCTGAAAAATAAATACGAAAATACAATTCTGAAAATTCTCCCAAAATTTTAAACATTCAAAAGAAAAAAGAAAATCAATTTAAACAATGTAAAAAAAAAGAATCCCTCAACGTCTATGAAGAAGCTGCTCAACTGCAGTTTGAGCGACGACACTGCTGCTATACGAGCATGTCAAAATGCTAATATTTAATATTAGGATTCACTGACTGGATATGTGATATATTTTGTATGATGTTTTGAACAAGGTGTTTGATTTCCGATTCTGCCTTTTAAATTTTATTTAATTTTTTTTTGCTTTTTGACTTCATTGCATAGCAAGCGACTGACCTAACAGTGGATGAAAGTTAAGGTTGTGTTAAGTTTAACTCTTTGTATTCGTTCCACTGTTGGCCTATCATCATGCTGCTGTTGCTTTTCTTCATTCTCTTTTATCATCAAATGGGGAGAATATCTGAGGGCTACCACCGTGTACCCGCGCTGCATCACGCACGTCTTTTCTTCCCTTTGATTGGCTTTTTTTCCCCCCCTTTGGCTGCGCCGGCGTGGAATTAGGTCACTGCAGACACAAGTAAACATCGACTAAATAAAAGATAACTGGTACAAAGTGTTTCTCGCCGCTGACCGAAAATCAGTGAGACCTCACACTTTTTCACATGACCATACGTTCTCTCTTCGTATTAGAATAATGAGTGTTGGCAATAATGAATTATTCAATTATGTTTACATGTTCTTGTGTGAGTTTTCTCCAGGTGCTGCGGCTTTCTTTCTCCCACAGTTAGACTCGAAAATTTTCAGGTTTACTTGACTTTTCGCCTAAAATGAGCTGGGACAGATTCCGTCCGGCTCACCTGCAACCTTAATCGCCAAAGCTTAAGCGCCATAAAAATCAAATAGCTTGTAAGACATTTAAACCATGATTCCATGAACTCAGTCTGAATGCGTTATTCCAATTGCTGTAACGAGGGTTTCTGTTGAAGTTTCTACTTCCTGTAAGGTCATTGGCAGGATTTTGAGGCCGTTAAATATACAGATTTGTATGCTATACTGCAGAAAAGTCATGATTATTGTAAACATTTATAAGAAAAACTCTAATATGAAAGAAGCAAATTAAAGTCACGGAAATGGTAAATGATGAAAGAATGAGTAACCTTAAAACATAATTAAACTGAGGACCACCTGTAATTAGCATTATACTACATTTTGGATGCAACTTGGGACTTTTTTTTTTCCACCCGCCCTGTAATGCTATGAAGCTTCCTCCCATAGCAAGCTACCTTTAGCTCATGTTCAACGGCAAATGTGTCACTTCGCTCGGTTAGCCGGCTGTCTCAGCATGAGTGCTAAAGACATTGCAATGGATCCTGAATGCCAATAGTAGAAAATGAGATTTCGCAGCGTTTTGCTCTCCTCTTTTGCTCCACTAACGAGCGGCGAGCTTAGCTGTTTAGTGTCTTATTCCCGCAGGTAAAGGCTTTGTTGGCTTAAGTCCAGCACAAAGGCTCGACTGTGCTTTTATCTCTTACATTTCCATTGTTACTTGATTCTCTGTATGTCAAAGCTGAAAGACTGATATAAGTCAGAAAGATGAAAACGGGTTTTCTTTTCAGTCCCGCAGGCAAGATTGAATGTGGATTAGGAACCAACGGAAATCCAAAATCCAAAAATAAAACCATAAAATTACAAAATAAAGACGCAATTGAATGAAAAATATAATAAATTAGAATAAATGAATTTGTGACACATAAAACACAATCTGATGAATTTACAAATATTTAACAATATAACTTTTTGGCATTTTAACGTCAATTTTTTCCCCTCAATATTTTTCTCCTTATAATTAGCCCCCCCCCCCCCCCCAAAAAATTTTTTTGATATTATTTTTGCAACTTTTTCCTTGAAAACTTATAGGCTAGAATCCGACTTTTTATATTAGAGTTCTTGTTTTGTTATTTTTGTGTTTCCTTTTTTCCCCCCATTGTGGTTCCAATACTGGCATGTGAATATAATAATTTAATAAACAGCCATATTACACTATATAATTAATTGACTTTGTTGCAATTGTTATACATATTCACTTATTTATTTTAGATGAAACCGAACAGTCTGCTGGCTTCCGTTCCAATAAGTCGGTCTTTTCGCCTTCCTCCCAAACATCTCTCAACATGTTAAGCTTGCAGACAAATCAAAAGCGCAGGCAGACGGCGGAGGCAGGACGTGCACACCTGGAGAGTGAAAGGTCGGCGGAGAGGGCGTGTTGCACACCACCGTCTCAGCCAGCAGGTTGTTATAAGGGTTAGTGTCGTGGGTGCGGAGGAGGGGGTTAGTGAGGAGGTAGTTGCCCGTCATGCCTGAAATAACAGAAGAAGAAAAAGAGAAAGCAATGTCAGTACGGGCAGTCAGGGAAAAGTGAAAAAAGGCACCCTGACGGAATTGGCGCACCTCTATCGCCATCATCACAACACCCTCAACCCCCCAAAATATCCAAAACAAACTGTTAAGACACAAAGCGCGTTGATTGATTTGACATAGAACGGCCTTGTTTCCAAAGTTTCACACGTTCACCTTTCAACACCCCGATAATGTTGTACCTCCAGGATCTCAAAGCAGCCAAATCTAAATAAAACGTCCACACGCCCCATTCAAATGTCAGACTTATTACTCTTATAACGGGGGATGTGACTGTTTTCACAAATGGGACTCACAACACACCTGCCAACATTTAAAGTGCCTCTGATTAACCCTGATTAAAGCTCAGATGTTCTAGTAGGTTTTTCCTGCCATTTTTGTAGTCTTAGCTTACAAGTAAAAGCCAAGGTCCGCAAGAGAACTCACACAGTATAAGAGGGATGTCATTGTTCAAAGGTATCAGTCAGCAAGTGAAGACAGTCAGTCGTCATCAAGTTGCGAAAATAAGGCAAAACTGTGACATTACCAAGAATTGAATGCACCTTCAAAGCTGACGAAAAGACCCCCCAAAAAAAAGCTGCAAGAATATCTGGCAAGTATTGGCACTTGAGTAAATATTGACATCAATCTCCCATTTTCTCTATACTGTATGGGGTAGGATGGCTGCAAATTGTTTGCCCCAACACAACACTTGCTCATCACCGAAAATACACCATAGCATGGTGCTAGCAGCATCGTGCTTTGTTTAAGTCTAAGTTTGCTAACTGCAAACAAACTTTTTCACAACACAAAGTTGGCAAGTAAACTATGATTATCATGAGAAAAGGTTTGCAAGACCTACGAAAAAAATGTTCTATGATATTAAATCAATGTGATATTTTTTTTAAATTATAAATAAGTGTTGAATATTCCAACATTGGGTACATGTTTTGTGTCTGATTACTGAAAATAACATGACCCACAGTTTTTAAATTTTTTAGTAAACTTTCCCTCTTCGTTTAAAATGACTTCCGGTAGCCGAAAGAATGATTTCCTATCTCTATAACTCTAACCATACCACTGAATTTGTCGCAGATTTAGAAACTGTTTCACATATTTTTTACGTCTCACTATCTGATTTCTCATTCACTCGCGTTGGAAGAGTCTATATGAAGCCCCGTTAGCGTGTAGCTATGTTGACTGTACGCGGTGGAAAAGCCCCTCTTCAAAGCATAAATGAAACTCTTATTGTTGGTGTAGAGCTCACATCTCCTGGTCTCTGGTGAAATAATTGACATGAGGTGTGACTTTTGTTGACACGTGTACTTCCTGAACAAACACATAACATGCAAAACACTGAGGAATTAATTAAGTTAGCATTAGGCTAATTAGCTTAACCTGTTGCAGCCCCAGCTGGCTATACCCACCACATTAGCGGGTGTGGGATGATTAAGTGAAATCACTCCAGCACCTTAAGTTACGTAAGGCAGGCCCATTAGAACACTGAAAAACTAGCATAAATCAATATAAAGCCCATTTAGCATTTATCTAGCTACTGCATGTTGAATTATGTATTAAAACAGCATTTCTACAATTCTGAATACATGCCCTTCAATACACCAAAGTTGACGCACCCTGACACCACTTATTTGGTAAAAAAATAAATAAAAAAATCACACACTCGGGAAGCATAAAGACATTGCCCTGCGCGACACATCCAAACAAGCAGTCAAACAATATTAGTGCGACAAATGTTGACAACGCGATCATCCGCAGCATTTATGCGAAACAAATTACGGCATACAAAAGCATCCATTCGAGACGCAAGACAAAACACGGCGCTCTTATCACCCGCCGCACGCTGTTTGTGCAAAAGAACATAACGAGTCATTTCGCCCATTTAGATTTAGGTCGACAAGCTCTCTCTTTCTATGCACTGGCATGCTTTTTTAGAAAGGAGAAAAAAAAAAAGCTTGAGATTTCTAATTACGTTCCAAATCTGCAGCGGCGCAGCGGGGAGCTTTGGCAGTGTCGGGATCCATCCCAAAACATGCTCTGACCTCCGCCTGACTCACTCATCCCTCCCCTCCTTCCTCCTGACAAACTCTGCAGGCTGCAGATGAGTCAGGAGAGGCCGCTCCTGTCACCGGTGCCGCCATTTCAACCCGTCAAGGCCTGAAATATCACAACTTTTTTTTATATATATTTTTTTTAAAGATGATCCAAAAAACAGCATGAGCGAGAGGCAAACAGCTTCGGACTTGCAATATGTTATTGTGTGCTATTTTTGAACACAATGCGAAGAGAAAGAGGGGGAAAAAAACAGCATTAAAGTCTGCATCTTTTCCACCGCCGCCTCCATTGAAGCGACAAACAGCGAGCTCCGTCTCAAAGCGAATAACGTCTGGCGGCTTGCTTACCCTGGTTGAGCGTGGAGGTGCTGTTTATGTCTCCCGAGATGAAAGAGGACTCCGACTGCTTCCGCACCGTGTCGTTCCACATGCGCCTGATGCGGCTCTGCGTGCACAGGCAGAGAGACACGGATCAACAGGCTGTCGCCGCCAGCGTTTAAGTGGCTTACCGTCTTCAACCTGGCTTCGCAAAGCGTGACGCGACTGATCTAAAAATGGATAATTGAAAGATTTTAGCACTCTGCGGCACTCTTTTAGCAGGCAAACAACTCCCATAAGAAATCTTTGCAATGATTTAAATAAGTGATTTGCAACCTCAAGTGTGTTGTGGGATATGATCCAATTTCACTTAATTGGTCTAAAAATTATTACTCATTTACTTTTGTGTAACTATCAATTCCAGCGATGTACAGTGACAGGCAGAACAATTAAATGCTCTTACACCTAACGGCAAAAGGCACAACTAACACGCGTTTCCACTTGTCGCTATTCACACAACAGAATAATAACTTTCTGGTCGATAAAACAAGCCCACATTTCAGACCAAGCGAGTAAATTGTGAGCAAATTGAGACTAAAAGCATCATTGTTGCAGTATAAAAAAACTTTTGTGCCAATTTTGTTTGGTTGTGTGCTGTGAGACTTCTCCAATGAAAAATATGTGCCTTAGCTCAAAGTTTGGGAAACTCAAAATGAGCAATTTTGTCCATCTTGCCCTTGTCATTCGAACGTACTGCAAAGTCGATCGAACGACTATCAATATGCCCGAACGACTTTGGGGTACGTTAGAACGATTTTATCAACACGTTAGAACGACTTTGCAGTACGTTCTAACGACTTGCACAGTCAAAAGTGTTTACTTCACATTTCCACTCCACTTCCGTAATGGCTCCAGTTTGTAATATTTACCTCCATGTTTCAGTGTTTAATAACCACATACTGACTTCCTAACTTTCCACATTTGGAGGAAGGCTTTAGGGATGGATGACTAACATGTAGGGAATGCCGGAAAGGCAGAACAGCTGTGTTATGTTTAACAATATTTATCTTTATCATGACCTGTGTTTTTGTTGACATTAGAATTGCTTTGATTAGATTTAGTTTTGTTTGCTAATGAGTGTCTTGTCCTCGTAGCCTTGCTCTTTGTGTATCAACCAATCAGCTTTCTCCTGTCACTCGTGCCGATGTGCCTCATTATCTTGTCAGTTGTACTTTGTGTTTTGTTTCTTGGTTTCTTTCAGTCTGTGTCCGTTTGTAGTATGTAATAGACTTTGGTGAAAGGGAAAGTCAATCTTAAACATTTCTTGACAATAATATGTTATATGTGACTTCACTAGCCTAAACATGGCATTCTGATTAATATTACATTTGTGGAATATGAGTTATGAAGCAAAATCAAGATGTTTTTATCCATCTTAGGGGGCGGCCATTTTGCCACTCGCTGTCGACTGAAGATGACATCAATGTTGCTCGGGGCTCAGGCAACGACCAATCACAGCTCACCTGTTTTCTGAAGCTGAACTATGATTGGTTGTTGCCTGAGACCTGAGCAACATTGATGTCATCTTCAGTCAACAAGTGGCAAAATGGCCGCCACCTAAAATGGATAAAAACGGCTGGATTTTGCTGCTTAACTCATATTCCAATAACGCAATATTAACCAAAATACCGTATTTAGACTAGTGTGGCTGCATAGGACATATTGTCAAGAATTTTTGGGGGGGATTAACTTCTGAATTTTGCATTTTTCATTCTACCATGTACCTTTGTTTTCCTTTTTTGTAAATAAATACTTTTTCTTCAAATTACTCTTGTTCCACTGGCTCGCGACCCTCCTGCAATTATTGCTATCCGACAAGTACGTATTTGATATCTCACGCCAGATCCCGGCACTGCTGTTGTTCTACAGTCAATTATCTGAAAGCAGAACTCTGTGTTGGGTCTGTATAAGTATGGACTTATCATTAAAACAACTACAACATACTTGACCCTTGAGCACGTGTTTTCCCACTCGTCTACTTGCTGCTGGTCTATGGCTCTGAAGCTGCAATATTGCAGGAAATGTGAGCGTCAGGTGTTAAACTTCACAACCCCTTTTCTGCCCCACCTCAGATACTCCCCTTGACACCCCATTCCGTGCCGGGACCTTTCACACCAAGCATCCCCTGAAGACGGTTAAAGGCATCAGAAGAAGCTCTCTTCCTCTTCTCCCCACCCACACAACTGTCTCTTTAATCTCCTTACCACTTTGTCTCATTGAACAGTTTTAGTACTTTTGTGCTTGGAGGCCTGCGCCTGAATGCAGACCTTTGAGAGCACCGACGCCGCTGAGATGACTGATTCACGCGGCGTCGACATGCCTCACTCTGAGGAACCATCAATCCGGCGAGCGCCGCGGGGAGCGTGGATGAACACGGCGGTAAAGACTTGTCAAGCTGCGGCATTTCAACTCTACTCTACTTGTGAGGCCATGTTGGCATGGTTACACGTCAGAGTGGGCATTCACAATGGGGAGGGAAAAAAACAATGTTATTTTGTCAGTTTTTTTTGTGTGGTTGCTATTACCGACCTGGGTAGCAGAAGAGTAGCGCGCCGTGGTACGAGAGGTGGCAGTCTTTACCGAGCCGTGGGAGCCCTCGGGCGGCAGGGTGCCGCGGCACTTTGACTGACGGAAACATTTGCTGTACTCTTTGCGGACCTACGCAGGAAAAAGGACAGGTCAGGTACGAAGCAAGACAAAACACAAAAAAAGTGCATGTTCGGAATCTTTTATGATCGGATGTCACCGACAGCTGACGGCTCCTTAAATGCCACATGTGGAGGAGCAAGTATAAAATGATGGAATATTGAAAACGTAGGGGATACAGAATGATCTGATTTTGTTATTTTAAAAAGTATTTTAGATGGAAGGGTGTGCAGGATGTGCGGTGTCTTTGAAGGCCACATCCATCGATAAATTCACAGATAATACAAGTACATACTCGAGGTTACCTTGAAGCAGAAAAAGGTGGGCCTGTATGACAAAGTGACTAAAAGGACACATTCACACAGAGCTGAATCCATCTGGCATAGTTTTGAGTTTTGGAAACAGAACAAAAAAAATTCTCTTCAAGCTTTTGAAAGAGACAAAGGTTGATTTTTCACTGATTCAAATGACCAGGTGGACAGCGGCAAAGCTTTATCCAGCCTTTTTTGGAGTTTTTTTCCCCTTTAACCTCTTGGGGCAGACAAAGGTGCGCATGTTGATTTTTGATGGACGAAAATCACAGTGCCGAACAATCACAGTTTGATCTAGGTTAGTTTTTTGGGGAAATGAAGTAATAAAAAATAAAAATAAAACTTCAACCTGTTGGAGCCAGCCAAGCTGTGCTTGTTGCTTTGCGACTGATTCCATTTAACTTAATCCAGCTTTAACTGGGTTTGTTTGAGAAATGCAGAAACCCCCCCACCTTTCACTATTTGGGAGAAAAGCTGTGCAGAATAACCGCATACTTAAATCCATTCAACTGGGTTTGGAACTAGCATGAAAAAAAAAATAAATACTACTAGAGCGCCACTCGAGCAGATAAAGGTGAGACAGAGTCAAACAACTATGGCTGCATTCACACTGCAGCTCAATTCAGATTTTTTCAAAAGTATCAGAGTTTTTCATAGTGTGAACGGTACAATTCCGATTTGTTTACACCCGACCTGGGCCTCTTTCGTATGTGGATATAAATCGGATATGTATGCGATGCGACTGCACTGTGAACCCTCATCCGCACACATCCGATTCATACGTCATCAAAAACCTGATATGCGCTGTGCGCGGGCGGGAGAGAGTGCTTGGAAGGGAGACTATTGACACGTCTGTGAATATATATAAAACTGTTTTGAGTAACAGTGTTAACTTTTTATTGTAATTTATAATAATCACTTGAAACATGAAGCATAAAGTTGACATATGATGCGACAGTAGAAATTCAGTCCTGCAGACGGCTCGCATACATATCTGATTTATATGCACATACGAAAGAGGCCCAGGTCGGGTGAGAATTTTTTTTCTTTCGGAATTGTACCGTTCACACTGCATGAAAAAAAATCCGATACTTGTGAAAAAATCGGAATTGAGCTGCAGTGTGAACGCAGCCTAAATGTATCGAGAGTAAGTTATGAAAATGAAACAAGAAAAATTGCAGACAAAAGTGTAGTTGTTGCTTCCAGACTTATTCAAATGACTTATGTGGTCGGTTGCATTCCTTTTATACACATTCGGCTCTGTTAGTTTTAGATTTCAGAAACACAACAAAAAATATATACAGTATTCCCTCACTTTTTGCGGGTGATACGTTCAGTGGTCCCCGGCAATAGGTACATTTACGTGAGGTAGAAGTTGACTTTGGGGGGGGGGGGGGGGGGGGGGGGGTGTTACGTTTCTATTAAGCCATTACAAATCCCCACAACACAGTTTATATCCTCCTAAATATGTTACACTTAATAAATTTAACTTTTAAAATGAAAAATGAAGAATAAACACTGGTGCTGTAAATCCTTGTACTTCCAGTACTTTAAGACCAAAAGGAAGGTGATGAAGAAGAAGGCGCATTAGCCCACTAGGATTCAACGTTACAATGCGACAAAAATTATATGGTTGAGGTAAGACATTTTCAACTAAAAAGAGAAACTGTAACTTGGCATTTAACGGAACGTTTCACAGTCCCCTCGTTATTTCTGAATGCAGCCTATAATCAGCAGCTCGCGCTTCAACGGTTTACTACTGCCTGACGCACTGGCTTTCAGTACTGGGCAATTGTGAATAACCGAACGGCAAACTTCGAACAACACTGAGTTTCCGAACGGTCTGAGTGAAGCGGTGCGCCTGCAGTGTAATTACAAATGCACCCACGGTGAGGGAACGGGGATTTAGGGGGCGGACAATGTTCTAATACAACTTGTTACTGGTCTTGGTAAAATTATTATTATTATTTTTTCACTGGTCCGACTTTGAATAAAGAAATATAGCATGAAAAGCCACAAAATAGCAAGTTAAAATGGAAATAGATTAGGTTATGGTCACAAATAAAAACCTGCGATAACGTGACGTTGCAATGACCGAACCGCAGAGTAGCAAGGGAAAAACATACATACATATATATATATATATATATATATAAAACGCAAATATTTGACAGAGAGCTTCGTGCGTTTCCACTGGGTGTGTGGCTTAGCGAGTGTTTATTTAGCATCAAAGCCTTACCTTCTTCTGCAGGAGGCAGTGGAAGATGAAGATGAACATTCCTTGAAGGGTGTTAAAGATGGTAAAAAGGTACGCCATCACAATGGAGGATTCGTTGAGGAAGAACAGGCCAAAGGACCACGTGAGGCCCAAAAGACAAAGCAGGGCAAACGCTCCCAACACCCACGACCTGAGAGAAAAAACAAAACGTTTTTAGAGATCATTTTCTATGGCGAACAAGCTTGCAGAGGAATGCAGAATAAACAATGATACAAGCTATTGTGCTTTTGAGTCCCGAGACCGCAAAGGTAGCATGTTTTGCCTCGGCTGCTTCCAGGAAAAGCCTGGAGGAAACGCGATCACTTGGCAGTCAGTTTCAATGACGACTGCTTCTCCTTATGGATACACTGTCGACAAGTGAGATGCCCCCAGAGAGAGCGCGCAAATCCGAGAAACCTTAGCAGGAAAAATGAGACCCGGTATGGAGAAAGACAGCCGACTGCGCGCGCGGGCCCGGGACCGCATTTTCGCTCATAATCACACAGGATGTAACCTTCCGTTTAACTTTTGTACACGCACGGCTGATTTGAGTTAGAGCCCGAATTAGAGGCAGTTAATGAGATGTGACAGCTGGGGATGAGGAGTCAAATGTGAGCTAAACAAGTTTTGATTAGGAAATCTATAAAAAGGAAAATGTGAAAAATGAGAGAAATTGAGACATTAATCATGCCGGCTTCTACGACGTGTGCGATTGAACCCGTTCACTGAGAAAAAAGACGCCAAAAGGTCTTGTGATGCCGTCATGAAGAAACAAAAATAACTCGCAATATATGACCCAGTATAGTGAAGACGACTGAGGCTATAAACTACAACCTGCAGACAGAAAATCCTTCACTTGCTGTTTGAATGCTCTATTGGGTTCAAGTCAAGCAAATGGCTTTTCCATTTAAGAATATTCAATTTATTTGGCTTGGAAATGTCTGCACTTACTAAATCATACATCTAACCTATCAACTATGTAGCATTAGGTTGAATCTGGACATCTACATTATACACATTCAGCATTCATTTGGTATACTATAATCTACCATGTGATGTGGTATGCTTTGGACCATGAGCTATTTCTTTTCCTTCTGCATGATTTCAACTCCAGTGCAGCGGTATGCAAAAGGCAAAATCATTACAATGGCGTCATTGTTAGCAAAAACTGCCTCCACCATGTTATGCTTTGGATTCCTTTTTCAGTGGCCAAAAGTATGTAGACAATTACAGTGTTGCCTCACTTTTCGCGGGTGACACGTTACATGCCCTCCTGGGATAGGTGAATTTCCACAAAGTAGTGTTTGTTAAAAAAAGAAAGAAAAGAAAAGTGATTTGCTTTCATTTAACTTCAATTTTTTTTAACACCCCTAAAAACGTACCAAACAGTTTTTATTTTGATTAAAAGTGTAGCAGATTGTGTGGAATGAAAGAAAGAGCTGTTTATATTTACATTTTGTTGAGTAAATACTTTATTCAGTCCCAGTCAACTTTATACTTGGAAGAGAGTAAGTATTTTACTCTCTTCCAAATGTAAAGTTTACTCTGTTTAGAGTGGGACAGAATAGTCTTTTTTTAGAGTAAAATTTACCAATAAATTTACTGTGTAGCAGCATAAAAAAAGGGGATACTAACTGAATAAAATTCTGCGAAACAGTGAATCGAAAATAAGTGAGCTGCGAAGTAGTGAGGGAACACTGTACTCATTTTTAATACTTGGATTAAAACAATTTTGTTCTTTTTGTTACTGCTTGGTTGTATTTTTTCCTTTATTGTCTTCACTAAATTAAAAGCATGCTCTATTGGGTTTGAGTCAGGCAACTTGCTCAATGAAGTACATGCCATTTTCATGTTTTGAAAACGTCATGACTAACTAAATTTACATAACCATCCATCCTTTTGTAGCATTAGTTTGAATTTGATTACGTACACACCTCACTGACTCCAGCACGCGATGTGGTATGCTTTGGACTGTGAGCTGTTCCAGAATTTAAAATCTATTAGCGTATGAAATCCTAAAGCCCCGCGCCAAGTCTTCACTGGTTGTAATGGAAATTGACCAGAGCAGGCTCTTACGTGTGATCGGATAATAATGTCTTTGGTGAAGCAGCATGTGGCTCATTGCCCACATGACTTTTGTGCTACGTCTTCCAAGTAACCGTAAACCATTGTATATTTGTGGTCACGGCACATCTGCCTACCAGGAGCTGCCATGTTAGTCAGAAAACCTGCCAGGTTGCATTCCATACGTCAACGCTGTACAACCTCGACATAAAATGGCTGTAACGCCGAACTTGTACATCTTTTAAATGGAAATATATCTTTAGATTTTCGGTAGCAGTACGGTATTATTGTCTGTTTTTAGGCTGAACAACACCTGATCCTCCTCGAGGGACTCTCCTCACCTGATACCCCCCAGCCTGGAGGAGTCGGGTTTCATGGAGGTGGAATGCTTCACCATCTTGTACATGGTCACCACCAGGAAGATGACGTTGACCTGTCAAAACAAACACGTGTCAAGACTGCGACGCGATGCACTTAGAGCGGTGTCGGATTCCGTCATCGACTGGCTCTCGTCCAGATTCGTTTTGTCTCAATCGCTAAAACGACTACCGTTATACGCCGGCGGACCTTTACCTAGCGGAAAATTAAATACTTCAGCAGATCATTAAGATTTCCGGGGGGTGGAAAAGCAACAGCGGCGGGGGTTAACAAGAGGTTAATGCGAGCGCTCGACCTCCCGCGGCGCTGATCTTCAGCATAGATGACAATATGCTTAATCTGCAGCGCGCGCACACATGCAGCAGTAAATGTGATCAGTAAGGCACAGACAAAAGGCTCCAGACAAGCACTTGAGGGGAAAAGAATGAATGTGAGGTGCCATATTTTTCGAGCCATTCACCCCGTAATGTTTTCCAACATTCCTGGACGTGTGTGTCGGGAAGCACCGGAGGGCTCGGAGCCAGCGTGGGGAAAGGGAAAGAGACGGGCTTAAATTTCGCATAACACCTTTGAAATGAATTCCTAGTAGACAAAAGAAACTGTGCCTGCCTATTTAAAACTGATGAACTGCCTGGCGTGATAGGAATATACTCTACTGACTGTATTCCATCTTACAGTGGCAGGAGGTGTTTATTTTTGCAACTACGGATGGGGGCGCGGCATCTAAATAAATGTATTCGGGTAGAGGTCTTTATCTTCCTTTCTAAAGATTTTGTTGAAAATTCTTAACTAAAAAAACAAAACCCTATGGTTGGTTTAATACCGCCCAGGAATCCCGTTTATAACGTGGTGAGAGCCCGCACTCTAATTCAACTGAGGGACTCTTCATGTGCTGCTGTTTGGGTTCGCAAAGGAGTTCAAGTGGGCTGAGCGGTTACCACTAAAATGTCCGTTCATAGACAAAAGTATTGTTGAAGTGAGATAATTGATATTGAGTGAGTAGAGGAAGCACCTATTTGAGGAGCCACATTTCATAGATGGCAGCAAGTAATTAAGACATGGAGTTTATTACAGTACGGACCACTATTTGAGGAAATACAGTATTTATTTTAACCAAGGTCAGTACAGATACTACCTGTTATTTTTTTTTCTTTTCCTTGAGGCGGGAAATATTCTATTTGTAAAAGGAGGCCTTATTTGAAGGAATGTGTTTATTTAGTTTAATTTAATTTATGGCGTCTATGAAAGTAGGACCACTATTTGAGGCGTATTTTTTTCCACCAAGGTAAGTAAAACAAAAATATTTTATTTGAGTAAGGTGTTTATTTAGTGGATAACATCATTATTCTGAACTGATGCAATTAAAGTTATATAGAATTTAGTTATGAAGAATTCTGTAAAATGTACTCTAAACTGAGTCTATTTGGCCCCACACTAAATAGAGTCAAATTTACACTTGGAAGAGAGTAAAAAAAGAAAAAAAAAGGGGGAAAAAAGAAAAAAAAGAAGAAAAAGTCACTCAATAATTGAGGAACAAGCCCACAACTTCAGGTTGGGAGATGGCCAATCTACTCACTGAGCCACGCAACTGTGTGTTAGTATATCACTCGTGTTAGCTGGAATCTTCTGAACTCCTGTTGGATATAGAGTGGCAGTCTTCCAAGGTGAAGGTCGTGAGTTTGTTCCTCAACCTTTGTGTAACTTTTTTAAAAATTAAATAAACTAGTAAAATTTAGTTAAAAACTCTCCTTGCAAAATGTACTTAGAGAATTTCTAAGTGAAAAATCTTAAATAGGTTTTTTCATGTGATTGGCAAATTATTTTGTGGACACTAAAAAATACTTTGGGTAAAATTTAACTATCTCTATTTAGAGTGGGACCAAATAGACTCAGATTAGATTAAAATTTACTCTAAAAAATGTACTGTGTTGAAGGAAGATGACACACACTGGAAACCAATTGAGACATGGCATCCATTAGTGTTGGAAACATTATTTGAGGAAATACGGTATACTATTTTGTAGTATAGAAGAGAAATATGCAGGAAATCAGGAGAAAATAGAAATTCCGCTCATCGCAATGGTAGTTGATGGGAAGTTCTTCAAAACCAAACTCACTCCAAAAGGCCCATCCCCTTCAAACAAAAAAACAAAACAAAAAGAAGAAGTTGGAATCGTAATCAATCAAACTGTCCACTAGGCTTGATAAGCTCTCAATATTGCACAATTGGCCAAATACTAGCATCCATAAATTGTACACTGAAAAAAGAAAATCTACCTCTGGAAGTAGAATAAAGCCTTTTCTTCTTTGCCGGATTTCTCATTCAAAGTGAACTCCCGAGTACCCTGAAATCTCCTGCACTATATTCCCGTAGGAGTGCATTGCGAAGCGGAAAAGGTTGTTTGCAGCAGAAATAAAAGGAAGCGTGCGAGGAAAGTCAATGACCGGAAGGCGAGGACACCGTATTCTGGATGGTTTGGTCTCGGGGTTCCGCTACGGTTGACTTTTGTCTGCATGATGCATTTAAGGCGCTGACTACAACATCCGATAAAATGGACAGGAGGGGGCGTTTAAGCTCTGAGGGTCTTTCTTACTCACCTGCCAAATTCAAGTGAAAATAAGCATCGCTGCCAAAATGGAGCTTTGAGGCTACGCATGAATTTCCAAGCTATGGACAGACGGACATGGCAGTTTTGTGTACGGATGCGTGTCCGTGTTTCCTCTGTGTCATCGGCCACTTGCAATATCGCAATATAGCAACTGTTAGTGACATCAGCAACAAGCTCTAGCAGATAGGATTTAAGCTATCACAATACCATTTGCAGAGGACTTATTGAAAACAAATATATATATAGCTAGCTACAAATAATGCAATTACTGTTTTCCTAAAAAGTTAGTTTAAAGTAGTGGTGTCAAAAATAGTGGAGACTGGGGTCAAGTTGTATTTTACAATTTTAATGTGAAATCTGAAAAATTTAGCAAGTTACTTCATGTTAAAGTTTAGATAGCTCTTAATATGAAAAGAAAAATTCACTGCGCTGTCACCAATGTCTTACAAATCGACCGAGGGTGATGAAATGCAATTATGCCATCTAGTGGCAGAAAAATGACCTTAACAATCAATATCACACTTTTTTTCAGTACAGTACATCTTTTTAATTTGAACAATTTTATGAATTATTATGAAATTTACTGTATCAATGACTAAAAGATGCAGCCATATTTCTATTTTAATTTTTTTTCCACTTTTATGTTAAGTGTATGAAAACTCAAAATAAAAATATTTTATTGTCCATTTAGAACAGATCTAAAATTTGTGATTAATCATGAGTTAACTATTGATGTCATGCGATAAATTACAATTAAACTTTTTAATCGCCGGACACCCCTAGTATAAAGTTTAATTTGTTATTTTAAATGCAATGTAGTCATTGCTATTTATTGTTTGTTACGCCTCAAACTAGATAATACCACTTTTTTTAGACCAATTTCAAATACTTCAAGTGCCGATACTACTGTAGATAATGCCCTAATGTTTTGCAAATGTGATGAAAATGAGTTTTATTTTAACAAAATATTGTTTAAGGACAAAACACTAATGTTTCTTATACTAATACTATTTACAACTTGTGGGACTCCGTCGCTGACATGGTTGTCAGGCTGGTGAAGTGGTATTTGTGTCATAGTATTGGTGCATCCCTACCGCTAACTAGTATAAATGCAGTGTAAACATTCAGTGTTATGTATTGTTTGAAGAGTGGGTTCAAACAAAAGGCCGAGACATGATCCTCCGCTAAAGGTCGTACGGCCCACCCACTCGCCGCTT
The DNA here is from genome assembly GCF_054856555.1 of Leptonotus elevatus. Classification (NCBI taxonomy): domain Eukaryota; kingdom Metazoa; phylum Chordata; class Actinopteri; order Syngnathiformes; family Syngnathidae; genus Leptonotus; species Leptonotus elevatus. The sequence goes on along the minus strand of NC_141239.1, from coordinate 21,841,802 downwards.
CCATCTTGTTTTCCCACCGAGCAAATGACCTTCACGCCCGAGACGACTCCTGATGAGACCGTCCTCCTCCTCCTTCTCCTCAGCGCAACCTTTTAAGTTGTTTCTGATTGCGCAGGATTTTTCATGGCCGAGTGGACGCCGCTGATGTTCTCGTGTCAGCAGCGCTAATGGCGCCGCTTGGCTTTCATGCAAATTGATCCGCAGACGGCTTGCATTACAAAAAAAGAAAGAAAAAGCAAACAACAAAAAATTCATACAGTGTTTTACTTCGCAGAAACTCAACTTACCACAATGATAAAAGTGACCGGCCCGATGAAGCTCCAGATGAAATGGTTATCCACCCGCAGCCAGCACCTGACGATGACAAAAAGGGATTGCTCATTAAATCACCTCAATATCAAAGCAAGGTTACGTCTCAGCGTAAAAGGCCGCAGTGGTCCAAGTGACCACACAACATTGATGATGTAATACGATTGGGCCCATCTGTCCATTTAAAAATCTAATGTCACATTTGAGCCCAAAGGTTTTCCCACCCTGACTCATTATAGTGGATGTCATTTTAGCTTCCAAACGTAGTGTGAATGGGACACAAATCCCCTTAAAGTGAGTGGAACTGAAATGGCCATCTTATGTTTGTCATGAATTCAAATAGACGTTCACATTTTGCTATACAAATCAATCAAACAAATATATAAATAAAAATGTGGTAAATGAAGATGTGTTAAATATAAATGAATATTTACTTAAGCAGCTGTCAAATGTCAATTAGTATGACTAAAATCTAAGTGAAGGATGTTTTTTTATATTCCATTTTAAACTGCTTCCAAGTGTCGCCGGATTGCACCTCAATGAAAATAAGATTGTATTGACTATGTGTTGTTTTAAAGTGACTGACTAAACGTAAAATCAGTGCATTAAAAAGTGGAATGCATTCAAACTTTGCTCCCTCGCTGCTTCTCTGTCCTTCGATGCTGCAGCAGTTTTATTTTTTGCTTTATCAAATGTTTTCATGTTCACTAAACAGCCGCATGAGAACCTCCAGTTCAAAGTGGGAAGAAAGTAACTTCATTTTTGTTCTCGGTTGCCAGAGTGAATTGAGATATCGGGGCTCCATTGATTTTTGTTGTGGTTCAGCTCTTCTCGAACTGAATACTCAGTTTTCAATTTAATTTGTATTTAGATTATTTTTCTTCACACACAGACAGCTTTTCGGTTTACATGTTGGTTACACCTCTCAAACTAGTCTTCACAGGTTAAATAAAAAATCCAAAAACAAAACAGAAAGTGGGTCAGCAGTTCTTGTTTGAATATTTAATGCAATAAGACGCATCTGAGGTTTAGAAGTTCAGTCATCCGGGAAAGTTACAGAGTAGATCTGCTCTTCCTCTGCATTGAGAGGAACCAGGTGAAGTGGCACGGGCATCTGTTTAGGATGATGAAGTGTTACGGGCAGGGGCCAGGGGGAGACCCCTGGGACAACCTAGGAAATACTGGAGCAATTGCGTCTCCCAGCTGGCCTGGGAAGTCCTTGCGATCCCTCCCAGCAAGAGTTGGCCAATGTGAGGAACTAGATGAGGTGGCTTGGGCATCTGTTTAGGATGGTGACCCCCGGGACGACCCAGAGAATAATGGACAGACCATCTCCCAGCTGGCCTGGGTAGGCCTTGGGATCCACCGAGGAAGAGCTTGCCGAAGTGAGGAACCAGATGTGGTGGCTTGGGCATCTATTTAGGATGGTGAAGTGTTCTGGGCATGAGCCAAGAGGAGAACCCGGGTTGACCCGGGTCATACTTGGGAGACTGTCTCTCTGGCCTGGGAAGGTCTTGGGATCCCACCGGAAGAACTGGCCGAAGTGGCTGGGTAAATTAAAGTCTAGGCTTCGCTGCTTAGGCAGCTGCCCCTGCAATCTAACCCCGGATGAAAGAAATGGAAAATATGGATGGATGGACACATCTGGGCGGTCGTATATGCCATTGCTCACAAGAAAAATAGGTGCGCTTGAACAAAAGGTCTTCTAAGTTAGGTATATGATCCAGATGTAATAAAAGCTGAAATGTGTCTTTTGTCTCACATTCATCTAATGTTGTCAAACCCAAATGGAACTGGCCTCACCATTCCAATTTTTGGGGAAAAGAGTGTAAAATTGACCTTGGTGCAACCGCTGTCAGTGAGGAAGTACCCAGCGTTACAAATGTGTGCTAAATCTGTAGGAATGACGACGGAAAATAAAGAAATAAATAATTCCCTAAATTAGAGCACAGCAGTGCTACAAATCATGTTTTTTTCTTCTTCTTTTAACTGGCCAACAGAAGAAGCACATAAAGTTTTAACTGACAAGGTCGGCAATTACCCGTGTGCAAAGAATAAAAAGCCCTGTAGGTCAGAGTAGCAAGCCGGCGCATTCATTAGTGTTGCGGCTTTACTCCTAGCCAGTGACAGGGTGTAAATTTGCTGCCGGGCCAGAGCGAGGTACACTGCTCTTTGTGGTATCACTATCATTACCAAATGGCGGGGGGAAGGGGGGGGGGGTGGTTGAGGAAGAATCACCGCCACTTACGCTCGCGCCGTGCCGTAGCTGCGGTAGTCGACGGCCGCCGAGATTCCCACCACCGCCGCCGGGAAGAGGTAGCCGGCCAGGTAGTAGTACTTGCGGCGGGAGAACTCGCTCTCGAACACCTCCACCAGCATGAGGTACAGCTGCACGCCCTCCAGACACATCCAGGCGAAGGCCGCCAGGAAGCAGAAGTGGAGGACGCCGGCGATGATGGAGCACACCAGCTGATGGGAAAAGGAGAAGGAGAAGAATTACGGTGGAATCACACATTCGCAGCTACAGACAATTCGTTAATCCCTCCCACTCGTTTGTGGTTACCTTGGGTTCGGTCATGTTGATGCCCACGAGGAAGACCAGCTCGCCGACGAAGAGGTTGAGGCAGAGGTTCTTGTGGATGGTGTTACGGTCGCTCTGCAGGCCCTTAAAGAAGCAGAAGGTGTACAAGCTGATGGCCAGGCACACCAACGACACGGCGATGCCCATCCGGGTGATGACGGTGAGGAGCAGCTCGTGGACGCTCCCCTTGCCCTGTAGGGAGAGATGGAAAGGTCATGACAATAAGAACAAAACCTTTTCAGCCTACTTCATTTTACTGTTACATTTACAAGTATTTGGGAATGTGAGTACTTTAAAGAAATGCTAAACGAATATAACCCTAGTAGGGTCAATGAGTGGAGTTGAAAGCAAGCATGGTGAGGCAGCATTTAGCCGTTGTGCTGCACACAAATGGAATACATTTTAAAATATTCTTCCAACACTGTACATTCTTTTAGTAAGCTTATACTTTGTTTTAAATGTCTTCAGCTCTTTTGTTTTTAAATGTACTTTTAATTATGTAAAGCACATTGCATATGAAATGCGCTATATAAGTAAAGATGCCTTACCTTGCTTATTCAAATGAGAGAGATTAGCGGGCATTATTACCTCTGCCAAGGACATTTGTTTTTTTGTATGCAGGATTAGGCAAACCCCATTTACACTCAACTCTGTCAAGGGGTAGGATGGGCAGGCAGGTATTTTTCTTCAAATGAAGGCTGTTTTAATTCATTTGCAGCAAGTCTGTATTTGAGAGGAGGTATTCATTTATACAAATGTTTGTGTAACTGCCAAGCAAGACGTAGCATGATTTAATTGACAGAGGAATGGAAAATGTCTACTTGAGGTTAGGTGTTTATTTCAATAATTTTTTTAAAACTGTATATTTGAGCGAAAGCCATTTCTCCAATTTTGCTAACATCCTGAAAGACATAAGGCATTGTAAGCAGGAATGATTTTAGTTACTGGGGGGCATTTATTTTATTTATTGATATATTTCGTCAACAGACATCTATCTCAGAGGCCTTTATTTTGACTTGTGTATGCGTGGTGCTAGACAAGTTCGTTAATTATCTGTTGTTAATGCACCTTAATTTTTCAACGTGCGCAATTCCTTCAATAGTGTCTGGGGCAGGGGAGACATTGATATATTCAACTGCAGAGAGTACTAGGCATCCATTGGAGAGGTCTTTATTTATTTATTTTTTTTTTTTTTACAAATGTTTGTGTATAGGTGGCGCTAGACAAGTTTGTGTCCCCTACTTGGTGAATGTGCCTTCATTTGTCAACGCGTACAGTTCCTTTAATAGTGGCAGGAGAGGCATTTCCTCAGTTGTAGAGCATGCTAGGCATCTATTTGAGGAGAGGCATTTATTTTTATAAAAATTATAGTGTATGAGTGGAGCTAGACTTGCTTGTATACATTACTGAAAATACATTGATACTTTGTCAATGCGTATGATTCCTCAAATAAAAATGTTTTTTTTGTGTGGGGGGGCATTTATCTACTTAACTGCAGAACATAGACACCGTCTATTTGAGAGGAGGCATTTATTTATTTATTTTTGAAATGCTTTTGTACTCAGTCAAGTTTGACATGGCTGTTATTTGGTCAACAGAAAAGTCCAGTTGAAGGGAGGTATTTATTTTTCCTGTAGAGTTTGAAGTAATGCACCTGTTGATTATTTGAGGTATGGCATCTATCATGTCTGTGTATGGTTGAAGCAGTTTTGCCCGCTTGTTCGGGATGTGTCATGGATCGTTTACCAGAGGAGCTAATTATGTCTGTCAATTGCTAAAAGTGTCTATTAAAGGGGAGGTGTTCATTGTAGACTGAATGTTGTCGACAAAATGCCGACGTGCAGGAGGTTTCTATTTAAAGTTGCACAATTTGGTCAGGCTTGTTTGGCCTTGCCGGAGGTCTGCAAGTGCCATTTGGAGTGAGCTGTAACACAGAGCTACTTGTGGTGGTTTCATCTTTCTGAGGTCAAAGATCTAAAAAGCAAGCCTGTATCCACACAAATGTGTAAATAGCAGAGCGCCGCGCACAAAATATCACTCCTGCAAGTCGGGCAAATCCTCCTGTGATATTTGCACTTTTATTGAGGGCGAGGGCCGTGGCGGAGGTGCTGCGAAGGCAATTGGCGAGAGGCTAAGCCCTGCCTCGGGGGGCTCTGGTTTCAAGCTGCGGTTAAGGTTGAGGTTAAGACAGATGACGGGGGACAGGGTTCACGAGCGGGGGACGTATTATTAAATCAGCCACAAACTGATCCCCCGCATTTATGAGGGCCGCCGTCCTTGCTACATTTGCCATTCGTCATGTCATTAAATTGTAATTGCATTTTGTGACCAAAATGCTGGGCCAACCACTTCACAAGAGGGACGAGGGGGAAGTTTAGGCCTTGCGGTCGTCCCGTTTTCAGCGCAATTCTCCGCGACGTATGCATGAAATATTAGACAGTGACCACAGTGAAATATAATTAGCTCCGATAATGCCGCAATACCGCCTCAGTGCGAGCCGCCATTTCACTCCTTTAAAGTGACGGCCTGCTTCATTTCCGCACCTCCTCCGGAAATAATCGAATTAGCTCCCGCTGACGCGCCATTCTCATGCTCGTCGTCGTCATGTAGGTCGGACCGCAGCCCCCCTGCAGAGAGTACTTGCCATCTAATTCAGAGGAGGCTTAAATTATTTGTACATATGCTTGCGGACTAGACATGTGAGTGTCTGATAATTGGTATAAAAAACAAATTTGATCAAATATTGGTGGAGTTTGACATGGTAGAAAAACAGATGTCTATTTGAGGATGCACATTTATGATTTTTAGAAAACACAGCATCTATTGGAGCAGAGATTATGTGGCGTCTTTTTGAGAGGAGGCCTTTATTTGCAAATAATATACCCTTCATACCCTAAATCTTCATACCCTGGTTATTTTCTTGATGAAAAAGGTGAGATCTATAACATGCATGAGATTGTGAACAGTTCTAATAATTTTTTTGTAAATGTTGGCCTAAATTGGCTGCAAAAATTCCGTCCCATAAAGCCGAAACATGCGATACATCCATGAAACTAAATTCAGAGTCACTACACAAGAAGTAATAAGTACGATAATGAAATGTATGAGTAAGTTATCCACAGATTTTCATGATATCAATATGGCATTAGTAAAAAAAGTTATTGCTAATATTGTTAACCCCTTAACATGTATCTATAATTTATCCTTTCAGTCTGGCCGTTTTCCCAAGAATATGAAAATTGCAAAAGTAATACCTCTTTTTAAGAATGATAATCACAGTTTAACCAGCTATAGACCAATTTCTCTATTGCCTCAGTTTTCCAAAATTCTTGAAAAAAAAATCAATTCTCGACTTGAGAAGTTTCTGGACAAGCATCAAATTTAAAATGAAGGTCAGTACGGTTTTAGATGTCAAAGAACTACTTCATCAGCATTAATCGAGGCAATAGAAGATATTACAAATGCTTTGGATCAGAAAAAATATGCTGTTGGTGTTTTTGTTGATTTAAAAAAAAGCTCAAATCAATCATTCATCCTACTTAATAAGCTTGAAAAATATGGAATTCGGGGAGTGGCTGGACGATGGCTTAAAAGCTATTTAAAGGATAGGGCCCAATATGTCAAAATGGGGCAATATACATCTAATAAACTTAATATTTCTTGTGGGGTCCCCCAGGGGTCTGTGCTGGGGCCAAAACTCTTTAATTTGTATATTAATGATATCTTTAATGTATCCCAAGTACTAACATTTATTCTTTTTGCTGATGATACCAATATTTTTTATAGCAGTGATAATTATAATGAACTCATAACTACAATGAACCATGTTATGTATATTGAAAAATGGATGAGCATAAATAAATTATCCTTAAATATAAGCAAAACTAAAGCAATGCTGTTTGGTAATCGAAAAATGGATTCTGGATTACAAATAATCCGCCAATTGAAAGTGTTATTGAAAATAAATTATTGGGAGTAATAATTGATAGTAAATTGTCTTGGAAACCGCACGTCAGACATGTAACATAAAAAATCTCAAAAACCTTAGCAATTTTAAATAAAGTAAAAGCAATATCTTGATGAGTATGCACTTCGTGTTTTATACTGCACCTTGGTTCTTCCATACCTCACATATTGTATCGAAGTTTGGGGAAACGCATACCAAAATGCAATTAATCCATTAGTCACAATACAGAAACGTGCTTTGCGTGTCATTCATAAGGTTTTCTGGAGCACACGCATAATTTGTTTATTCAATCTAAATTGTTAAAATTTCACGGTCTTGTGAAATACTATACATCTATAATTTTATACAAAGCCTTTATTCTCGGCTAATGTACAAACATTTTTCACAATTAGAGTTTGTGCTCATACATTGAGAGGATATGGAGATTTCACGCTACGGAAAATCAGAACTACTCGAATTTTTTTTTATCACCATTATCTGTATTTTGTTCGTTATCATTGTTGGTATATCGTTTATTACCATTTCTGGTATATACTGTCCTACCAGTGTTAGTAGTGTTTACTTCCCACATTTGTGTATTTGTGTTGTTAAACTCGTAACACTTATTGTTTCTTATGGTAATGCCACCATGCTAAATCATTTGTATTCTAATTTTTTTCCTTGGTTATTTAATAATTATTGCTCTCTGGGTACTTGTTATTATTGAGTCTTAAGGTTAAGTAGCAGTGTAGCTTGGAATTTTGAACGGGAGATGGGGGTGGGATTAAATAAGTTTTCTTCTTCCCATTCCGTTTCAGGCAGAATTGGACTTTATCCTTTTGTTGTTGATGTTTTTTCTTTCGCTCTCTTTTTTGTGTGTGCTGTTTTTTCTCCTTGTGAAGCTTGACACTGACTGTGTGCTCTGTTGTTGCTTGATTTTTAAAAAATTTTTTTTACTGATGGATAAAGCACCCAGCACTTGACTATTTAACAAGCCCACTTAACCCATTTTTGTTAAGGGTGGGGTATTGAACGATTAGTTGATGGATCTATTGGAGGGGAAGTATTTATTTTAAGACACACAATCATTCAAAAGCTACTTTATTGAGGGGCGGGGCATGGGCATAGACTAAAATAACTTATTTCCTGAAAGTATTATTCAGAGAGAAGGCCTTTATTTTTTTACTGAGGATGTTTGATACCACTTTTTTTAGACTGAATATTGTCCGAGTACTCACCAATATCTCTCGTACTTTTGATCTATAAAAATTTCCTTTAAAACAATGAGAAAACATTGTAAAACATAAACGTTATTTCTGACACATATGAGGATTTGCGGATGTATCAAACGTATCGGGCCGACACAGATAATTTTACAGAAGACATGCTAGATTCCTGTTAATTGTTTGAGGTGTCTATTGGAGGGGAGGTGTTTCTTTGTGGGCAACTCTACCGCAAATTAATTATGTAACCCGCTTTATTTTTAGTTGCTAAGGGTAGACTAATGACGTAAATAACATATTTTATAAATTATTGGAGGAGGCATTGAGGTATGAGTATACATAGTACATTTATTACTATATTCGGTCCCACTCTAAACAGAGTAAATGTTACACTCGGAAGAGAGTAAAATATTATATATTTAATAAAAAATTAAATTAAACAAAAAAACGGTTCAGTAAAGGTAAAGGCTTCAGCAACAATCCCCCAACTTTCAGCATGGGAGACAGCCACTCTATCACTTGAGCTATGCCATGCCTAACATTGCTGGTGAAAGGAGACCAAAAAAAATGGTCGGAGGTTTGAGGATTCCACCTGACACCAGTAATATACTAACACACAATAGAGCCAGCATGGCTCAGTGGGTTGATTGGCCCATCTCCCAACCTGAAGGTTCTGTGATCGTTCCTCAACCCTTGAGTGATTTATTTTTTAAATATTTGACTCTCTTCCAAGTGTAAAGTTTACTCTAGTTTAGACTGGGACCAAATGTAGTCTTTTTAGAGTAAAATTAACTCTTAAGAACTTTACTGTGTACTAATATAATGTTAATAGGTCAAGGTGTTTATTCCAGCTGCGTCATTCATTTATGGACATTACAAGTGATTTATTTTTGTGAAGGGCTTGGGCATGGGAAAATACTTTGTATTTAAATACTGTATTTCTTCAAACAGTGCCTTGGGGGCGTTTGTTTTCTCAACTGCAGAAAGTGCTAGCGCGTATTTGATGGCCTTTATTTTTTTACTTTATACTTTCTTATTGATGTTTACTTTGAGAACCACTGGTCTCGGTTGTACGAGAGGAGCACGCTTACCACGTTCCCGCGGTGGGCCATGAGGATGGCGAAGTTGGTGAGGTGATTGCAGGAGCACGTGGTGTGGCTCCTGTTGGTGTCCAGCAGTTTGCAGCCCTGAGTGGACCAATATCCCATCATGCTCCGCTCAGAATAATTCCAGAAGGAACAGTTGGGATTGTAGTAGTGCTCCTTCTGCGGGGGAAAAAAAAGCAAAAGAAAAAAAAAGCAATTAATCATACATGAGCGGCGCGCTGCAATATGCATGGCCACACCTTGTACATTTTCAAGCCTCTGACTGCGCCGGAGGATGTGCAGCGGGCAAGGGGAGCGCGTGTTGTACAAATAAGTGTCAATTTATATTCTTTGAGTGCGCGCCATGGTGGGAAGGAAGCGCATGAAAGAGATCCAAATTAGGCAATAAAAGAAAGTCGACGAGACAAGATGCAACGAGGGTTACTATGGTAATGCGCAGATGGAAGTCGACTCGGATTCCACTCGTCTGTTCCTCTGATCTCTGATAATTGCTACGTGTGACACACAAGCACAACATTGATGTTTTCCTTCTTTATTCTAATGGCTTTCGTTGGAGAACGCCGGATTCAGGCGCGCGCAGCTGCGGTCTCGCGAGTGCGGCGAAGTGTGTGTGGGGGGGGTGTCTTACGTCCAGGTGCTCCAGCGTGAAGATCACGGGGTCGGCCACAAACACACGGCTGGACTCCTTGGTGATGGAGGCGGAGAGGATGTGGGAGTTGACCGTGAGGGAGAGGTTATGTTTGCCGGCGTCCCCAAAGCCCCGCAGCGTGGCGTTCTCCGTGCTGAGGAACTGACCCAGGTGTTTGTACAGCACGAAGACCAGCTTGGCCACACCTGCAACACATCACGCTCATGAAAGCGGCGGGGGAGGAGAACACACACGCAGGCATGAAATCAACCTCCGAGCAAAAGAAAGATGACACTTCAGGGATTTGCTTTTTCTGCATGCGTGGGGGTAGTTAATAGTTTGCGTGGGCTTCTATAATTTTTTAAAAATGGATTTAACGTGTGACCTGTACTTCTGTTAGTGGACACACCGTTGTTTAATATCTTTATTTTATTAATTTTATCATGTTTATGTGTTTTTTTATGTTGCAGTTTATGTTTATTATTATTATTATTTTTAAAGTAAGCTTTAATCAGTTATTATAATGTTCATATTGTATTCAGTGTGTTTATATACCTTCTTGTTCACATTCAAGTGGTTTATTAATTTTAGTATTAATTTTATTGTTTGTGTTTATGTGTTGTGTTTGTTATTAAATAGTGTTTTTTTAAATATATATTTTAACAATCATATTTATTGTTAAAATGGTATATATGTATATATCATCTTGTTTTAAGTGTTATTAAATTGTATTTATGTAATTGAGCCATGTCAATCAGTTTTTTTTTAATTGTATGTGAATGATGCATGTTAAGCCTAGAGTTGAGCAGTTCATTAAACACGTCTTTATATGTGTAAAATTATAAACTGAAGATATATCACCATACTCTCATATTTGAAAGTGTACAAAAGTATATGTTTTTCAGAGAGATTAAGTAGAAGTTGATGATTCTGAGGAATTATGGCTATGATTTTGGCCATGATACCACTAAGCACTGTATATTTTAATAGCATTGGCAATTAAAAAAAATATCTATTATTGATTATTTCAGCCCGCAACAATCATAAAAAATGCCTGGGAAATCCTTGAGGGACTGGCTCGGACTGTCTACAAATTACCTATAGATGACATATGTGCCACAAATCCCCATCTATCCAGTATTTATTTTATTTGTATTATTATTAGTAGTAACTGGCAGTGGTAGAACATACATCACCACTCCAAATTTAATGAATTATTATTATTATTGTATAATGTGTCATATTATGGAGTGAGGAATTTGTGTGACATAAAAACTAACAAACTTAATTTGAATTCCTTGTATAAATATATAATAATAATAATAATAATAATAATATATTTTAAAAACATTAAAAATCCCAATTGTTTGATGTAAAAAAAAAAATTAAGTGATGAAAATTGTTATTTTGCCTGGTAACAAGTTACTTTTTTATGAAGTAATTCATTTATTAGCTATTATTAATTATTATTATTATTTTTTTTAAGCAAGTAATGAGTAACTATAACTAATTACTTTTTTAAAGTAATGTTCCCAACACTGCTGGTGACGCAATTTTTTTTTTTTATCCTAATGCAAATGGGAAGTTAAAAGTTCAAGTTAAAGGAAACTGGACTCATGCAAATTATGCTTTCATATTAAGAACCCATATTTCAGCCAGACAACTGGCATGCATGGACAATGCTTCCCATATGCAGCACATTGTGTCTGTACAATGCTTCAGGGCAAACAGCAAAGATTCTACAAGTCCATCCCAAAAGTATCTATTTAAATGTTTACATCTTCATTAACGCATAATAATAAAGGCTATTGCGTGCTCTCACCATTTTTACTGTTGACTTTGACCGTGTTGGAGGAGAGCTGAAGTGTGGATCCGCCCCTGCTGGTCTGTGGGAACCTGAAGTCCTGCACCTGGCCGTCTGTGCTCACCACGTACACATCCATCACTGAGAAGGGCGAATGGAGAGAGATGCATTAGTCACGGGAGAAATAAAACGAAAAAAAAACAAGACAATGTTTAATAGAGCAAAAAAAACAACTGTCAGGTGAATGTTGATGTTCATTGTACCAGCGAGAGAACAAGACCCCATGCGGCGCCATTTATTTAACGCTAAATGTGTTTGTGGGCTGCTGGATAGAAAACAAATAAATAACAAGGGGTTGTGCTTGCGAAAGGATGAGCGTGCAAGCCTTCCTGCCGCATGAATGTCAAATATTCATAGGATCAAAAATATCATTGCGCTTTTACTTTGACGTCCTCTACCCCCCCCTGTGGCTTTGGATAACTCTGGGCTCCATGAGCAAATCTCTCTGAAAATCCTCCAAATTCCCGCAGCCCCTCCTCTCCGCCGCGCCAGCTGCCGGGTGGCGCTGCCTTTGATGTGCGAAATTACCGACGGGGTCAGGAGGACGCTCGCACCAGAAAATGGCCTGGCTTTCCGTAGATAGATGGCTCCTGACAGACAAAGATGAGGGATTGCCCTCCGCTGGCCTTCGCTGTCTGTCTTGATTTTTTGGACTTCAAGCTCTGCGCTTGCAACCAGTCTCCAGTGATACTGACGCTCGCCCGGAGGTGTTGTTTGGGCCACCTGCTAATTGGATATGAGCAGCCGTACTGGCTTCTTTTCACCCTGTGAAAGGAGGTCGGATATGATATGTTCACTTCGGCTCACCAGGCGACACTTGGGAATAGGAAACAAACTCGATGGCAGCGTTAAGTAAATATCATTGATACAATGTTGTGAAGTGATACTGCTGATTGTAATACAGATTAATGTATTGCTTGTGTTAAAAATATGAGAAAAGGGCCTTGAAAAAAATTATCACAGCAGTTGTGCGATTTAATGAGGATAAGCTGTATAGAAATGAATGGATGTCTGCCAGTGATAGAAACAAACGGGAGGATATAGTGAACTGACCACGAATCGGATCTAGCGCCGCCCCCTGGCACTGCCAATCTGCTGTTGGTGCCCAAACAGAAAGGTGCAAGTATGTGTGTTGAGCTTTCTTCTTAAAATTTTAAATGATAATGAAAATAAAAAACGGCAGTTGGAACGAGACAACACCAGTGGAGGACAACGGGGGTCTCCTGTATTTTCATCTGAGGTGACACCGGGGGCATCAAAACAACTGTGTTTATTTTTGTCAATTCTGTGGCTTGCACTAGCGGAGGCAGAGGGGAGAGTGTGGAAAAAAGCAAGCGCCTGTAGAGATGATAAAAATATGTTTTACTCATGGTTGTTCATACACTACACTGAGTGTATGTGGAGTTAGGGTAGCTGGTCAAGTCATGCGCGATGAAACTCGGTGCGGGGACAGGTAATATGAAAATTAGCCAAATAGTGACAATACAGTGTCTCGCTCATAGACACTTTTGGGGGAATAGGCAAATGACAAAAGATTCACTATAATAGCAGCAGAAGAATTTGAAAACCCTCATGGATCAGGTAAGTCACATGTATGGGAGCATTTTGGCGACTCAAACAAGTACTTAAGTAAATTAGGTAACATCCTTTAGACATTTAAAGGGACAGTATTGTGAAAAATTAACTTTCTGGAGCTTTTTTGCCATGTTAAAATGCTAATTCCGAAATTGTGTTTTCCTCCATTCGCCCCTCTATGAGCAATTCTAGGTCATTCTGCTCTCCAAGCACCAGCCCCTCCCAACCAGAGACAACGAGTGGGTGCTCACTCTATGATGTCATTAGGTGCGGACCCACCTCCGCAACGCCTATGCCGACTAAACACACGCCCACTTTCTCTGAGACCTCCATGCTAACAGGATAGTGACAAAAGTAGCCTTTATCAGTAAACATTCTGTCCAAATGAATTCAAAGCAATCAATTATCCTTCACATTTGCAATGCCAAAGTGCAATGACAATTGGCCATCTTAAATTCTTAAAGGTTGTGGCTGACACTTGTGTAAACTAGAAGTCAAATTTATGCACTGTCGAAACCTAACTGACTGAATGGTGTAGTGGCTAGCGCACTCACCCTGTAAGCACAGGGCTCTGGGTTAGCATCCCACTCAGGGCTTTTTTTCCCCCTCTCTTTCCCCCTCCCCCTCCACTACGATTTATTGCGGCAAACGAGCCGTTTTGTTTCTAATGTTTATTGAAGAATTGAACATCCGTCCAATTTCCACATTTAATGAAGGCGCGGTTCTTGCGTGGCCACTTCAGAGGAGTGCTCGAAAGCAGCTCTCCAGAGTTTTGTGGCAGGTGAGCGCAGCAGCCGGTTTAGGACGAGAGGGGCGCAGCAACCACACGGGGAGAGGCGGGGTTATACCGAACCGGGTGATTTACTTCCGCGTTACAAAAATAGCCAGCAAAATACCTAATATTTCCTAAAAAATTACATCGCCATGGTGTCAAAGGTAAGATTTAATCATTATATGCCTATAGTTAACTGTGGAAGGGCTTTAACATATAAAATAAGATGCTGCCTACGCACAGGCTAACTTCAAAATAAAAGCTTACCAAATAATACGCCAATGCAATAGCCTTAGTAGACTTTTATTTTGAAGTTGGTCCACGTGGTGGCGTGACGACCAGCTTGACTTGCCTTTTCAACATTTCGGCTAATCTTCGCCTATTTCCAGTTTTTATTGCCATTAGTTTGTTGCTACCAACATCAACACAACGTCATCCCAAAATCATTCAATCGCTAATTTAGGACGCTAAGAAACCGTTAGTCAATGGCACCGTCATTGTATGATACAGCACAAGCCTCTGCCGTTCGCGACCAGCAGCTAACAGCGAGAGCCCGGCTGGCAACAGCAAGTAGTCCGGCGGCTGTTGCTTTTTTTTTTTCATTTCATTTGTTTGTAATTCACTCTCGATGTTTAAAGGAAGAGGATGTGTTTTATATTGCACGTTGGGGTCTGCGTCATTTACGGTCCATGTGTATCCTTGTATCTATCCTTCCTTATATCGCACTTTAAAGTTTTGTTCCTAAAATCTTGGACGGCCATTCTTGACATTTTGAGTTGAATGTTTTCAACCCAATGAACCAGCTCAATGGACTAGTAGTTAGAGGGTCCGCCCAGTGACTGCAAGGTTGTGGGTTCAATCCCCGGCCAGACTATAAAAATGGGACCCATTGCCGCCCTGCTTGACACTCAGGATTAAGGGTTGCAATTGGGGGGTTAGATCACCAAATGAACCCAGAGCGCAGCTCCTGCTGCTGCTCACCACTCCCTCAGGGGTTGGGTCAAATGGGGAGAACAAATTTCGCCCCACTTAGGTGGGTGTGACAATCAGTGGTAATTTAACTTTTTTTCTTTTCATCCTGTTTTTGTTTTTTTGCTGATCCAAAAACAACGATCCAGTCCATGACTCAAATCTGTGATCCATCTGTGAGTTTTTTTTATCCGTTGCTCCATTAATATTTACTGTACTTACTTTACAAATGCATTAGCATAAGCTAGCATTGGTAGTTATACTACTATTCCAGACTTTGGAACAAATTCTGGTTGCAATACCGTCATCAAGAGACAACAAATGTACTTGGTTGCATAATTTCACACTTGATAAGTGGGCAGGCACTCTAGGGACCCAAACTATTTGTATACAAGCAATTAAAAAGCACATTTTGTTGAATCTGCCCCCTTTAACGCTTGAGAAAAATAGGCCTTTGACTCTGCAATTCAACTTTTGTCTACTGAGGTTCCTCATTACTTCAGAGAAACCTAAGAAGTTCCCACAGCTCATTAAAAAAAAAAAATGTATTAATCAGAGCTCCGGCGAGGACAAAGCCGGCGATCAGCTCGGGTAACTGGCAGTTATGGGAGCAGGCGAGGGAAGCGAGTGGAACAATGAACTTCAAATGGCGTCTTTGTTTCCAGGTCCGGGAAGTCTGTTCCCACTTCATCCAGCTGCACGGCGCTCAATGAGGTGACTTGCCTGATTGAAAATCAATGAGGTAGAAGGCTTACCTGACTGATATCAACTAGGAAGAAAAGAAAAGAAAGAAAAGCGTCCGCGGAGGATTGCGCTCGTCTTCAAGCGGCGAGAGACATTTCTCCTTTCACTTAAACATGGCGCTCGGCCAGCCAGCAAGAGAAGTAATAGGCCGAGCGCTGCGAGTGACGGGCGGTCTCGCTGATTGGCGAGCCACTTACCGATGTTCTCGGCGGGCACTTTGACGATGGATGGCTCGATGAGGTTCTCGGCGAAGACGAAGGCCCCTTCCTCCAGCGTATCCAGCATCATGGTGGCCACGTGCGTCTGCTCTGTGGAATTCATGTCTCGCCACGACTTGAGAGCCTCTGGCTTCAGGAGATTGTTCACTGTGTCCACGATGGCCTGTAACCATGGAGACACGTGAAATGTCAGCCACGCGCATTCCTGCCGTCGCAGTGTCAGGATTAAATAACAAAACGAGGGAGGGAGGGAGGGAGGGTATGGTGAACGATAAAAAGGGCATGCATGGCCGACAGTGACAACAGCTGATATATCGACAAAATTATGACCCGAGTCGTGATGGCGGTTCAGGGGAGGGCAACTCAACTGCTCAACTTTCCGCTGAAAAGAAAACAAAAAGCAAGCGTCTTTTTCCCCTCGCTCTTTTACTTTATTGAATAATAATCATGACAAAATGCTGGAAGGAGAACAGCAACCCCCAAATGTTTTTCCACACTAGTCCAAAAATCCCTGTGAACAATATTCTGGTGCCCGTCATGACCTTGAAAGCTATTTCTCCCCCAAGGAAGACGGGCATTATCGTCAAATCCGTGTCCGGAGTGGCAGTCTGAGGCAAAACGGTGGAAAGAAATCGGCTTGTTTTCAATGTCAATCCTTTCATTTCCTGCTTTGTGATACGATGCAAGTAAGCTAAACATTCCACACTAGTATCATATGTTGATAAAACAACGCTGACCCAGGCAGATCTAGTTCAGGACTCCCTTTTTTTAAAAATCCATTTGTATTGTTTATTTCTATTGTGCAAGCCGGTGGTTATCATGAATAACAGGTGATAAGATCAATCACATAGTTTATATGATGTAATAGAGCGCACTGTTGTTGTTGTTTTACTTTTGGGGATTATTTCTAATTCTATTGCACACTGTGGCAGTTATCAGGAGTAAGCATGATCATGTTTATACAACACAAACTGGGTAAACTTTTTTTTTTACTGTGGATTATTACTGCTCATTCTGTTGTTTTCTATTGTGCAAGGTAGCAGTACCATTAATAATTTGTTAGAGGAGTGATAACATAATCATAAAACAGCCTATTTCTGAAGAGGGTGCTGCAGACTTTTGTTTGACTCTGTGGATTATTTGTAGTCATTTCTATTATGCAAGGTGACGCTTATCATGAGTAACTGGCAACACATACATTGCACACCGTGGACTACTTTTTGTAATTTTGTGGATTATTTTTTAAAATGTTTATTTCTATCGTGCAAGCAAGGTGTCAATTATCATGAAAAACTGTATTGGAAGAAATCAAATAAAGGTGGCATGCACATTGCGGATCCACTTTTTGTTTTTTTATTGACTGTGGATTACTTCTAGCTAGTCAGTTTATTGCTATTTGGCAAAGTGTCAGTAATCCTGACTAAATGTAATCCTCTTTTTTTTTTAATTGACTCTGTGGATTACTTCTAGCTAGTCAGTTTATTGCTATTTGGCAAAGTGTCAGTAATTCTGACTAAATGTAAAAATTAGATTGTATTGTTTATATGACAAATTGTGAGCAACCGTGCCATGGATTATTTCTTGTGTTTAAGTATACAGTATATATACAAGGTGGCGATCATCATGAAAAACTGACAAAACAAGAGATGATTTTACAAAGTATTGCATACATGGCAAACGGACACACTGTAGACTATTTTTTTGTAATTATGTGCATTATTTTTTAAAAGCTATTTATTTCTATTGTGCAAGGTGTAAATTATCATGACTAAATGTCAAGAGACGCAATCAAATAAACATTGAGCATCAGCATATACGAGACCAAGCATGCTGAATACTTTTTTTTATTGACTCTGGATTATTTCTAGCCATTCAGTTTATCGGTATTGTGCAAGCTGTCAGTAATCTTGAATTAGTGTTAACAGGAGTGATTGTATTATTTATATGACACATGCTGCAATCAAGTGTGCCAGGGGCTTCTTTGTGGATTATTTCTTGTCGTTATGTATGTATCTATAAAAGAGCCATCATGTAAATTAAACATGTAGTGAGTTTAGATTATTTACTGTCATTGTATGTATTTCTATCATGTTATTAATCTGTGCTTTTAGTGCTACTATGAATAACTTTCAAGCAGGGATGAGCAAGCATTGATACCAGGTATCAATTTCAAGGTACTCGTGAAGGATGGCAATACCAGCCACCGATATTTATGGTATCTGATAAATCTTCTTTGCAACACTGGGGCCGTTTGACACATTGGTGAATCATCATGTGCGTCAGAAAAACAAAAAGGGTTTTGTTCACAATTAACTCTCATACTAATTGAATTTTTATCATATCATAAGTACGGGTGGTATCAGTACATTGCATCGTATCGGTCTGGAAAAAAAGCGGTATCAAACATTCATACTTCGAAGGTATGCTTATATTATAGTGATTGTATGACACGCCTACATTGCATTTAATACTCGTCAATGGCATTAGGCCGCTTTCAAAAAATTCCAACATGGAGGGCGCGATGAAGGCGAGCGCCAATTTAACCTTAGGTGCCATTAGTCCCAGCGTGTGCATCACAATAATGGTAATTAACCGCAACCAGCCCCTGCTCGTAATGCCAATTAGTCATTGCTGTGATTATCCAAAACACTGAAATGACCACAGACAGTCGCATCCTTTCGGTTGCATCCGTTTCCCGGAATAATGAGGCGACCCATCTAACACAAGTCGGCGCTAATGATGAATGATTAACTACGACTGTAACGCAATATTCAGGATTGGAATGACCTTGTCTGAGCTAATCGTGTGTACTTGTGTGCATAGAGGAGTCAGGGTTGATTACAGGGTTAGAGACAACGAGGCGGATTTACAGCGTGCCCCCTTCTAGTAATGATCCACCCCTCAAGAGAAACTGAAGCTTTCTTTTTAAACAGCATTTGCAAAGGCAATTATAGTGAACACACTACATATGAATCAAACATTATTTCTAGAAAAATTGGTGTGTTTAATAAAATTTCAGAACAATACAATAGTTTACAGCATTTTACGGACCATTATAAATTGAGGCCAAATTCTAAATTTGGGAAACCCTACATTATACTATAGCAGGTTTCACAAGTCGGTATTTTACTTTATTTATGTATTTATTTATTTTGATATGGACTCATTCTGGTCGGTACTACCGAGCAGTGATTAACATGAAATCAAACGATACCGTGTTTCGGTTCCGCAACGAACAAGGAACGAAAATAAACACTAAAACAAATATTATTTATCTTCATTCTATGTATTGCAAAGAACTTTGGTTGACAAATTGTATTTTCTAGTAATGTATTGTTTGTATTATTTATGCTTTACTACTTGTAAAATGTAATATCTTTGATTATTTTTACCCCGTCCTCGTTGGCTCACTTGTTTTAAAGTCATGAAAAACGTCACTGAAAATTTGCACCGTTGCGAAACAATTCCCAGGTACCGGGAATTGGAACTGAACTGTGAAAGGTACTCATAGGGATGGTATCATCAAGGTATGTTGCTTTTCAAGTAGATACAAGGGTGTACAGTGAGATTAACTCATTCGCTCCCAGCCAGCAATCTCCTTCTCTCCCGGCTGTTTTACTGGATTTTGACTGATTTGCAAAGCCCACAGAATATTGTGTTCTATTGCTATAAAAACATGGAACCTACCAAAAGAAAAGATTAGAGTTTCTTCTTTCATTAGGAAAAAAAAAAGTATATTTGTATCCGTTTCCGTTTTGCAGCTATTAGCATTAGAATATAGCTAAGTTTTATCATTATTCACAACACAACTTGTGCTTTTTGCAGCATGGCCCTGGCTGATCTCTTATACTCTGCTGTCATCTGCTGGTTGTTTTTTGTAATAACTACCATTGCGTTAAGCAACCTCTTCAGGTCAGAGGCTGCATCAAAGCCTTCTGTATGCGGTATAACAAAAACAACAACACCAAAACGTATAAATACGTTTTTGGGACCATGTCAATATTTTAAATAGAACGTTTCTATATGTTTTTAGGAGCAAATGAGTTAAGAAAAGAAACTCATGGTTTCCTATGGCTTGGTTTTAAGGTTACTGTTCCGTTTACATTGAGTACCCCGCAAGGGAGCAAAACGCGAAACCATATTTTACTTAAAACCCATTAAAAAGTATAAATCCTTTCTTTTTCATAAATTCACAATTCAAGGTTATGAACAGCAGCATAAGAATACCGTAAAAGGTCGAGTGGCATAAGAACTTACTATCCTAATTATTGTATTTCATTTGATTGGGTTTTTGTTTATGTCATAGAAGCGCAACATTTGACTTTTATCACTGTAAAAAAATCTGAAATCCATTATAGACCAAGAACTCCTTAAGTTGGTCTTCTTTTTAGGGCGCTAAACCATGCAGAAAACTGCAAATATAAGTGTTTACTGAGCTGTTATGCTATCAAATACACTACAAACGGAATTTTGTATGGCCTTGGTTCCATTTGAAGAGCCCACGAGAGGCTGCTTATACGCCGTTGGAAGTTATGTAATCACAGTTCTTGTTTTTTTTCTTCCATGCTGCACTGAAGTTCATATTTGCCATTTCAAACTAGCCGCAACCTTTGCTAGCCACAGGCTGAGCTGCGCTGTATTTGTTTGCGGAGATCTGCGGATCCAGGGCGAGGCACTTACATTCCTTCACATTACATGCAAAATAACACCTCCAGGAGATGCGCAACTTTTACAACACGGTGGTTGTGTCATCCCTGTGGGCTTCCCCAAGAAAGAAGAAAAAGTTAAATGTCAGGTGAGTGAAATTGAATTCGATTTGAATTAATTTCTTTTTTTCTTTTCTTTTTTTAAACAGAAACATGCTAATAGCTCAGAAATTAATCCCAAAGATAAAACACCATTGGAACAGGAGGACAGTTTTTCCATTTTATTTGACGCTATAAGGTAAGCACGGGGGAGACTGGATGAATTGTATAATGTAAGCAAGTGAAAAGTGAAGCACAATGCCACTTTGATCACACTTGTGGCTGACAGGGAGGTGCAATTACGACCGTGGGAAGGCAATTATTCACACGACGTATAGAGAGTCGAGAGCGAAGAAGACGCTGAGAAAGGATCTATTAGAATATGTGTGTGTGTGTGTGTGTGTGCGAGGACAAATGAAAGAAAGCTGTAGTGATAGCACAGAGGAGGACAAAGATGGAACGATATTGACATTCGCAGATGGAAATAGTTCACGGGGAGGCAGCCAAGCACGCAGAGTGTAAAACAATCAGGGACATTACACATTAGACATGTTGGATGCATGCTGCTAAATAAGCGGTAAGGGATCATGTAAAAAAAAAAGAAGAAGAAGAAGACACATAATCAAGTAAAAGCTCTCTGAATGTACCTTCATGTACGCCCTGCATGTCTTCTCCCGTTTTTGAAGCTTTTTTCCCCCCCACCCCACACAAACACACACACACAAACAAAAGAAAGACGGCAGTGAGAAACAGGAAGTGCCAATTCAGGCCACTTACCATAAATTACAAGTGCTAATGAGAAGAAGAGGGAAGGAAAAAGAAAATCTTAAGGGATCATCTGAAAACGATGCGACACCTCTTCACGCCAAGATGTGAGAAAGGAGGGGAAATCGCTGAGGTTTGGATGTGGGACGCTCCCTGTTTGGGGGGCGCTTTAGCATACGCCAGCCACAGGATGATAAACAATGTGCCATGTGATCATTTGTCCCTACTGCCAAGGAGAGAATAATACACTACAAACTCCTTTGTGGCTCTCTCGGCGCTTGAATGAATCCCCTTGCTCAAATCACAGACGACTGCACTCTCACACAGGAAGAGGAAACACAAGATAAGAACCTTCTTTTTGACTAGAAGGTCTTAAAGTACACTGGCACACTATGAATTCTGCAATATCAGCATAACTGGGGAAAACGTGGGCAATATATTCTAAGCAGAATGAGAATAATAAAGCTAAGAAGAACAAAATGCAGGAATTATGTCCTGGTCTCAGTAGCCATGAATATGCAGATTAGCTATAGTTTTAAAAGTGGAAAAAATTAAGTAGGATGTAGACGATATATCATGGTTGTAAGTATCTGCTAAGAAAATTCAGATTAGTATTAACCTAAATAAATATATGCGGTTAAATTAAAATGCAGCAAAACCTGTTTACAAAAAAAAAAAAAAAATGCATGTTGGTAGATTATAACAATTCATCTTACTAGGTACTTCCAGTTGTTTATGACACTGTGTATGAGTCACCTGCCTTGTTTTTATAAACCACTTGTAGGTGTTTGCTCCTTTCAGGCCCGTTTACAAATACAAGGGTATGAATATTATTTGGCAGGGGAAAAGGTTTCAGTGAGATACAGCTATGCTATTGAGTGCTCATTAACAAAATATATATCTACTAAAAGACAATCTCACTAAAATGTATTTAAAAGAAAAAGAAAATATAAAAAAATACTAAGAGAATTTAATAATAAAAGCTGTTGGTATAGTTTAAGAATACATGGGAAAACTGAAAATGAAATAAAAATGGACTAGTTAGCTAAATTATATTTACTTTTAATTGTTATTAATTGAAAACACAAAAGTAATAGTAACATCTTTTAATTAACAATTTATATTAATATAGTTGGATTATTAATCATAATATATTAGCATCAATAAACAGTATACTTTTCATTCATTTTACTAAAACTAAACATTTTCTTGCTGCTGATTGGCTGAGAGAGATCACATGTTGTAATGCATTGCAGTGAAGCATTTGTGGCCATTTTGGGTCATTTTTTTCCCCTTCACATTTTCACATCTCACTTTTTCACATTTTGAGTTGTTTGGTGGCCATTTTAGGTCACTTTTGTATAACTTAATATGGTTTTAAATTTTGCTAAAAGTGAGATGACATCCATCCTAACAACCAAATAATAAGAACCAACTTCATAGTGCTTAACCCTTTAATGGCCACCGTATTCGTTTGGCACACTAACTTTAGAATATTTTAAATTTCAGACATGTGTTTAGAAGGGAATTTCAGATCATTAAACCTTGTCTTACACTTGTTGTACATATTTTTTTTGCACAAAAAGAACAGTTTAAGACTATTTTTTTTGTCACATTGTAGTTTATGAATGTCTATTGAACATAACCAAGTAACATTTTGAAAAAAATATATATATTTTTTTTTTCCGAAAACAAGCTGTGCCAAACGGATACTAGGGCCGTTTGAAGGGTTGGGACGTAACAATAGGACACACATTCTCTGCATGGTGGACTCGGACAACAGGTGAATTTTTAGACAAAGTATTCATATCCTTTAATAATGAAATTTCGAGTTACCAATACGGTTCCTTGCACTAAAGCGCACCCCACCTGCTCTTGTGACAAAATTAGAAGACGCCCACTTGCTGCAATCCGACAAACAAATGGGCGTCGCTGGGTGCAAAACATTTTGTTTACAGATTAAGCGAATAACAATGCGCATCTTCACAACCGTCAATCATCCCGCCATGTGGCGGAGGTGGAGGAACATCACGGGCGCTCGCTGAACGTTTGATGCAAAGCGCGTCTGCAGCTCGGCATCATTCATTCAGTGGATGTTTTTAAAATAGAGATTTGTTGTATATATTCCCAGAGGGTTTGAACAGAACAGCAGCAGACCAACAGGCATCTATTTTGGGTCAATTAGAAGCAATCAAATAAGGTTGCTCGCACTATAAAATCCAAGTTAGGGTGGGTTCTAATGCCTTGGGCGTCCATTTTGGGTCACTTTCATGTAACAAAATGCGGTTCTTTGCACTATAATGAGCTGGGATAAATTACATGGCTTCACTGTGTTTTCATGTGGCGTCTGTTTTGGGTCACTTATGTCACCAAACATGGTTTTGCTGCCTTAAATAAGACGTTGGGGCGTCCATTTTGGTGTAATCAATCAGCCAAATATGGTTTGTGAATGTGAGCCCCGTTGGCGTTCATTTTGGGTCAAATTTAGGTAACCAAATATGGTTACTTGCAATCACACAGCTCTAATGCCAAACAGTGAAACCTACTGGCGTCCATTTTGGCTCAATTCTCTGTTGCAAAATACTTTACGTAATTGAGCGTAATTGAGAGAAATCTCGTGGTGATTGGTGTCCATTTTGAGTCAAATCTCGGGAACCAAATATGGTTCCATGCATTATAAAAGACTGCCTACTAGTCAGGCTTTCAGCGTCCATTATGGTTCAATCTTAAGTAACCAAATTTGATTCCCAAACGGCTGGGGCCAATGAAACGGTTCCAATTCCTCAGTGAGACATCTGGAATCCATTTTGGGACCTTTTTTTTTTTTACCTAATATCATCCTAATAAAAAGGCTGAGAGATATCACATGGCTCTAATGCCTTACAGTGATGCCTTTAGCATAGCTTTGGCTAAATTTACCAGATATGGTTCCTGGGGAAAAGAGCTTGTTGCAACATGGCCCTGGCTGGTCTCTTATACTATGTTGACACCGCTGGCCGTCTTTTGTAATAACTAACATTGCTTTAAGCGACCTTTTAGGTCAGAAGCTGCATCAAAGACTTCTATATGCTCTAGCATAAAAAAACGTATAAATAAGTTTTTGGGAGTAAAGGATAAAGTATTAAAAAACGTATTGAAACGTTTTTGGGTTTGAATGGGTTAATGTGTGCCATCCATTTTGGCTCACTTTTATGCAACCAAGTTGGTTCTACGGCCTTATTGTGAGGAATTTGGACTCCCATTTTTGCATCAATTTCAACACTTTTCCTTGTATTATAAAAGGTTAGGAGAAATCACATAGTTTTAATGGTGACCCATTTGGTGTCCATTTTGATTAAAATGAACAGATATGGTCTTTTGTGCTAGCTACAAAGGGTGGCGAGAAATCCCATGACTCTCCTGGTTTTAGCGTGCCATCCCATTTTGAGTCACTTGTATGCAACCAAACACGCTTCTAATGCCTTATAATGCGTTTGTGTCATGAATTTCACTCTTAAGCAGCAGAGGACTCAGCATCCCGTGATCTGCCTCTCACACCCTACGCTGTTCTTCTTCAAGAGTGTGCTAGTATGTAAAACAAGGGCACGCGCCGCCTTGTGTTTGGATTTATCGCCCGGCGTCCTGCCGTTTAGCCCCGCTGTGGTAAGACGAGATGCTCACAATGGGCCATAAAAAGGATAACACGTCACAGTACCTTGTTGAAGCTGCGTCCTGCCGAGTCCTTCTCGCTGGGCCTGAGCTCCTGCAGCTGAGCGTCCAGGATGTCCACCAGCTGCTCCATCAGGCGCACGGAGGAACTGACGTCACCAGCAAACACGGGGCCCCGCGTGTTGAACGCCAGCTCGTTGGCGAGGTTGGCCGCGTTCTCGCCGCTTCGGATCTGGACGTGCCGGCGCACGGGATGGCAGAGAATGGGAAGGGGTGATTAAGGGGGGGCAGAGTTTAATGCTATTAGCAGGGACGCTCGAGTGAGTTGCTACATTGTGTTGGGGCTGAATGTTTGCGTACCAAAAATAAAAGGTCACCCACGTGTGTAGTTGGCCAATTCGCTCTGATTCATTATAACAAAGTACAGTGGACATGAAAAACAACAAAAAATTCCACCTACTGGAATTATAATGGCTGTCAATTATTTGTAAAAAAAATTTTGGGGGAAGAAAAAAAAATCAGCTAATACTATACCATGGTGCACTGCAACACCAATTGGGCCTTGTTTATTATTTGGTTTATCACCTCAACCCAGAGCCAATTGTTGTTACTTTGTTTTAATAAACCATGGCCAATACTTGTTACTTATTCTAATAAACAAGAGCTGACTGTTGTTTAACTTCAATTTTAACAACTAACTTTTAATAACATTAATTCAAACAAAGTGGCAGTTTAATACAACAAAGTAACAAAAAATGTCCATAGTTTATTAAAACAAAGTAAGAATGGTCAGCCCTGGTTCATAACAATAAAGTAACACCAATCAGCCCTGGTTTATTACAGCAAAGGAATCCAAAGATGCTTTTCACATATGTCTTCTCCAGTGAAATACAAACAAAATTTCCCAGGCAATTAAAAGTGTTTGTTGTTGCTCCAAGTGAGCTTTGAAGCTGTCATCAGCCTCACGATGTATTTTGCATCTGCTCAACTCTCAGTAACATGAAAAGAAGCTGGAGTCAGAAATGTTTGAAAGATACAAATTGATGTTTATGAGGCACTATACATTCCCCCCCCCCCCTCTCACTTTCCTTAAATCCGATAAAAAGTACGGGACGGGAGCGCGCTTCCTATTTGATGTGTTTGCCGAAATGTTTCCTGACAGCACCCAGGTCTTCTGTTTGAACTCGCTTACGTTTGGGAGGTGTTTTTCCCACCGTGGCTTCCATGAGATGTGTGGCGCTTTGTGCATTGTTTTGTCAAAAATCAAAGCGGGCAAATCACTGAAGAAATAAGCTGTCGGGCTTTGATTGTCGCCTCGACTCCAGACAGCCACGTTCGTTTGTAGCTAGCGAGGGCGCTAATTTATTGTCCTCAGATGTTTGTAAGTATAGTGGCCTTAAGGGGTCAAAAATACTATTTTTGGTGTTGGTATCAAAGTAAGTTTAGAATCTTGTTTAAACTTTAAAGGAATACTTGACTTATTGAGCCATTTTTAGCAGTAAAAAGTTAATATTTTTTCCAGAATGAATTCGATAACTTCATTATTTTTCCTGTAGAATCAATACCTTTATTTTTCACTTGTTGCTGACTGAGGATGACATCACCTGTGCTGAGGTAGGAAACGACCAATCATGGCTCAGTTTGCTGCCCAACCAAACCCAGAAAACAGGTGAACCATGATTGGTCGTTACCTACTTCCTCAGCACAGGTGATGTCATCTTCAGTCGTCAGCAAGTGGAAAAATGTGTTTTTAAAGGTATTAATTGTTCATGAAAAATAATGACGTTATCAAATTTATTCTGGACAAAATATCGACTTGTAACTGCTGAAACTGGCTCAATGAGTTAAGTATGCCTTTAACGGCAATAGAAACAGTAACATGGGTTGGGACAGATGATCAAAAGTGAGACAGAACAGACGATTTGATATGTATCTCTATATATTTCAAAGTGAAATGACTCAATTCAGTTTGGTTCGATGCATCTTTTAAATCTGAAAACCTTTTTTGTTACACTCCAAATATATATATTTTTGTGTGTGTGTGTGAAGAATTGAGTCAAACAAATTAGGTTAATGTTGTTACTTTGCTATAATAAACCTGGGCAGATTTTCATTGTTTTGCTTTAATAAACTAAACTGTTACTTTGTTTTTAATAAAGCACAGCCAGTTGGTGTTGCTTTGTTCTAATAGACCAGAGTTGACTCGTGTTTCTTTGTTTTAAAACACTCGGTGTAATTGTTGCTAAAGACTGCGCTATGGCTAATTGTGTTGCTTTATTTGAATAAACCAGGGCTGATCAGTGTTCCTTTTTTTTTGGGCAGTATTTTTCTTTTAAATAAATATACCCAAACCTATTGTAATATCTGAACATGTCTAAGCAATAAATAATTTGAACCCTGCCTACCAAGGTTTAAAACGACCCGGGTAAGACAAAAGCAAGTTCAGATGCAATTTCCATGTTTTCACCATACATCCCTCCATGTTTGTTTGTTTTTAGCGGTGAAACATGTTATTCTTTTACATCTTTGGCAACCAGCATTTTTTCCCCTTTTTTTACCTTTTGTGCCACTTGAGTCACCCAGTGGGAAGTGCAGTTGCTGAGGTCCGGACCTTTGGAGCACCAGCTCCCTGCCGCCGTGCACAGGAAGGAGGCGACGCCTGCGGTAGCACAGAGCAAAACACACGTTGGAGGGAGGCCAAAAAAGCCGTGCTCGGAAATTCTCGCTTGGCTTTCATTCACACGCAAACAAACTCGCAGACACTCACACTTCGCTGCAGGAAACTAAATGTTCATTTCCAAACATTGCTTAAGCCTAGGCAGCTTTGTAAGGTAAGGATAATAATCATAGAGGGGGATTCTTGAAAACAGTCCGCTTAAAGTGAAACAGGGGGAGAAAACACCAACAGTTTCCTGTCAAGACACATTTGAAACACTTTCGACGTGGGAATAAAAAAACACAAGGTTACAGCTAATGAATACCTATTTTCTGACAACAATGACAACACGTGTAGTCCTTTTCCCTTTTTAACCCTCATCAGTCAAAACAAGTCTCAATCCGGCTTTGATCTTGCGCTTTTTAATTTGACAGTGCTGTCAGAGAGTGTGTGTGACGGGGTGCTAAGGTAACTCTGTACGTGGCTAACGATTGTCAGCACAGCCGCATAATGGCCATCAGCGTGCCAACGCTGCCGGCTTTGATGTGGGACACTTTTAGCAACTGGAACTAATTCTTATCTAATATGACCGTGCGGATACACTCACACAATTACGACTCCAAGATAGCAGAATTAATGCTGCTTATCACGAGGCGGCTGCTTTACTGTCCATGCACTGTTGCGTTTTTCTGATTTACATTTTTCCCCATAGGAAAAACTGGACTCTTAACTGG
The DNA here is from genome assembly GCF_054856555.1 of Leptonotus elevatus. NCBI lineage: Eukaryota > Metazoa > Chordata > Actinopteri > Syngnathiformes > Syngnathidae > Leptonotus > Leptonotus elevatus. Next base: position 21,813,319 of record NC_141239.1, on the reverse strand, counting down.
GTAGAACTGTCGCCATCATATAATCTTTATTAACTGAGCAGGCAATTTTTAAATAACACACAATATTTTCTTCTTGAGAAAAATTAGTACCAGGTAAGTGAGATTAAATAAGCGATGTCAGAACCAAAGTAGCAATTTTGCCGGTTAAAACCTCACATTTGACTAAGCCTGGTTTGTTAAAAATGCATTAGTAGGAACTACAACTGTGTTAGGCTGTCAGAAATTGAAATTGAGTCCTTTTTGCTTATTAAATTGCCTTTGAAAAGACTCTGACGTATCCTGCCGGCTGTGTACGGTTGTGGCACTCTCTTAACAGCTTGCTGCTAGCCACTAACGCTGGGAACATAAACTACATTCTACAATGTCAGTAATTCATTTAAAAAAAAATTTTTTAGCGTCCTTAAAGGGTTACTTGACTTACTGAGCCATGTAATATTTTGTCCAGAATGAATTTAGCAACTTTTACAATTAATTATTTGCAATTAATACCTTTAAATACAAATGTTTCCACTTGCTGTCAACTGAAGATGACAAAACCTGTGCTGAGGAAGTAGTTAGCGTGGCAATCATGGCTCAGTTTGCTGACCAAGCCCAGAAAACAGGTGAGCCATGATTGGTCGTTACTAGGGGTGTTAAAAAAATCGATTCGGCAATATATCGTGATATTATAGCGCACAATTCTCGTATCATTTCAATATGCAGCCAAATCGATTTTTTAAGATAATTTTTTGATGGAAATATTTAACAAAATGTCTTAATTATGGTTAGGGTTCAGATTTCAAGCATTAAAAAAAAATTATATTAATGGAACATTATTCCTTAAAATTTGATTTCAATGCTGTTTAAACATGTAACAGATTGCAACTTGTTTGTTTAACACAGTGGCTCACAGTTATAAGCCTGAAGTATATTTTCATACAAATCTTACAGTGTACATGTACAAGTTTACTGATTACTATTTTCTAAATTAGAGTAAAAAAAAAAAAATTATAATAATGTTTTTTTTTATCGCAATAATTGAATAAATAATCGTATCGGGATTAATCAAATCAAATCGTGACCTACGAATTGTGATACAGATCGAATCGCAAACTACTAGGCAATTCACACCCCTAGTCGTTACCTACTTCCTCAGCACAGGAGATGTCATCTTCAGTCAACAGCAAGTGGATTTAAAAAAAAAAAGTTATTCATTGTACAAGAAAAACAAAGACGTTATCAAATTCATTCTGGACAAAAAAAAATACTTTTTACTGCTGAAAATGGCTCAATGAGTCGAGTATCCCCTTAATTAGTGATTGAAAAGGATTTCAGGATGACATGTTGATGTTGGTAGCAGCAATTTGAGATGGGCTCAAACTATCCAATTTTCAGCTGGGAAGATGAGTCAGGTCATTTTCACCAGATTGGCAACATGTTACAAAAATTCCACAAATAGCCAAAGACAAATAGGATTTAAAAAAAGGAAGTTTTTTCACCTATTAAACTGCATTTGAAAAGAGTTTGCATCCTAACGGCCTATATGGGATACTTACTTAGTGGCTAGCTGCTCGCCACTGGCCGCTAACGCCGGGAACGTGCCACATTTTACAATGTCATTGTAATTCTTTTTTCTTTTTTTTTGCATCCTTAAATAGTGATTGAACATAATTTCAGGATGCCATTATGTTGCTGTTTGTGGCAACAGTTTAAGATAGCAATTTAAACTATGGGACACTTGCTTAGCAGCTAGCTTCTTGCCACTAGCCGCTAATGCTTGGAGCTTGCGACACATTTTACAAAGCCAGTATTTCTTTCCCCCAGCATCCTTAACTCTTTGACCGCCATAAACGTTATAAAACGTTTAGTAAAAACCTACGGAAGGGCGCCGAGGACGTTAAAAGACGTTCACTATGTTTTTTTTTTTTGGGGGGGAAACGGGTGGAGGAAAGCCTTGGGCAGCTGTGCTGAAAGTATCAAGCAGATCTGGTTAGTATAATGACTCGTTTTGGCCCCTAGATGGCAGCGATGATTCTCTTTGCACAAGGTTGGATGGGCCGCCCACCGTGGGCGTCAGTAGAAGACGTGAGGCGGAGCTAGAGTGTTGAGGGGACAATGGCTGATGAAGCCACAATGGCGACCGGTTGCAAGCAGCTCACGCTTGAGCATTTTTTTCAAAGACGGAAAGCATCGATCAATACTAAAAAGCGCATTGATGTCGACGATGATGATGACTCCGAGCTTGACGCCAAAGTTGGAAGCCTTGACGCGACCGTTATGATCACGTAGTAAGCCTCACCGGCTAAGCGCGGCTAGCGCGGCTAGCGCTGCTAACGCCGGAAAACGCGCACAATAACCGACCGGGTACTTCTACACAATCGGACATTCGATCGGGCGATGGAGAGTTGTCGAAAAGCATCGACCAATGCACATTGATGATGATGGTGAATCCCGAGGTTGACGCCACAGTTGGACGCCACAGTTGGACGCGGCCTTTATTCTCACGTCATAAAGCATCACCGGCTAGCGCTGCTAGCGCCGGAGCTGCACATGCGGACTTTCGGTCGGACAATGAAGGGTACCCCGAGTCCAATGCATATTTATCGGAGGAGCGGGTACAGTCTGATCACGGAGAAGACACTGGTTCTGGACTACGATGCCACCATGAATGGAGTGGATAAGATAGATCAGAACATCTCTTACCACCCGGTATAGCAACTGAAGGACATGAGGAAGCCAGACGTAACACCACCGTAATGTAACCGTAACAAATATCCTGATATTAGACTTTATGGCAACACACACTGCAGTATATACTTGCTATTCCCCGGAAAAAACGGCCTGCAAGAAAGTGGAGCACGCGAAGAGGCAATCTGTTGTGCAAATGCTGTTGCGTCTCCTTGCACGCAGGAGAGTGTTACACAAAAAGAAAAACTGTCGTTGAAACATCCACATAATTGTAAATAGCACCACAGTTGCACACAGTTTGCCAAATTGTTGTCAAATTGTTACACTGTTGAATGTAAATAAACGTATTTTGCTATCAAAAAACACTTTTTCATTCTTGGTGGTAGTGTTTTATAGAAGTAAAGCACTATTTAGGTGTTTGTGGCATCATTCGTGGACAAAAAGAAGTGTAAAATTCACTAGAGTGCATAAAATAATATCGTTTCACTAAAAGCTTGATTTCTCCGTATTTGGGTCCAAAACAAGCGAAATCGGGTGAAACTAACCATTTTCTATTGTTGATTACTAAAGAACGGAATAAGGTAGAAACAAACTTATTTTTTTCTGATGAAAGATGAAAGTCCAATCTTTCCTTTGGTAGTACGTGTGTTTCCATAGTCCAAACAGAACATTTTCTGTGGACCTTGAAAGATCAGTCAAAATGCTTAAATCGGCTGGCACTGACGGCATCCCTTTTCTGAAAACGTCTGGCAGTCAAAGAGTTAATTAGTCATTGAACATGATTTCAAGATGACATTATGTTGATGTTTGTGGCAACATTTAAAGATAGCAATTTAAACTACGGTACAATTGCTTAGCGGCTAACTCCTTGCTACTCGCCGATAATGCTAGGAGCTTGCGACATCTACAATGCCAGCATTTCTTTTTTCAGCATTCTTAATTAATGATTGAACATGATTTCAGACTTACGTGTTGATGTTGGTGGCAGGAGTGTAAGATCACAATTTAAACTTACAGTGGGCTCCAATTATCCAACTTCCAATTTGCACCGTGTTAGAAAAAAGACGTAAATAGCCAAAGATAAAAAGGAGGTGTTTTTTGGGGTGACTTTAGAGGTGTATTATTATTTATTTTCTACTGAAAATGTTGATAAATTTTCAAATTGTAACAATGTCTCGGGAGTGCCAATGCTCAGTCTACACTATAAATAGAAAAGGCACAATAATAGACTTGGAAGCTACAAGGGAGAAGAGCTCCCATAGAGACTAGTCAAGCCTTTAAAAGTCTACAGTTAGTTTAACAAACACACATGGCAGACTCACCTCTGGTGCCTTTGGGGCAGGGCCTCTCCACGGTGGATCCCGTGTGGGTCTGGGGCCAGTCGATGGCCCGCTGTTGGGTCGCCTCGCAGAAGCGTCTGGGAGTGGGCGGCATCTCCGGCAAGGTGGGCTGCGCAGTCGCAGAGCCTCGCGTGTCCTCGAACGGATCCCTGCCGTCTCTGGGGTCGGCTCCTCCGCCCGCTGTTGGGTCATTTTGACCCTTTGCGGTGGGCGCATCTGTGGCCGACATGACGGTGGTGGTTCTGGGCGGTGGTGAAGAAATGGGGAATTCACCCACTGGTGCCACTAAAGCGAGGGAAACGTGGAGATGTTAGTGATGGGAAAGTAAATAGTGGATGTTTATTTATTCAACTGAGATGAAGGTCTTCATTTGTACACAATTCTGGAGTTTTTGTTTTAATAAACCAGGAACTATTGTTGTCACTTTGTTGTACTAAATCAAACTGTTGTTGCTTTGTTGTGATAAAACAACTTACTTTTTTGTCAAATCAAATCTTTCTCAAATCTTGTTTACATTACAATTCATTTAAGAGAGTGTTTACATTAATTGGTAGGTGCTGCCGTTTTGGTTAGCAACAGAGTTCAAATGGGTTCATCAGTTAACCCTATAAAGCCTGAACTATGAAATATATGAGAGGAAATTCGGATTCTTTGTAAATAAGAGTATTTATTGGTCCTTTTGAAAAAAAATTATATATATATATATATATATAATTTTTTTGTTTTGAAAATCAACTTCCACATATGACTTTTGATTTGTGTCATATTTAATACATCCGGTCACAATGTTTTAAATGTGTATATTTATAACTGTCCAAAATATAATAATAAACAGACATATCAAAAATATTAGTAAAAATCTGAAATCAGAACGCCACTATTAATTAATTCCCCTCCCAGCCATTTTACTGAAGCAAACCCCTTTGCTCCCGGCTGCAATTAGCATTAGAATATAGCTAAGTTTCACCATTATTTACAAACCTGTTGAAAACACTGGGGAAAAGAGCTTGTTGCAACACGGCCCTGGCTGATCTCTTGTACTCTGATGCCACCTGCTGGCCGTTCTTTGTAATAACTACCATTGCTTTGAGCGACCTCTCAGATCAGAAGCTGCATCAAAGACTTCTATATGCTCTAGTATAAAAAACGGAGAGAAAAAAACAAATATGTCTTTGGGACACTGGTAATGTTTAAAATAGAGCGCATTTATACGTTTTTGGGAGCAAATGAGTTAATTGTAGGTGTCTTTCCGTTTTCAATTAGGGCGATCTAGCAAGCCTGCTAGAAAAGCCATCAGGTGGGTGATACTGCCCTCTAATGGATTATCCGTGCAATGCATGTTTCAGATCATATACGTCAGGGTTTCACATTAATGATTAAACTCCGTACACATTTTTTTCCTGGTTTTCTTTGAAGGGCGGTTAAATGCCTTCCATCCATCATTTGACTTTTCTTCTTCTCTTTAAACTCCTAAATGAGACATTTTGACACAGAAAAGTGAACGCTTTCCCAACAAGATTTGCTACCTTTAATTGATTAAATGTCAGCCGTGAAGACAAAGTGTGCTTACTTTTGTCTTTTTTTTTGGGGGGAAGATGCTGACACTTGGTAGGCGAATGCTCCATTCCGACCCCCCCCCCCACCCCACCCAAAACAAACCTCAAACATCAGCAACAACATGATTACCCAGTATTGAGTCTGCAAAGTCAATCTATGCACAACTAGTGTACAACGTGCATGCTAAGCCGCTCAGTGTTTGTCGCACGGCGCAGGTGCTTCAAAACGCGATGTTATCTCCCGCGGAGCGCCTCGAGATAAACAGGAAATGAGAGCAGAAATCGGCTGGGAATAGGGTGGAAAGCAGTCGGATTGGCCAATATGAAGACAAGAGGCACGCGGATGGTCACTTGTCTCTTTTCTACCCACAACAAGCCGATTGTATTGGCAGATAAAAGTAGCTTTTAACAATGAGGTCTGGCGACGGTGCCGTCGTCTTCCATTTCCCAGGGCGATTGTGTGAAAATGCAATATCATGCTATCTGACACTCCATTATCACACACATATCTCCATTTCCTGGGGGACCAGGCCCGCTGTCGCATTCACACTAATCAGCCGGGCAGGGGAATATTTGCTTTTTCATTCACAGTGAAATATGAGTTTATTACACAAAGCCGATGTGTGGCGGCGGCGGCGGTGGTCACGAGGCCACAGCTGTTGGCTATGAGGAAAATAAATATAAAAGCCCCCGGACCACCCCTTGGAGAGGCGCAATTGTGACATTTGCCCACAGCGACCTTTCTGCTTGGCGGGAGCTGTGGCTAATTACCTTACGCTCATTCAGTCATTGTGTGCGTGTCAGGCACACTCGCGCAGGTCGGCCAGGCTGAATGTAGCCGGCGTGAAAGCCTGTGTGCAGAGAGGATGCGGGTTTGCGTGGTAAAAATCTTCAATTAGAACTGATGAGAGAGTAAAAGAAAGGCCTGGGTGAAACGAGGTAAGAGGAGTACTAATAAATGGCATGACAAAAATGGCCAAACTTGTAAAAGATTTAAGTGTACGATAGATAACGTAATCAACTCTTGTGCCTGGACTCTTACGCCAAATTTGCATTTTCATATTCGTTTACCATTTAACCACTAAATCCCGAATCAATTTGAATGGGTTATTAACTCATTCACTCCCAGCCATTTCACTGAAGCAACCCCCTTCACTCCTGGCTGTATTACTGATTTGGCAAGGCCCCCAGAATATTGTGTTCTATTGCTATAAAAAAAATAGAACCTACCAAAAGAAAGATTACAGTCTCTTCTTTCATCAGGAGAAAAGTACATTTGTTTTGCAGCAAATAGCATTAGAATAAAGCTAAGTTGAATCATTATTCAAATACTTGTTGAAAACTCTGGGGGGGAAAAAAGAGCTTGTTGCAACATGGCCCTAGCTGATCTCTTATACTCTGCTGCCATCTGCTGGCCGTTTTTTTGTAATAACTACCATTGCTTTAAGCAACCTCTTCAGGTCAGAAGCAGCATCAAAGCCTTCTGTATGCTCTAGCATAAATAGAACAAAAAACGTGAAGGACAAATATTTAAAACAAGTATTTATACGTTTTTGGGTTTGAATGAGTTAATTGTACCGAAAAACACATTGTAGATCATTACATCACATCACATCACATCAAGAAAGCCTTTAAGTCACTTTCCCCATCTAATTGGAATAGTTTACCTGTTAATATTCGTTTGTCGTCTTTGCTCCATATTTTAAAAAATATATCTTGTCAATGTTTACAATGTGTTGTCACGCTATATCTGTATTTGTATTTTTTATCATCATGAAATTAATTAATTAATTATTAATCACTTAATTGTGACGAGGGCTTAGCTTTGCCGCGACGAGGAACACGGACTCCCACACAACGTCGACAATGCTCCCACAGCGACTGGACAAACAACAGACTAAAAATACACCAACACTGAGACACACCTGGGGAAACAGAAGTAGACGAGGGCACTGATTGGTCACACACACACTGGGAAGGGAAGAAATACACAGGTGGACAAGGTTAGACATAACGAGACAAGGGATAGAAACCAGGAACACATGACAAACACCAACCACGGACAAAAACAACAAGAACAAAACCCAACCCCCACAGAACGGAAACATGACAATGCACTCTCAAGGTTTCCACCAGTGGGCAACAATATACCAATAATATCCATTATACAATGAACAATTGAGCAAAATTCTGCTCACTATAATGAACGCATCCCTGGTGTAATAAAGTGTAACCGTGCCAATTGTACATAGGTAGGTCATTCTGTATAAAAGACTGAAGAAGGTTGAAAACGGACTCGTTTTGGACATGCGTTTCCATGACAACAGTCTTTTAAACCCTTGGCACTGGCCACTTCGTGTTTCTCTGCAAATTGATCGCCAGCCATTGGCCTTGTTGCGCACAAAACAGCATTTCCAGCCGTGACCCTCTGAATAGTTGCCAATGTCATGTGTTAAAGCATTCCAACATTCCAAATTTTACTGCTATTGTGTAAAAGCACCCTAAAGCATTCATCTGCGCTTCTGATTTCATTCCGTTTTCCTGTCTGTCGAGTCATTTTTCCAGTTGTGCAAGCCAAGCACAAGTCTGCATCCTCTCCATGAGCGAGCTAATGATCGAGATGAGTGAGCGTGCCGCATGCAGCTCCACAATATGTCAATACTTGGCATTGTTTTACCTCCCCGGCAGACCTAAGCGGCAGGCCGCCTCGTATGTGTATACCGTACGAGCCCAACAGCTGCCCAATGCTATTTACGGCGCAGATCGATTGGTCCTCCAAAATGGTTTTTATTTTTTTTTTATGAAAGACTTCTTCCTGTACTCCCGTGCTTTAGATTGCGTAAATGATTTCCTGAAAGGAGGCCTGTAAAAAGAGCAAGATATAATTGCAAACTGCCTGTAAAAAAAAGTAATGTACTCTGTCAACCTCGAGAAATAAAAGGAAATCACTCAGCTTTGCCTTAGTATTGTTCTGGACAGCTTTACAAATCATAATCTGCTGTGTTGGCTTTCTTTGTCCTGGCCCATGTTAGGAAACATGGTGCAATAAAGCGGGAACGCCAGAACAGACTGTCTGGACATTTGGAGTTGTTGGTCGGGACGATTGTTGTTAAGACTTTGAGTGTGCAAAATTGAAAACGGAGCACATTACTTGACCCCAAACCCAGGCCATATCTACTGATCTACTGAAATTATGACTTTGCTACTGCAACAGCATAAGTTAGTGGTAAGACTAGAGCGCATTATGACGTAAGCACAAATTTAGTTTTGTGTCCGGTTTAGGAACAGAACTCCATCATAAAGCGAGAACCCTCTGTTATTCAAACAATTATTCATTTTTTGGTTTCAACATTAAAAAATATTAAGACAAATTAAATTCTTTAAAACACTAATTATGTAAACTCCTTTTGGACCAAACTGAATTTATAATAACAATGTCAAAAACAACTACAAATTAATATTATTAGGGCTGCAGCTATCGAATATTTTGGTATTTGAATAACTTACTGAAAATTCTAGCGAATAATTGGGTATTTAGATATAGGGGTGCAACAGTTTCAGATTTTGGTGTAGGATTATAGTCTGGAAAAAAAAGAAGCGGTTTTACGTTTTTTACGGTTATTCTTGTAGACCTAAAAAAAAAAAATCACATCAGTGTTCTTTGAAAATGTTTATTTTTAACAACAATAAATAACTGAAAATACATTTTAAAAAGTTGCTGCCTTTTAAAACCAATACAGCAGATTAAACATAGATGTAGGCTCTTAAAATAGAGCCTGGGCACTTTGCATAACAAGTGGACAGTATATGTACCCTCTTTTTCTTTCATCTTAAAAAAAAATCTTCTTTTTCATTCATCTTAAAATGTATTTCCATTTCAACCTTACTTACAGGGGAAATATTCGTCCACAGCCTTTAAACTTGACTACGACTTCTTAAGCGCCTCAGAGGGTATCCAAGGCAGAAATGCCGAGGACTGGTTTCAGCCGCCCTAGTATTAATAAGCAGGGTTTTTTTTTTTTTTTTTTACGATTCTGCCTATTTTTGTAATTGAATTTCGATTAATTGCACAGCCCTACCGTCACATAGATGTTGTGAAATCAACACACTCCCACTGGCATGATAAGAGCTACAGCTGTAAGATGACGATTGCATTTACCTTACATGACTTTTACGACACACACAAGCAATTTCCTTTTGATAGCAAGGATCACAAACTTGTCGGAGAGAACTGCGCCAATTAACGGCATTCACTCTCGAGAGGAGGTGAAGTCATTTTTCTAGGGAAGCCACACGGTCAATGGTGTACCACGTGTGGATAATGTACGAGTTAGACACCAAACAAACATCACTCAAATACAAGGAAGAGGCAGCATTGGGCTTCAACGATGAAGCATGATTCATTTTTGATCTCTTTATAACTCCCCAGAGTCGTTTACGATCATGACAAAACGTTTTAGTCATCCATATTCCACCACGTTTCTGTTTTTGTGTGGTGGATGTGCTAAAATAATATTTTAATTCCCCCCAACTGAATACATGCTGTCAACATGTCCGACCAAGCAGTGGCATAAAAGACTCGTAAGCCATCTAATAGTGGTTATTTAGTGCCAACAAATGACAACTTCTAGTCATTTTAAATTCTGAAAAGATGCCTTGCAAGATTAATCTTCTTGGTATAATGGCAAACAAAAGGGACATCTTCCTAGAAGCCTCCCTTAATTAATAGCATTGACGCTCACAAAGTAGTTGAATGGTGAGAAAGAGGAGAAAATATGCAATGATATATATAGAAGGTCGGCCACTCAAAGCTAGTTCAGTCAATTTTGGTCGCGTTGCTCTGTACTGCTAAGACTTGATTTTCTGTTGTGGCTAATGCTAGCTTAACGCATCACCGAAGCCAAGCTGATCGGCTCCGTGGTGTGGCTTTTACGTTAGGCTTACAGTACCAGAGTGTAAATCTACAGAATAATGTCAATTGTTCGCATAACTTATCTTTCCAGCCAAAATGACAGATAAGTGGCTCCTTTGGAAACCACAGGAGTGAGTAAAGATGGCTGTTGGTTAGCCTTCATTTGTGGATAAAAACAGTAACTACAGTTGCTCTTTTTGCCTTTTTCACCTCGAGCAAGAGCTGGTAATTAATGACAGCGAAACAAATCCCACAAGACATGAATTTTACATCAGGCCTTTCTCTTTCTTCAACGCCGTTCCGCTTTTCAGTCGAGGTTTTGCGGCGTGGAAGGCAGAAAGAGACACGACGATTCATGTGCCGTTGCTAACTTAGGAATATTATTTCTGGAGATGAAAAAGCGGCCTGTCCAACGATCGTGACACTTCTTTAAGGAGCGGCACACAGAAAAAGCACCACTGGACCTGAACCTGACCTGTCTTGCGCGCGTAATTCATGAGGCCTGAAAGTGAATTTGGTGAAGTTGCAGACGTAGCGTATTTAAGGGAAAAGGCTAACCGACGCACAATAAAAACACATACAAAAAGGCAGAAATACATGTCCGCAAATACAGTAGTTGCCGAGTATTTATTCAACTGCAGATGGGTGGGGTGGAGTGAATGCCCATTTTTCAGAATATGTCTAAGACATAGAGTTTAAAAACAAAGTAATACAGTAAATGCTATAGCTCCCAGAAGATTTTATTTATTATTGTTATCATAATAGCACTAATAATAATAATAATAATAATAAATAATAATAATGGACATTTTTTTATATAGCGCTTTTATCTACCAGAACTTTAGTTTTTTTGGTTAAAGACTAGAGGTGCCCCGATTACAATTTCTCAGCCGATCAACAATCCTCAATCTTTTAAAAAGTCTGACCTGCCAATTCCGATTTTTTCCCCATAACAAGCAGCATATACCTTCAGTGTTCTAATCTTGTTTTATTGGAAAACATTGAACACTATCTGCGAAATAATACAAATGGATTGTTTTAACTGCACATGAAGTAGTTCTCTAAAATACAAATGAAAATCCTATTAGTCATCTAAGCAGAAGAGGACAGTGGCTGGCCTTTTCAGACCTCTGAGGAGGGAGATGAGATTGGTAGAAAAGATCGGTTTATTTTTAAGGCATCGTCCTATCGCTACTCCCCCAAAATTAAGGAAATTGGGGCCGATAAATCGTCCCGGCCGGCCGGCCGATCGATTGGTGCATCCCTATTAGAGACATAATTCAAATACAAATACAACATTGCAGAGCAACTACGCGCCGCGGCCTATTTAATACTGAACAGCGAGTTCACTTACAGCTTTGCAGGAAGACTTGTTGTGTATTCAATTTTAATGTCTGAACATTTTCCCAATGTTATATTTGTGCCTTAAGTGGATGATCTACCCAGCGACTAATTGGGACCTTGCGAACGGTGCACTGTGTATCCTGCTGTCGTCAAATAGTAAGTGTCGACAAACAGAAAGCAGCGGAGCTTAACGCCCTCCAAGGCTTACCTGGAGCCATCATTTCATGGATGTGCAAGTAAATCAGAGTGCAGTGGGCTGGCATACACTTTGGTTGTAAAATAACATCAGCCGGGGGAAGCACGCAGGGAAAGACGGGCTTAGTTTGACATTTCAATTCACAGCGGACGCCCCATTCGTGCTGACGACACGGCGGCAGCTTATGCCAAGCAGCCGTTCATTTTGAGGGCCCTGATCAAATGTTACCTAAAAGACAAATTAATTTCCCCCCATTCGCTCCTGGCAATTATTGGCGCCTCAGAATGATTTCTTCTTGAAAGAAATCAGTTTGTAATTGTATCTTTGCACATCATAGAGGAGGCTTCAAAGATGTCGCCCGCCTTTGTTGTTTAATGGCATGTTTTAAAAGAAGATCAATTGATCGATCAGCACTATCCTGTGTTTGTAATACATTTTCTTTTAATGACGTGTGAACTGTCTGGAACAATAAGCGGTGTGATCGATAAGGGCACTGATGTTTGCTAATCACATCAATCAAGAGCGGAATTAGGAAGATTGCACGGTTACAAACACAAGCGCAAAGCAACACCAACAAGGTGGACAATGATTAACTCTGCCAAGGAGGCTTTGTTGTCATCACCGAGCAGATTATGTGAAAGCTACTTAACTTTGTTAAAGGCGGAGCATGAACAAGGGAGCAATGACCATGAATTCAAATTGCTTAAGAATCCAGATAAAGGTGCAGTTCAAGGAATGTTTTTTTTTTTCCTTTTACTGACAAGATTGCCTGACATATCTGTCAAAACAGCACGATTCATATTTATGAAGGTAGTCATTTAAATAATCATTGTTTGGCCTTGTTGGAGGTCTGCACCTGTGAAGACTACGGCACATTGAACGCATCAATCGGAACAATACATGTTAACAGACAATTGGCAAAGGTCTGTGCTTTACTATTAGCATTTGTTTTGTGTCAATAGGAACTGTGTTTAATACTACAGCATGGAAATGGACCAAGTTTATGATGAATTTGTCCAATGAGTGACTACAATTCGTATATATGCCGCCTAAATCGGGTTATTCAATTATTTAACTCATTCACTCCCAGCCACTTTCACTGAAGCAATCCCCTTCGCTCCCGGCTGTTTAACTGGATTTTGACAGATTTTGCAAAGCCCACAGAATATTGTGTTCTACTGCTTTAAAAACATGGAACCTACCAAAAGAAGGATTCGAGTCTCTTCTTTTCAGCGTCCATTATGGTTCAATCTTAAGTAACCACATTTGATTCCCAAACGGCTTGGGCCAATGAAACGGTTCCAATTCCTTAGGTAAAAATTGTCTCACTAATATCATCCTAATGTCATCCTAATAAAAAAGGCTGAGAGATATCACATGGCTTTAATGCCTTACAGTGATGCCTTTAGCATAGCGCTTTACTAAATTTACCAGACATGGTTCCTTGTGCGTAAAGAACTACAAGAAATCATATGGCTGATTTACTGAATTTTGACTGATTTTGCAAGGCATAAAGAATATTGTGTTCTATTGCTATAAAAAAAAAAAAAATGCAACCTACCAAAAGAAAGATTAGAGTTTCTTCTTTCATCAGGAAAACAACGATATTTGTATCTCTTTCCGTTTTGCAGCAATTATCATTAGAATATAGCCAAGTTTAATCATTATTCACATTCCCGGTGAAAACAATGGCAAAAAGAGCTTGTTGCAACATGGCCCTGGCTGATCTCTTATACTCTGCTGCCACCTGCTGGCCGTTTTTCTAACGTTTTAATAACTACCATTGCTTCAACCATTCTCTGCCGTTCAGAGGCTGCATCAAAGCCTTCTGTGTGCTCTAGCGTTAAAAAACAACAACAACATAAAAAACATATAAATATGTCTTTGGGACACTGGTGGTAATATTTAAAATGGAACGTATTTATATGTTTTGGGGAGCAAATTAGTTAATTACCCTATTTTCTGGAAGCACTAGGACAAAAATGCATAATTAGGTAGAAAAAAACATACATAAGTCGCACTAGAGTATAAGTCACATTAAGTACCGTATTTTTACGGCCATAAGGCGCACTTAAGTCTTTAATTTTCTCAAAAATTGACAGCGCACCTAATAATGAGGTGCGCCTTTTGTGTGCAGTAATATGCTTGCTAACACATGCTTGCTAGCATATGTTTTAGCGTGCAAGCATGCTACCGTATGTTTTAAAAAGAATCCCGACTGTCATGACAAGTTGCTCTATATTATTTATTTGGTTGTTACCAACATCACAATGAGATTAATTTTTCAAAAATCATTTCCAGTTAAATGTGTTTTGTAGAAACTTTATTTGGATGTACGCTGCCATTCCATTCCATTCCGTGCATAGTGACGTAGAATGACGGCTGTCTCTCTGCCGAGCAATGTGGAACGTCTATAAAGAAAGCAAGTTAAGCCTCGTAGCGTTCCAAAACAAACATGCGATCGGGAAAGTCACCCTTTTCCACGCTGTGCTCTCGTCATTCACCAGACACATTAAAGAGTTTTGATCGCCCCTTTAGGAACGTAACGGAGGCTTACCTTGCTTTCTTTATAGACGTTCCACATTGCTCGGCAGAGAACCAGCTGCCATTCTACGTCACTACGCACGGAATGCGCTGCGACGTAAATAATGTCCAAATAAAGATTCCACAAAATGTATTAAACGAGAAATAATTTTTGAAAAATGAATCTCATAGTTATGTCAGTAACAACCAAATAAATAATTAGGATCAGCTAACTTATCATTACAGTCGGGTTCCTTTTTAAATAGCGCATGTTTAACCGTGGCTGCGCCTAAAAAGCCGGTGCGCCTTAACGTGTGTGTTAAATACAGAAATCTCGCGCTACGGTGCACCTTATATTTTTTTCATGTGTAAGTCACTTCCGAAGTATAAGTCGCAGGAATAGCCAACCAATGAAAATAAATGAGACTTACAGTCCGCGAATTAGGGTAAATAATTGTGGGCGACTCGAGGTTAGTGCAGGCTTTAAACTCTGTCGCATTGTAATGCCAGTTGAGCAAAGAAAAAGAGAAATACACTTTGGAGTTTCAATGGTCAGTCAATCTTTAACGACTGCGATTCATTTCCTTTACACCTGAAGTGGCCCCCTGGTTCCAAGCACTGACATTATTTCACCACCATCCGATTACCCTGCAGTGTTCGTTCCATGCGAAGGGAACGTCGCCGCCATAAATCCTGACGATGTAGCAGGTGTACATCTGACGGGCCAATTATTTTCAAGTGGCCGTCCACAGAGGCAAAGATTCCCTCTCACATTTCAAGAATGTGTCCGTAATACAAAAAAAAAAACTGCAGTGGGCGACTGCGCGCGCCACAAAGAGGCATCTCTTATTTAACCGATAAAGGTAGCGCTACTACTTAAGGCGGCTGAATAAAATAAGGAAGCGTGTTGTGTTCTGTCGGCTTATTTGACGGAATGCACTGTTCCTGCCGCTCCGAGGTAATGTGGTATTTATGTTAACCGAGGCATAACAGTAGCTGAGAGAGCACATAAAGCAGTTATTGGAAAAGCGCCGCGATGGCCAGTTTCTCCCTTCTCCCTCCTTCCCGCAGCCTCTTTTGAGACAAGGAGGGTGATTATGTATGGAGGACCAAAACCGCAAACATTTAAAAATAAATAAATGACTTCATGACTAAATAAATGACTAAAAGTGAAAATAAAAAGAGATACAAAAAAAAATTATTCGAAAAAAAAAAGAAAAATAAAGTTATTTATTTATTTTTAATTTAGGTAGTTTTGGTCCATACTGCCAGGTTGAAATGCTATTCAAATGAGGGGGCGGTCCTGAGTGTCTTGGGTTGGACTCCGCCGTTGCAAACTGCCTTTCATTGGTCGAGTGAGTGGCTCGGCGAACAAGGAAGTCCCGCCGGCTTGCATTGGAGAGCAATGGACATCTATCTTGTCCACTGTCACCTCGACTTGTTGTTGAGCAAAGTTGTGTTGACAGTGGACAAGATAGTCGTGCATTGCTGGAGCTCTCCATGCAAGCCGGCGAGACTTCCTTCTTCGACGAGCCGCACACTTGACTCAACCAATGAAAGGCCGTTTGCAACGACGGAGTCCAACCCAAGACACGCTTAGGACCGCCCCCTCATTTGAACAACATTTCATCCTGGCAGTATGGCCCAAAACAAAAAATAAATAAATGACTAAATAAATGACTAAATAAATAAATAAATAAATAAAAAACTAAAAGTGAAAATGAAAATGAAAACGGATCTAAAAAATATAATAAAAAAATTAAATACACGTATTTAATTTTTTATGTATATATATATTTTGTTTTGTTTTTATTTCATTCATATTTTGGGGGGGGGGGGGTTAATTTTTGAATAATATTTTTTCTGTTTTCATTTTCACTTTTATTCATTAATTTCTTTATTTTGTCATTTTTTATGTATTTATTTATGTATTTATTTATTTTGAATTTTGGCAGCTTTGGTCCTCCATAATTAAGATTATTCACTTGTTAATTACATTCATATACATCAGAATGTTAACAGTGCAGCATGCAGAAGAACTCATTAGGAGCATTCGTCACAACATGTGAGGTGGGGGTGGGTGGGGGGTAGGGGGTGGGATTGGACTCCCCCATACTCCCCAGGCTTGCGGAGTTATGGTGCTGGACAGATTCCAGGCTCCAGCGGGAAAACAAACAGACGTGTTGACAAGAGGCCAGAGTTCAGGAGCACACAGCCCCCATTGAGCCGTCGACGACAAGTCCCTTCGTCAAGGCCGCCTCGGCAATCTCATTTCCAGCTGGCATCCAGAGGTGCCGCTTCGTAATGTGGAAGCGCAACCTGATACGCGAACGTGACGTCAAGTCGGGTCATAAGGTTTTTTTTTTCACCAAGCAGGCTTTGCTCCGTTCAATGAGGACAGATAATTGCAGCTATAATTGAACAGATGTCTCAGTTCCTTAAATTAGCCTAAACTGGCAAACATGCAGAAAAACTGTCATATTTGATACAGACATAAAATATCCCATTTAAAGCATTGAAAATTACTTCTTTTTTTTTATCCCATCGGATCCTACAGCAAAATGATACCATGAAGTTGTTTTGCCATTTTGGCTGTATTGAATGAATTTACATACATCCAATTTCCCAAATTATAATCGGTGTTGAAATGTGTTAAATAAAAAAGACATTGGGTTTGGTCATGTGACATTCACAAGCTGAGATTGGTCGTTACCTGAGCAACTGTGATTAGTGACAAAATGACCACCCCAGAGATGGCTAAAAATGTGTGGATTTTGCTGCTTGATTCATAATCCATATATGCGCAAACTAGATTAAAAATACCATATTTAGATAAGTGGTGCAACAGCATAAAATATTATTATTGGAAAGAAAACTTTTGTGTTGACTTCCCCTTTAAATAAAGATGATTTTGATTCTTATTAGCCTAAATTAGCAAAGAATACACACCAATGGAGACATAATTGACAATAGCAGCTAAAAGCGCATTGAAAATGTAGGATCCCACATTTATTTATTTATTTATTTATTTACTGTCATCTATACGGGTGCCTTTCCATTGAAGTGTGTGCTTCTGAGAAGTAAAGTCAGGTCAAGATGTTTTCTCACCCATCAGGCTTAGCTCAGCTCAGTGAGAACAGATAATTGTGGTTTTTATCAGTGTGATGAGGTTTTTGGATCTCACTCCAACTATCTATCCTTCCTTCCTTTAGTCTTTCCTCTGGTCTCTTGAGGTCTCTAATCTGTTCGAATTTAGATGTATTTGGGGTTGGTGAAAGAGTCTATTTGTAACTCTGTGGGTGGGGAAGGTGGTGTCTGGTTGGTGTTGGATTTCACTTTGTTTCATCTTTCTTTCCTTTGATCCTTCCTCTATTCTCCTGTCAATTCTGAAATATCCGGTTAAGGTGAAGGGTCTTGGATTTATTACAGGTTTCAGGTGAATGAAAGAGCACTGACACACACACACACACACACACACACACACACACACACACACACACACACACACACACACACACACACACACACACACACACACACACACACACACACACACACACACACACACACACACACACACACACACACACACACACACACACACAATCAATAAATATATCAATCAATCAATAAATAAATCAGTCTAATGTCACATACATCACCTCTCAGCACTTTAAAGATCCTGAAGGAATTTTTTTTGCCGTTCAGTATTGAAGGTCAAATGTATCAGGGATAAATCATTTCTAAAAGATTTAAGCAAATGTCATTAATCTTCTTAAATGGAAAACTACACAAAAACAGACATTTGTTCCAAGTGAACAAAAAATTTTTAAATAAAAAAACACTGAAAATGTCATTTTTGATTGCACATTTATCGTCGTTATGTATTGCAATCATTGATGCCAAAAATGCTAAATGGACTACAGCACTTGCTCTCAATTTATTTATTTTTACTATGCACAGATGACACGTGTCGCATTTGATGTTGGCTAATTGGTATGGCATTTGATTTATATAGCGCTTTTCCACCTTAAAAGGCCCTCAAAGCGCTTTACATTTTGACTACTGATTACACAGAATCAGGAGCAACTGGGAGTTCAGCATCTCTCGCTCAAGGATACTTAAATCACACTGTCCTGGGATTGAACTAACACACTCAGGGTTGCAAGAACACCACTCTACCACTGAGCCGCGCTGCCCCAATTGTATGGCTGTAAAATGAAAATGAGTGTGTGGGTGTGTATTTATGTGTTTTTGGTATTAAACTTCACAACACTGTGTCATAAACTAATTAAACACTAAAATCTTGAAAATCTAGTATTTGATGTACTATACTAATCTCTAAATTATTCACTGAATGGATCTGGAATCAAAAACACTTTTTCGAAAAACATAGTGCTAAAAGATGGAGACAATTACAGAAAAACACACAAAAATGGTCCCTGTGGTGACACTGGCGCTACCATAGCAACCAAACTTGATGTAAAGGAGGAGAGGATAACCGGTGTCACACGGCTCACCAATACTTATCAGACATGTTCCCGGCATGCGAGGCAAGGTTCAAGAGGCCAGTGACGGTAATGGTTTTGGAAAAGGCTGGGGATTAAGGAATGTGATAGGGACCGAGCCTCAGCTGGGAAGAGTGCCTTGGCTTGCCTCATGGTAATCAAGAGGAGGGTTTTGGTGGCGATGCAATCGCCCTGGGAGACAGGCCTCATTGCGAGGTGAATCTGTCACTACTGATTGGATTTCTGACACACCCAAGTCTCTCCTCTTTAGTTGTTTTTTTTCTTAAAGCAGGGTAAACACGAAATGACAATGTGTGCAAATTGGATGATTTCCCATCGTTTATGATCAAAATTTGCAAAGACATGGATTATTGGATGCGTTGTGGAGAAACTCTCAACGGTCTCCTCGAGAGCTGTCAAAATTCATTGATTAATTGACAAGTAATCGATTATCAAATTAATCGACAACTATTTTAATAATAGAGTAAACGTTTGGAGCCATTTTTTTAAATAAAAAAATTCCAAATCCTCTGATTTCAGCATCTCAACAGTTATTGTTCACTGATTTCTTTAGCCCTTCAAGAATGAAGACGGATTATCATCTGTGCTTAATCAAAATAAGACATTTGCAAACATCAGTTCTTACTTTGGAAATCAATGACCGAACCGGTAACATAGCACAACATCAATCCCCCCTTTCTTAATAACTATATATGAATATGAAATAAGAAATAAACAACAATCGCTGGTTTATAGACAGTAATCAGTAACTAATGCATCCGATTAGTCGATTAATGGATTGTATAATCAATTCTAGAAATATTCGATAGTGACAGCACTATTCTTCTCGGTTCTTTCATTTCGTCTTCTACGCAGGTAAGCATTTTCTCTGATTGGCTGACAAGTTTCAGTTAAAAATATCCACCAATTTTTCGGGCAGGCCAAAATTGCGAGACGTCAAAATTTGCGTCCTATTTCAAATAGTGACACTTGCCCTAAAAACTGAACTAGCACAGATGGAAGAGTATTGGTGAGAAAGACAGCGAGGTCATGTACGTAGCAGTTAATTGTTGTTTGATGTATTTTTAGATGCATGTGAACTGCTCATTCCAGGTTTTTAGAAAATTCCACAAAGATGGCGGCCATTTGTCACAATCCTATCTACTATTTCTCCTTCTACTACCGCACTTTCTTGCTGTCTGGATGCCCTTTAGCAGCAAATCAGTCTTGGTGATGGACATCTGCGTCCCGGGGAGGAGGCTAGCGATTATCGGTGACGATACGGTTATTTGTTCCATTTGCTGTGTTGATCATCTCAGCAAGAACACCCATGCCCATTTTTTTTTTCCTCCTCCATGTGTGTAGTGTCTCACATTTTCAATACCGTTTAAAATGTTGAGCCTGACTTGCCTTCAACATGACACTTCTGCTGCCTTCGGTCTCTCTGAAGAAATTATTTTCCAATGGTTGGAAAAAGGACATTTCGGACAGAAGCAGGCGGAAGTGTGCCTGTGTCCCCTTTCAAGGTTACATCCACCGCATCAGTGTAAAGTGACAAGGAAATCATGCAAAACAAAACAAAAAGCTAACGCTGGAGTAAAAGTGAACCATCACGTTTGGGGACAACTATATTAAGAAGCAGCGCTGTTCCTGTAAGCCTATACAAATGTTGCAGTTGGGAGCATGTAGCCTCATTATCTGAGCTGGCTGCGGATAATAACCAGGCCTCATACTGGTAGGATTACATTAACAAGCACACAGGAGCGTTATTATACAGCTAATACAAGTACATTGCTTACCTTGGAGTCACTTAAAGATGCGCCGGTTGAGTCTTGAGGGATTCAAATGACTATGCAGACGACTGCTTAGCCTTAGCAAAAGCCGGATTAGTTTGGGCTTTTGGAAACAATGAAAACCTCTCTGGATGATACCATGGCGAAACAACCAAATTTTTAAATCAAATGTCTACGTTGATGACCGCATAGCTTTATCAAGTGTTGTGGTAGTTTAAGGCAGTGGTGTCCAAACTAGGGCCCGGGGGCCATTGCGGCCCGCCGTCCATTTTGTAGTGGCCCGCAGCATATACAAAAATAACTTTTGACACAGCCTGCTTTTCTAGATATGCAAAGAAACTCTTTAAAACTAAAATATAATTATTTATCTTCGGAATTTAAGTAATGAAGTTAGATATTTCAGTTACAGGAGCAAAAATGTTTTCCTCCATGTTCCGCTCGCTGTCTGTGTCAAGGTCCGATTTGTGAACATATCACATTAAGTCATTCAATCCCAAAAATTTGTAAAAACATTTTAAATACTTTTTCCTTCCCTCCCAAAACCGTGCTTACACGGTTTTAATGTTGTTTATTTTATGCAAGAGCATACAGAAGGCTTTGATGCAACTTCTGAGATGAAAAGGTAGCTTTAAAGCAATTGCAGTAGGTGGCAGAAGAGTATAAGAGATCAGACAGAGCCATGTTGAAACAAGCTCTTTTTGTCCGTGTTTTCACCAGGAATGTGAATATTGATTAAACTTAGCTATATTATTTTGCTAATTGCTTCAAAACAGAAACAGATACAAATATACTTTTTTTTCTTGATGAAAGAAGAGACTAATGTTTCTTTTGGTAGGTTCCAAGTTTTGATAGCAATAGAACACAATATTCTGTGGGCCTTGCAAAATCAGTCAAAATCCAGTAAAACAGCCGGGAGCAAAGAGGGTTGCGTCAGTGAAAATGGCTGGGAGTGAATGAGTTAATGATTAACTAAGATCCTCAAGTAAACAATGCTTTAAAAATTGTCATTTTATTACCGATTACGCTTCCTTTGATTTTGAATGTGGAGATTGACTGGGGCGGATCTATTCTCGTGGGATACGGGGGGTGGGTCACCCTAAAATCCTGAAAAAAATCCCAAACTGTTTGTCTTGTTTAAAAATAACTAAAAAGCCGCTAAAATAACTATAGTGGGTAAGTGATTGACTTATTCGGTTAGTCAGACAATGTTAACGCATTCACTCCCAGCCGTTTTCAGTGAAGCAACCCCCTTTGCTCCCGGCTGTTTTACTGGATTTTGACTGATTTCGCAAGGCCCACAGAATATTGTGTTCTATTACTATAAAAACATGGAACTTACCAAAAGAAACATTAGAGTCTCCTCTTTCATCTGTTTACGTTTTGCAGCAATTAGCATTAAAATATAGCTAAGTTTAATCATTATTAACAAACCTGTTGAAAACACTGACAAAAAGAGCTTGTTGCAACATGGCCCTGGCTGATCTCTTATACTCTGCTGCCACCTGTTGGCCGTTTTTGTAATAACTACCATTGCTTTAAGCAACCTCTTCATGTCAGAAGAGAATTCTGTATGCTCTAGCATAAAAAACAAACAAAACATAAACGTATAAATAAGTTTTGGGAAGTGAAGGACAAAGCATTAAAAAATCTATTTATACGTTTTGGGGTTTGAATTAGTTAAAGATGTCCTGGCATCCTTTGATTATGTATGCGGAAAAAGTTTGGACACCCCTGGTTTCAGATTTTGGAAATGAAACCAAAAAACAGCCATTTCCCTTTGACCTCTTGGAGCAGACATACTGTAGGTATGCCGACCTCAGACATTTATCCAGAAATAACAATCTGAGTTATATTGCTGTTTCTGGACCTCCAGAAAAAAGAAGAAGAAAAAAAACAACTAAAACAATCAAGTACAAAACCCTCACCTTCAACGGGATCCGGCGGCGTGAAGTCGAGATCGTAGCGGATGATGTAAAAGTTATTCCACACGTACAGCTGGTTATCCCTGGGGTTGTAATCCACGGCCGTGATGTACTGGTACTGGTTGGGGAAACCGATGTCCGTGTACTCGCCTTGGTTCAGCTTGGTGTTGTAGATGTAGTCGATCTGGCTGCCCCCGCCGTCGCTCTCGCTTTCCTCGTAGGCGGAACGCACCACGTGGAGCACGCCGCATACCATGAAGGCGTTGGAGGCCGAGCGCTTGTCGTAGGCCGTGTCCCACGTGGCCTCGAAGCGCAACGTGTACGGGTTGAGCTGGCTCACCACGATGCGGCCGTTGTTCTGCTCCGTGGCGTAAATTACCCACAAGCCCCTCTCGTCAACCGCCAGGTCGATGTCCGTCTTGCCGCCCCAGCGGTACGGCGACGTGTCGTGGTAGTTGGCGTTGTTGACGATGGCCTCACCGCTTTTGATCCGTGTGCGCAGGTCGAACTTGACGATATTTCGCGTGCGCTCTTTGTTGAAGAAGATGGCGCCGTCATAGGCCACAAAACCCGTGCCGTCTACCCGGTGGGGCAATTTGTACGTGGTGGTCTGCCGGTTGTTTTGGAAGTCCTCCAGGGAGGCGTACTCGATAAGGGTGTCCGTGCGGTACGGCGTCCAGGGCATGAAGAAGACCTTGTCCCCGGCTTGCAGCGGGTCTCTGCACCACGACCCCGCCTGCTGCTCCGCCTCGTACAGGAAGGTGGCGTCGCCGATGCCCTTCAGAGTCCCGGGACAAATGAAAACTAGTGGAAGAGAGAAGACCAAAGTGAGGCTAGTGACACTCAGGAAGCAGTCCCATCACTTTAGCTGCTGTATAGTAAAGATTCTATAAATTTGGAGGAATCTTGATATATCTTAACAGAACAAAATAAGGTGGCAAAAGTTAAGAATCCTAAGAACCAAAGACAACACAAATATATTGATGTGCTGTCTCTAATATCAACCTGTAGCCCCTTTCAAACTGGCCATCTAATGTGGCCCCCAACTGAGCCCCAATCAGAAACACGTATTATAAACAGATGTGTGATGCAAATTTGAAGCTTTTTTTGTAGGGATAGACTGATTATCGGCCTTTTTACGAATCCGAAGGCTGATAAACTGGTATCACTCAGTGGTGAATGCTTGCGAACGTAGCGAATGTAAGGTTTTCATCAGGATTTGTAAGATATTCACAGGCAGTTTTTACTTGTCGTACTTTACGAAAACCCCAAATTAGCTACACTCTCATGCATTTGTCGCTCAGTGAGATACAGGGAACTTTGCATTTATGAATCGATTTTAATTTCCACTTTACAAAAAATTATGCTGACACTAGGAAAACCCTAACACTTTTTATTTAAAAAATAAATAAAATAAAAAATTTGGAAATTATGTTGAAATTATGGAAAACTGTATTTACAGTAGAAAACTTTAAATAACTAATGACTTAGTTTTTAATTTACCTTAACACATGCTGATGACCCTAGAAGTTGTCTGCCTCGACAATATTATTTTCTCTTTTACTGCAAATTAATATTGGCTTGAAATATTGGTTATTGGCTTCCTTGACTACTAATAATCAGCATCGGTATCGACCTTGAAAAAAACCCAAATCGATCTATCACTCCTTTTTTGTGTGTGCTCATGCCACTGAATGTAGGCGGAGGTTCACCATGAAAAATAAGAAAAATTGTCCTGAAACTAGTTTCCCCTAAGCGCGCAAAATGTGGTGGACATATTAATCATAACATAAAATGACGCATGAAAAAGTCTCGAAAACTCCCGAAATTGAACAAGTAGTCGTCCATTTTGTTTCAAAGCAGCCATTTTTCTTAATTTCAATGGCTACGATGGAATTTGCCCAAATGAGCACCAATCGATTGGCTAGCGACCAGTTTCGCTTGCCCAAAGACAGTTTGGATAAGCTTCAGCATGCCGGCAACCCTCGTGAGGATAAACGGTACAGAGAAAGACTTGATGGGGCTCCGATCGTCGTAAGCAGTCATTTGAGACAGATGGTGGATGCTAAAATGAAGCTTTTAGTGCTAATGCCCACTGGAATGTTGGCAGGTCACAGAGTTATAATAGTTTTGGATTTTTCATTATACAGTGTTCCCTCACTATAACGCGGTTCACTTTTTGCGGCGGCGCTCTTTCGCGGATTTTTTTTAGTGCAATTATACATGCATTTTTTTTTAACAATAATGTACCTATTTTACAAAATTTATGAAGGCTTAACCATTGAGAATGTTTTTAAACGAGATAAATGTGAGGAAAATGTAAATGGTTTGATGAGAAAAGTGTATAAACTGTGGTGAGGGTTTTTAGAGCCTTAAAACATTTATAATAAATGCAAAACATAAAGCTAACTACTTCGCAGATTACATTTATTGTGGGTATTTTTTGGAACCTAACCCTAGCGGGAAACAAGGGAACACTGTAGTTAGTTTTTATTTTAACTCTTGATTTTAAAATTCAGTTTGTTTTAATGCGTTTTTAGAGCAGGTTTTTATATTTTCAAAAAAGTTTTATTTTATTTAGTTTTTATTAGTTTTAGTTTTAATTGTAGTTTTTTTTTTAATATATGGAATATTTATTGAATGCAAGGTAAAAGAAAAACGTTACTAAGTATTGTGCAATGAAGTAAACTACAATTTTCAAACGAATGTTTGACTTTACTTCTCTTGTACGGACAGCCAATACAGAAACAAATGCATTTAAAACGAACCTCGAAAGCTCCTGTATGATATTAATTAACAAAGATGAAAACAAAAGACATTCTCACTATATTATACTTTTACTTGGACATATAAATATAAGATCTAGGTTCAGTTAGCTTGACTTTTAATTTTTTTAAAGCATTTGCTTTTTTTCGTTAACATTTTTTCTTCTTCAATTTTAGCTTTCGTTATTTTGTACATTTTTGTTCACAATAATAAACTTGACGGGGCATAAAGTCAAAGTGTGCAGATTTTTATTTCATTTTTTCACAATGAAAAATTTGCCCATTACTCTAGTTTCACCAAGCTTTGTGAAATTTGGTAGACCCAAGTCATCTAATGATCTAAATGTACGAAGCCGCAATGACTGTGTAAACATGCACTTGCAATATCCCGCTTTGATAACTTCTACCTGAAAGACAAGCGAATAGACGCCATTTCTATCTTTACACCATTAATGCACTAATATGCCATTAGTGGCTGTGTGAAAGGGGCCGGTGTCTGACGTCAAATATCACAAGAAGAGTTTACTTGCCTCACACATGCATGGACCAAAAATAATAAGGCTTTACGTTTTTGTGAGAAAAACGGACATGTCATCAACGGCAGCAAAGCAGATGAAAATGGAGGCAGAGGGAAAAGAACAATGGCGGCAGCGGCGTGATTGTTGTCGCCACATCTTTGGGAACAACAGGAAGCACTGATGGCTGAGCAAGCACATGACCACGGTCCCGTATAGACAACTTCAGCTGTTTGATGCTTGGGCGATTCTTGTTCTGATAGTCGACCAGCCATCACTGCAAGTTCACGTCATGTGCTACAGTATATATACTGTGCAAGTTGGGTCAAGCTAACTAAATACAGGATTAAGGGAGGTTTGCTGCTTTTTGAGTGCCTTTACGTCTTAGATATTCATATCATAGCAAATGAAGGGGGTCCTTGAACACCCAAAATTGGTGGATTGTCTATTTCATGACAAGACCGTTAAATAGCCTCAGGCAACCAAGCCCAACACTGAACAGCACTTTGGCAAAGTCCAACAAGAGGAAAAAAAGCCGAAATGAGCCCCAATCGGAAGCTGACAAGGCAAAATTAGAAAGCCCTTTAGGATCGAATGATAATGATCTATCAAATGTTATCATTTCAAAGTTTCATCATACAAACTACCCTGTGAACCCTGTAAATAGCAGGAAATATACAAACACTCATTTTTCAAGGGTTCATAAAATGTCAAATCCAGAGACCCTGGAAAAATCAGCACCCAACCATCTGTTTTTGTAATTGTGTTTCAGGTCGCAAAAAAAAAAAAAAGCTCCATTGATTCATCATTGAAAAATTTGGGAGTCCATATGTGCAAACAATCCTCCTATGAGTTTAGGATTTGTCCGTGGGAGGTGTGTGTGTGTGTGTGTGTAGGCGGGGGTGGCTGTACTCAACACCACAGAACAAGGAGAAGACAGGGAAAGGAAGGTGGAAGGAGGTTAGTGGCGGTGGACTGGGCCACTTATTTACCTTTTTGCTCCACTTCTATTTCAGGCGGTGTAAAAGAAAGGGAAAAAAAGGAGTAAAATAGGGAGAGAAAGGTTATCATGAGTCATCTGGCAGGTACAAGGAGAGAATTAGCTATGAGAGAGGCGACCGTGACATGAACCGCACACTGGCTGCTTTTTAGGGGTGGAGGAGCTAAGGAAAAGAAAACCAAGATGTTAGTTAATGAACAGACATGCACATATTATTTCTCAAACTGGCGACAAAAAAGGATTCGAATAGATGCGTGTCTAAAAGCACGGTGCTAATGATACAAGCTTTAAAAAAAAATAATAAATGGGACCATGGCGCAGAACGTTACGGCAAGACAGAGCTGCTGGGCGGTGGAACGGCTGCGTGAAAAATTGCAGGTTAGACAGCAGAGGAGGTTAGTGGCAGGAGGTGAAAGGGAGGTCTGTTTGAAAGAAAAGGGAAACTGCACACGAAAAATGAGTATTTCTCGCATGTGTTTACAATTCATCAACGCAAAGCACTTTCACAGGGACGCACGTGAACCTGGGCTACGCTCTAATAAACTTGTCTCAAACAAGCTTTTAAGGCGGATTTACGCTCTTCATAAACGCAGACGCCGTTTAGAACTCAAACAGCTACTAAAGTGAATTGAACGGTTACATTTGAAATGGAAATCCGGCAAAATAAAAGTGACATCCCAAATATAGCATGTCGTTTTATTCACCAAGGTATGGAATTATCTCTTACTTCTATCCTTAGACAACACAGTAGAAGTTAGCGCGGTAGCTTTCTCTTCTTACAGTAATGGCAACAATTAAAAGATTTAAGCTGTGCAAATCCCACAAGGCAGAATGAATGTGTTGTCTTTTTCAAATGTAGCATTAAATGCTAAGAAATTCTTATTCACATACGAATAAATTTTTTTTAATGAAACAATTTACTATTTAAAAAGGTGCATATAATTGTTTGTATATGCAAATATCGTGATAAATTAAAACAGTCAACTGCAGTAAGTAGTAAGTTTACACAATATACATCATATTTAAAAAATACGATTACATAACTAAAATATATAATTTTTTATGTCAAAAATATATAATTCATTAAATTTAAATCTAGATTTGCATCTGGTTATGCCAACACTATGGGAGGGGGGGAGGTGGGGGGCACAATTAAAATATAATACAATATTACATAATTTTTTTTATAATTATTTAAAAAATATTTTAAATGAATTAAAAATATATATATTTACAGTTAGCTGTACTGACACAACAGAACAAATACACAATTACAATGCAAAACAAACACTAGAAATAAATGTAAAAACGACTTATTGCTTAGAACATTAAAATATTTTAAGTGAATTAAATTAATTAAACAAATACATGCATAATTATAAAGTCACTGATAAAAATGAAATAAAACAATTAAAAAAAAGAATCATTTGTAAATAATGATCTTGATTACCACAAAAATACCTAAATTCCATATCATGACAGTAAACCTTTTATTGAAAATACATTAAGAATTATTAAGTATTTTTCATATAAAAAAGTTGACTTCATTAAAACTAACAAATATATTTACGTTTACATTTAATACACCCTGGAGAAACTAGCAGTTTCAAGCTGAAATGAAGCTATAATATATTTAGCACCACCTAAACAATCTGCGACTTGAGTGGATTACCCCCCCCCCCCCCCCCCCCCGTTACATATTGGCGCAGTCATCCCTGGCGAGCCATTGCCAATAATTGCCATAAAATTACATCAGCTTGACACGTTGGCGCCCTAACACATAAATTGTTACGGTGTACTCTACGACAGCCGTGTGATACAAAATAGCACACAACAAAAACAACAGCAACAGTAACAACGTCATTTATCATGGTGGTGATACTTACTATAGGGAACACACTCATACTGGACCTCTAAGTACTTGTAGGTGCCGGGGCATGGATCAGGAAAGACATCGGAGCCAGTGACAACCACACACTGCGTACGGTTGTTGCACCTAGAGGGAATAAAACAAGATTGACCACAGATGTCATCACCCGCAGAGAGATCAGTAGGCACAGGCGGCGGTCGTGGGTGGCGTTCGCTCGTCATTAGGACGACATACGGTGCTACCTTCAAGTTTCTGCGCCCTAAAATTTGACATGGACCCGACAGAACTCTCAGCCGGTAGGAGATTTTTGTAAACAAAGGATGTGACTTGATTAAGATCTTGTGTGGCTGGTGCCGAGCATTTGCGTGTTTGCCGATGTTTGATGAGAAGGAAATGCAGACTGCTCTCGCACTAACTAGCGAGGTAGCTTTCTGCAAAACTTTCTTTCCCAAAAGCTTTGTTCCTTGTGCGGAGTAGTTTTGTGGAAACAAAATAATTCTGTGAGTGGATATTCTGTGACTGGTGTGTTATATTTGTTTCAGTCGGTTTGTTGATGTTCAACAAGAAGGAACAGAGTGAAGATTGCCGTGTTACGCTTCTCAATACCCACTAGCTAGCTAAGCTGTACAAAACTTTATTTTTTGCAGAAGGTTTTGTTCTTTTGCATGGAGCTGCTTTTCATTAACAAATAACACTTTGGTTGGATATTCTGTGACTGCTGCTGTACATTTAAGTGAGTCTGTTTGTTGGTGTTCAACAAGGAGACTCCTGTGTTAGCTTCTCACAATAGCTGCTAGCTAGGCTAATAGCTAACGCTTTCTGATAAACCTTTTATCCCAAAGTGTTGCTCTCTTGTTTTATTGTGAACAAAGGACTGATTCAGATTTTATGTGACTGATTTCGTACATTTGAGTCCATCTGTTTTGTGAGGATTTACAGGAATGACCATTAGCGACGATTAGCTTGTCATGGGAAGGCAGTTAGCGTTCTGTCAAACTTTTTCTGAAGGGATGACAGTGGCATAGAAGAAGACGTGATAGTGACAGATGATCATTAATCCTAAATGCTATCTTGGTTGACAGTTCAACAGTGCAACAAGGCAATGCACTCACCATTATATAAAATGTTATGCTCTGTCCTCACAGCTATTGGAAGCTGGCTATGCCATTTAACTTGCGCCAGTCACACATTGTATATTTGGAAATATACCGCTAGAAAGGGCAGCTTGCGTTGTCTGACTGATGAATAGCGACCGCAGTGGATAGTAGGACTACATTTCCTATGATTCTTAGATGCGAAGGCAGGAAGTAGTTCCAGTTCTGGTCAACGCCTGCTACCGATTAGAGGCGGATACGAATGAAAATTTAAATGTGAAGTTGGAAGTAAATAATAAGAAATATAACAGTTAAATTAGCTTTTAATGGGGTTATCGTATAAATCACTATGACAACTGTGTGATTGACTTACACATGGCAAAAAAAAAAACGGGATGGCGGGACGGGACCTGAATAATTTCAGGACAAAACAATGAGTTTGGCGAAATCCGCCGTGATACGGGACGCAAGGCTTAAAAACGAGACTGGTCACCCTAGTTTAATGTGTGCGTGTTTTAACATTTTACATCACATTAATTGTTGAATTCATTCTTGTATTGGACTTTTGGTTAGCACATCTGCCCATGTGTTCTGAACTTTGGGGTTCTGCCCTTAGAATCTGCCCTTGACTTGTCTAATGAAGTAGTATAGAAAATGTATGCTTACGCAAATATAGTAATTAACTCATTCACGCCCAGCCATTTTCACTGAAGCAATCCCCGTTGCTCCCGGCTGTTTTATTGGAGTTTGACTGATTTTGCAAGGGCCACAGAATATTGTGTTCTATTGCTATAAAAACATGGAAGCTATCAAAAGAAAGATTAGAGTCTCTTCTTTCATCAGGAAAAAAGTATATTTGTATGTGTTTCCGTTTTGCAGTAATTAGCATTAGAATATCGCTAAGTTTTATCATTATTTATAAACTTGTTCAAAACACTGGGGAAAAGAGCTTGTTGCAACATTGTCCGGGTTGATCTCTTATACTCTGCTGTCTCCTGCTGGCCATTTTGTAATAACTACCATTGCTTTAAGCGACCTCTTCAGGTCAGAGGCTGCATCAAAGCTCTAGCATAAACATATATATTTTTTTTTTTACGTTTTTGGGAGCAAATGAGTTAAACAAAATAAAAGGGTATTTGCATCACTGTAAACAATGACTGATGTCACTGGGAAACTTAGAGGCAGCACTGCAGAAGGGCTGTCGTGTGCATAAGTGCGTAGATAGCAAGGTGAGCGCTCATGAAAAACAGCAGCTAAAGGCATGTCAGGTATTAGCGGTGGCATTTCCGCTAACATCTGCGTCTATGGAGAGGGAAGACATTCGTTAAAGCATCACAAGGCAGGTGGCTGTGACATGTAACAGACGAGCGGAGACGCTCCCCCTGCTCGTGTGCAGAAAACACATCAATGGGAGAAGAGCTCGGCAATACCGTGCTGGGCCAATTGTAAAAGTTTGCCTGTTTTTGCAAATGTTTCTGGGTGCAAGTAAAGTTCAAGTTAGGAGGCAGAGGGAGTTGGAAAAAGAGGAATGGTGGGCATGGGGGGGGGGGGGGGTCGATGTTTGCACTTCAAACGAGTTCATTTGAGGCAGAGGGATGGTGGGGGGATAATGCGGGCAAGTGAGGCGCACACACTTGGGAAAAAAAATTGTGAGGTCGAGATGAATATTTCACAAGGTCAGCAGCCGCCAAGTAAGCCGGACATTTAAACATTGGAGGGAATGTTTAAAAGAGTCGTTAGTCATTCAACAGGCATCATAATGGGACCGTTTTGTACAACATGTAACACAAAGGGCAAATGGTTGCTTTTATATGCTGGATGTACTGTATGTATGGATGTACAGGATATAAAAGCCAAGACAAATTTTCCAAACATGCTACTTTTGCGTTAAAGAGACTTATGTTGCTCAGAAAACGATGGGATAGTCATTCGGCTTTCCTTACCTAAAATGCGCTAGAGGTGAACTTAATTTGACCGTCTCTAAACTGCTCAGTACTTTTTGCACTTTTTAATCATAATTTTCATTTACTTATATGTCTTTCTGTGACTCCTCCAGTCTTTTTGTTGCAATAAGCTTCCCTCTGAGAACATCTTGATTGACGCGCTGGAATGGCAATGTATTGTTGATCAACTTTAAGGTGTTTTTTTTAAAAGACTTTTGTAGAATTGTGCAATTTGGAATAGAATTTAAGAAATGCTGTCAATGATCTGTACTGACTTTACCAGACATTATCATTCACGTTGACAACAATTTGGGAAAAATATAAAAAAAATGCCAAATAACTTTATACTATACTTGATATTTTCGGCCTCTTACAACATGTTAACACTTTTACCGCCAAAAACGTCAATTTACGTTAAGGACACGCCCACTGTAAACCGCCAATAACGTCAATTGACGTCAACTATGTTGTTGTTTTTCCCCTCAATGGGCAGCGCTGCTTTGTTAATGGGGTTGTGAAATCCCAAAACACCTACTAACTATGACAAGCAGGTGGCAGCATTGTATCTCTTTTCAATGGGGTCCCGGGAGAATCAAATTACATGAAAACATGGTGGATCTTAGGGAAATAGAACGTTTTCAAGGATGACGTGAATGAGCAAAGCATTTGTCACATTAAATCAAATTAGTGTCCAAGTCACTGTTGTGCAGAAAAATTTTCTTTTCACAAAAAGCTTGTTTTCTCATTTTCGCACAATGTCACTCAAATGACCTATTTTCAAATGGTGATTACTAAAGAACGGAATAAGGTAGAAACATACTTTTTTCTCTAATGAAATAATGGAATCCAATCTTTTGTTTATGTAGTCATAGAACACAATATTCTGTTTGCCTTGAAAGATGAGTGAATTGTTGGAAATCGGCTGGCACTTTAGAGGTTGTCTTTTTGGATAATGTTTGGCAAGAAAAGAGTTAAAAGTCCAACACAAATTCAAGCCGGTCACGTTCTTGACCTCATTATCTTTCAAGATGTTGACATTTCCTATGTTGACGTAAAGGATTTGGCCGTCTCGCATCATTTCTGTGTGTAATCGTTCAACTTGAGAGACTCCTCTATAGTGTACTGGAAGGTTCACAATCCATTCATACTGGTTTAAGCTCGTTGAATAGAACATTTGGGAGGTTATTTGATGCACTGGGACAAGTTATAGGTGGACAAAACATCTGATGTAGAGCTATACAAATAAAATACCCCGCCATGATCAAGCTGCTTGAATGCCTACTTCCTATAAGTACAGCTCGTCACTTTATTACTTGTAATATCTGCTGCTGTGTTACACGGCTTGCCTGGTGAAATATTATTAATTGCTAATTTCAAGGCATAAAAAATGTTCACTTTTGAACTAAGGGTTCTTCCTACTTGGCTGCTGTTGCATGTGATTGCAGCTCCATTTCATTGAGCTCATTCTCGTGGTGGGAGAAAGAAAAATAAAAAAAACACCTTTTCAATCTCCTGTCTTTTTGCACCTCTGACCAGGCAGAGAAGGATTTATTCAGCTACTTTATGAGTGGGTCAGAGAAGACGTGGCAAATACCTGACGGCATTAGAAAATGCTCACACACACTATTTGGTTTTGCGGATCATTTTATTGCTGGGCCACAGCTGAGAAAATGTGGATAAAAGTAATGGAATGCTCTTCATTGATGAATTATTTAAAATGTTGAACAATTGAATGCTTTTCTGTTCACACTGCACAAAAAACAAGGTCCATAAAGACAGGCTTGGGTGAGTTTGTTGTGAAAGAATTGCTCAAAACCTGACTATGACTTGCCTGGATGGTTTTGATTGTCTACTGCATTTGGACCAACCACTTGACTTTTGTGGAAAATGGGCTCTTAGGAATACTTTTAAGCAGGGCACACACATACCAACAATCAGGAGGAATGTTAGCATGTGCCCCCACTTTCTGATCCAAGTCAGCAAAGGCCGGATGTGTCTAAAAGGTTATCCTGAGCGATTAGCTTGTGGCTTGGGATGTGCCAAGAGTGATTTTATCTCTCTTATCTGCTCGAAAATAGTCAGGCCTGACAATCGTAAATGTTGAACCTATTCAATTTTCAGTTCCAAATCCAAATCCTTTGTGCGGTGAACCGTGTGGTCAGTCTAATCCACGGACTCTGACTGTTAACAGTTAGTCTAGCTTCTTCTATTACTATTGTTTGGTCTTCTTTTGTAAATTCCAGAGTCCCTGTGGCATTGTGTAATTTCTCTCTTTCATTTTTACTAGTTAGTCCCAAGGACAATAGGAGTAGCCCACAGGTCTGTACTAAAAATAGCTCACCAGTGATGGAACACTGTGACTTACTAAGAAGAATCTTTATTGAAACTTAACATGGTACACATTTCTTCTGTCTCAAGTGTTCTATATGTTCAATGGGGGAAATGTTTATATTCACCCAAAGATTTTTTATTTTTTTTAAAGATCATTTTAGAGCTGTCATTTTAATACCATGATGCTGAGAGCCAACCAAAATAAACGATTCACACTACAACACCAGGGCTGGGAAAAAAGTCGACCAAGTCGGTTGGGTCGACCACAAAAATTGGTCGACGCAAAAATGCATGCATCGAAGCTATTTTTAATTTTTCATATTTGCGGCACCTAGAAGTTGCCTGAACCAATATTTCGTGTTTCCGCACGGACACATATTGTTGACGGACTCCAACGGCATTCACCACTACTAAGATGCTTCTTAGGGTTTGTTTGTGGTCTCTTTAGACTGAAAAGGGAGAAAATTAGCATCGCTACATGTCTTATGTTTGAAGCAAAACAATCCACGTTAAAATCGCTAAACAAATAAAAGAGTTCTAATTAAATTATTGGAGCCAAATACACGGAAGATGGCGGCCCTACGAGCGACAGCAACAGGAAGGCCCTATCTAATAAAACATAGAGCAAGACTCACTCCTCCCGATACGGTAATTCCCTTTTAATTTTATTTTTTAAGTAGCGTGCAAGCTAAGCTATCCAGTATTTTTTTTTTTTAAGACGCCACCAAATGTGCAATAACAGAGTCAAATTGACCCAGTTATCAGAATGCACTTAACAATAGACGCAAGGGAGTTTGCAAAGGCGGATGCTGGCAGACCTTAGAAACAAACTCACTTCGCAATACCATTGGCTAGGTTAGCATTCGCTAGTAGCACTATCAAATACAAAGCTATAATAGCGAGTCCTCATGATGTTCATGAATTTAAAATGGGATGGAACCAAAGAAAAACACAAGGGTGACGGCGCGGGATCCTGGAGCATTAAGTAAGTTATTTGAAAAACCTTTCTGTGCGGTTAGTATGCTGCATCAACGGCCATTGTAGGCTTAGACAATCGAATATGTTTGAACGAGACAAACGAATACGCTTAGTAAACATATGATGATGATAAGGCGCTATTTAAGTGCACTTCATTTACCATTTAATATTTTTGATCAAATAAAATGTTTCAGATTTTCAGGAAAAGTACAATAAGTAAGTGATTCGAGTTTATTCAGGGCTAATCATAAGCTAATTTAGTTTTGTATTTATATCCACTAAATTCAACTCACGTTCAAACTGAATAAAAATAATAAAAATCATTGCAGCACTATTGAACACATTTATTATTTACAATTGATGACCCTGGATGTATTGAGATCAGATCGTAGAAGGGGGAAAAAAACTATCTAAACACACCCCACACAACAGGATAATCGCTCGGGTTAATCATTCAGCGACGTGTCATTATCAGGCTTTTGCTGACTTTGAAAGCAAGGAATGGAAAATGCTCAAATTTGACTTAAATTTTGGTATGTGTGTCCCTCTCAACATTTCTTTGTTTTAGTTCGTATTCTTTGTTCTGCAAAGCTCCAAGGAAGCTCAAATAAAGTGGAGCGAAGCTTTTTGGGCTGTTGTCATCGCATCAGCCGTAATTACGGTCACTCCCTCTGATCCTGACGATCTCAATCGTCGCAATAAATCCGGATAGTTGCTTCTTGCCGTCGCTCACGAGCTCCCGAGGGAGATTTCGTCAGCGATATCGTTTTGAAGCGGAGCGGGGAGTTTAACCCGTCGACAGATGAGGTGTGTGCCGTGGCGGGCAGCGGCCGACCCGTGGTGGGGTGTGTGCAGATGCCGTCAGTAGCAGGGACTCGTGATGTAAATTGAGAAGGATAGGATGAGACGGCGGGTCCCGGATCTATTTCCGAGCGATGGTTCGCTGTCATGACGAAAGGTGGTAGATAGCGAGAATTGAGCTGAAGAGGACGGCGCTCGGTGCGTACAAGCTGAACTTTGCTGGTTACTATTTATGAATAGTTCATCCGCTGGCCTTTAAAAATCCACACACCTCTGGGGGTGGCGAGCGCAGTGAAGTGTTGCCGCTGCTGCCGCTTGACAGAGAGACAACATCCTGTGAGAGGGTAAGCGGGATGAAAGGCGGCGTGATGAGCATTGCCTGCTACCTGAGGCACAGCCACTTCAATGCCGTACAAGTGTTTGAACAAAGCAAGCCGGGCGCCCCAGATGGAGAATTAGGAGGCTTTTGGGTGACTCACACACAGTCTGTGGGAGTTGCACTAATTTTAATAACTCAAACGGCGGTGGCAGCATGCTGCAAAGGGATGTCAATTCCTGCCTGTCTAGAATTAATCCCCATCAGTTTTGGTGGGGAAAGAATTTGAACGCAATCGTCAGACACCACAAATGAACGGTTGTAGATAACCGCAATGTGTAGCAGTGGATATCGAAGGTCTATTTCCATGTACATTTCAAGTGACGCACAACTGATACGGCCGTGTTTAAATTGACGGAACACATGAATCATCAACAACTTCAAATTAAACAATATAAGCATATTTTTTAAGAGATAATTTTTCAGGATTTTTAAAGTTTACAGGCAAGTCTGAATTTAGAGTTACTATAGAAATGCAGCGTGCTGAACAACAAAAACTAGATGAAACCTCTTCATTGTTTGAGAATATATTTACGAATTGTTGTATGCTCTGTTTGTGTTGATGCTCTGTGTGGTTTTTTAAGGTTTAGAATTACGTACACCTATGCTAATTTGTTATGCTGTCAATGGCATTTCACATTATATGTTAGCAGTGCTACATTAGCATTAAGCTAGCAGAATTTAGATGAAACTATACTGTTTGGTTGAACATGTTATGATTAACTCTCTTTTTTTTTGTGCTGGTTTTACAGTAAACTTAACCGGGCGTGATAAACAAAAAGTGAGAAAAAAAAAAGTATGTTCTGCCTCTTTGGAGAACTCTGTTAGCAAGAGAGTGCGAACAGACGCTAAGGAATATTCACAAGTGTGTTTTAATGAGTATAAAGGTGTTGAAAGAGTGTGGGATGGGTAAAGCTAAGAAAAAATAATGGGGTTTCCATCCAAATGGTTTGAATTTTTAAGCTAATTTAATGAAAATATGCTAAGCGAGTATGTGACTTATGCCAGTTTCCATTCAGTTTTTATTGTTCGGATATAAGAGAGGAGACTGCGCCATGAGATGACATCATATGATAATGTCTATCTGCCAGAAGACACTTGGCTGACTGTTAACAAAACATTAATGGTCGCTTCTTTTATTAATTCCAGAAATATTTATATTTCTTCGTCCCCCCGCCATCCATATCTGACTTTATTTATACGCAAAACTTTTTCCATAGCCAAAATTTACATTCTTCCTTTTTATTGATACACTGAAAAATCCACCTCCTCCAAGCGTTAAATTTTTTTTTGTAAATTTTAAGCCTTTTTTAAATTCTGCACTTAATTTGCATATTTATTGATGAGCACATTTATGGTGTCGCAAATTTACAACAAATTTAGGTCAGACGTCGATGTGTATTTTGATGACAACAAGCCCGCCTTGATGGAGCACATCCAATGGAATGGAACTGGAAGAGGCCTGATTCCAATTTCAAGGTATGAAATTCCTCAACTTTAAACTTTTTACGCTACCATGACATCTCAATTGGCACGTAGAAGGAATTTTCTCATATCCTATCAATCTTTTCATCCAGATGAACATTTATGGCACTCACAATCTCTGTTCTCGTACATCCCAGAGATGGGATTTTCGCCACACCAAACTCACCCAAGTGTGCCTTTACAAGACCTGCTTGCTTTCTGCACTGCAAATAGGAAATGACTTTGGTTTTGCGTTAAAGATTAAAACACTGGATCTTCTATTATGGCTCGGATTTGGCTTTTTGCAAGATCTCTGTGTGAAAGAGTTTCAGTGTCAAGTATTGTTAAAAACAAGACAGGACAAGACAGACACCTTAAAAATACGTTTCCTGTAGCGATCCAACTAGATGATGGAAGAAAGAAATGTGTTGTGTTATGTGGATAAAATATCCGCTATATTGAGGGGCAAAACATTTTTCAATGTCAAACTCCACCCGTCTCCTCTCACGCACCTTTGTGATATAATCTTGTAAGCGTCAGGGAGGTAGCAGTTGACGTTCTCCATCTGGAACGGATCAGCATCGCAGATCTTGTCGTCAGTCCGACCGTAGTTAGCCGTCTCGATCATGATGACATCACTGCCGGGGCAGCGTAGGTCGATGGCGTAGCCCTCGCACGAGAGCTCCCGCCGGACCAGGCCGAAGGGCAGGGCGGCTCGGCTGAACCCTGACAGGAAACAGAAAGAAAAAAATATTTACAACCTCGGCTACTGCGTCAACCTCAAACCATGTGGTGAAAAATAAATGCATAAAAATAAATAGGCGACAGCAGTCCAGTGCTTACCGCGACATTTCGGTCACTGAAAGCAATGCAGGCATAAGGGAAGAACAAATTATTTATTGGCTAAAAGATCAAAATCAAAGTCCCTGGAGGCTAAGGGTAACCTCATAAAATGTTGAGTAAATAGAAGCGCAGTAAGACGGCATCCCTTAAGAGAGCATCGATTGCTAACCTTGGACTTCAAGAGTGAGGGTTTGTTTGTTTTTGTTTGCTCTGCAAAGCAAAATGACGAGAAAAGACCAAAAATACATGAAGAACAGAGTCTAAAAACATATATTTTTTAATTGGGTAGTCAGTTGAAAGTGGAGTCCACACACGACAAAAAATCCATACATGAAAAAACGCGAGGATGTCAGTGTGGCCAAATAAGTGCACTAAGCGGGGGAGAAAATGAGCTTTTTCATTGCAAAAATGACCCTCCTTCCAGGACATTAGAGTGAAATTGGCTATTACGGAGTATTCTCTTTTCTGAATAATAAAACGCCATTTCACAAAGAGAGAGTGGGCTATAGAGAGAGAGAAGAAAAGATGTGAGAAAAAAAAGGGAATAGCAAATCTATTATCTGGGGTTGAAATGATCCAAAGTTTTTAAAAAATGCAGCTGTCTGCAACTCTGAGAAGAAGAAAAAAAACAATTAGGTAGCGTCTAAGTAGAACATGTAAATGAGTTCCATTTACGGAGTGCAAGCAGAGAGCTGCGCGAACTGTCAATAATCGCCGCTGTTTGCTGCAATTGTGGGCCCCCCGAGGGGGCAGCCGGCGTCGGTATTTTCTCTCGCTCCTAATTAGCCCTTCCTTCACTCTGCTACCTTTCGTGCAGCCCCATTGGCTAACCCGAGCTTTGTCACGTAGGAGCACTTACCACCCCGGGTTCCTTTTGCCCCCTCACTCTAATTACCCTCACGCTTTTGACAGCCGCAGCCCGACGCAATTAGCGTAGCTTGAAACGCTCAAAGTTTCCAAGTGACTCCGACTTGAAATTCCTCTCCAAAAGGCTAGACACTATTCTGCCTGTCACCGTGACAAAACCATACGCCTGCAAAACTTACATGTTGGAAAATATAACGTTAAAGCTGCAGCGGCGACAGACAACACGCTTGTCGTGGAAGGAGGCCAATGTTTCTAAAAAAACAAACAAAAAAAAACCCATAAAGGCGAGTAGATTCACTTCACTTCGATTTTTATCACCTCATTAGGAAATGTCTCACTTAATAGAGTTAGCTTCTGAGCCCATTTGCTGACTGTCGCTAACCAAAACAGCAGCACGGAAACTGTGTCCTCGTAAATAAATAATACAACAGCTTTCATACCAATTAGATGAAATTTGATAATTTCTTGTGGCACACCTGATCTCTCACAGCACACTCATTTGCCAGAGCACAGCGTATGGGAGTTTTTTAATACTTTGTCCTTCACTCCCAAAAATGTATTTATACATGTTTTTTTTATGCAAGAGCATACAGAAGGCTTTGATGCAGCTTCTGACATGAAGAGGTGGCTTAAAGCGATGGTAGTTACTACAAAAACCGGCCAGCAGGTGGCAGCAGAGTATAAGAGATCAGCCAGGGACTTGTTGCAACAAGCTCTTTCTCCCAGTGTTTTAATCAGGAATGTGAATATTTATGAAACTTAGCTTATTCTAATGTTAATTGCTGCAAAACGGAAACTGATACAAATATACTTTAGACCAATCTTTATTTTGGTAGATTCCA
Organism: Leptonotus elevatus; assembly: GCF_054856555.1. NCBI lineage: Eukaryota > Metazoa > Chordata > Actinopteri > Syngnathiformes > Syngnathidae > Leptonotus > Leptonotus elevatus. Next base: position 21,772,869 of record NC_141239.1, on the reverse strand, counting down.
TGCATTTATAGCAATAGAACACAATACTCTGTGGGCAAAATCTAGTAAAGCAGCCGGGAGCAAAGGGAATTGCTTCAGTGAAAATGGCTGGGAGTGAAATAGTTAAGAGTGCGGTACACTATTTGAAGAAATATGGTCAAAAAGAGCTTTTTAGGATATAAGATCAGTGTATGTCCAAAGAAATATTTTTACTGTTTTTGGCTCATAATTGCACCTTGAAATTAACAACAAGATTGTTAAAAAAAAAGAAGCATGATTATACATGCATTACATTCTGATGCCAAATCTGTCAGTACTTGTTCAAGTACAGGTCAACAAGAACGTCGTTAATGAAACCAAGATGAGGGAGAATCAATTTGTCCTTCAGATGGCGAGAAACCTCCCCCTAATTGATGCACCGATAGCCTCTGACCAGAATGATCCACGTGGGTGAGGCATGAGCTAATCAATAGCCGGGCCCCCGTTTACGACAGCGTTGCCGTCTTGCCTTCGAGCGCTGATGGATGTGTCACATGGCGAGTGGACAGCTCGGTGAAAAGAGGTCACAAAGGCAGATGACGTACGTTCCCCCGTGCGACGGATCCCCTTTCGAATTTTAATACCCTGTGAAATGCATTCCTTCCTTGGCTGCTGTGATAAACCCGTCAGTCCCTCCGTGAGGAATGGCAGGCGTGGTGATCATTAGTCTTGGCGGTTAAGCCGCTGACTCCACTTGAGTTTTATCAGCCGCCATCCCGCCCGGGTTCTGCGGACGCTGCGGGTAATTGTGGTTGTTATTGGGATAGATGGACTGACCCCGCAGCTCCCCACGTACTGTTCGGCTCTGCCAACGTCTCCTAATGAGGTGATAAACAGCGGAGCTAAGCAGAATCCACTCGCATTGACATGCATGTTATTTTAAAGAAGGAGCCATTGGCCAAATGCAAAGGATTGATGATTTGTGGCACGCCTTTGGTTGGCGGTATATTAAGAGTTTCACGTGAAATGGGAATTTAAAGCAAAATAAAATGACAATGGCAAATAGCAAAGTCGTTATTGACACTGTCTCCATGTAACGCGAGAAAAGTCATCATCTTCACTGCTGCCTAAGGAACTCGTTTGCAACATTGTAAGATGAGCTAAAAAGTGGTGGGTAGGTGCTTCTGATTTTGTTAGCAGCAGAGTTCAAATAAGTTTGGAGAACTACTTTACTAAGTAAATGTGTAACTAAAGTGAGACAAGACAATCATTATTTCAGTGTGTATATTTTTGGGTGATATTTTTGCTTGGTCATGTGCAGTGAGCTTTTTCTAAAATAAGTTACAGTATGTGCATTGGCTCAGTTAAGGTTGGACAACAATGTCCTAATTAGTCGCCTGGGTGCATCCATTTGAACAAATAAACGCGCTCCATTTCCTAACTGTAATTATTGCACGCTATTGTTCACCCATATACATTCAATAGTTAACTGCTGGGACTGCTTACTACCCAAAACAGCAGCACAGGAAAACAGTCTGTCAAGTTTATTAAGTGGTGCGGAACTTGTTGTACATGACTTCTCTATGCAGTAAAATAGATGATCCTACATGAAGTAGAGACTGTGGCTTAAACCAGCAGAACTTGACCGGTGATTGCTCCTTTATGTTGGGTTATGTCCATGTTTATGTTCCAGGGGAGTTGCACGATGTTCTGCTCAGTCTGCCTGGCTTCTTGCCATATTTCGATAACAGTTTTTTTATTGGTGACTATTTGCAGAAATGTGGAAATAAGTGTGAAAAGGTGAGAGTTGTTCCTTTCACCTCACTTGTTTGGTTGGTTGGGTATTAAGATTTGTGAAAATATGACTTTGGTAGAGGTTTTCCACATTTCCAGCCATTCCTTTTGTGGAAGTAATGTTTAACTCGAGTTCTCACAGCTTTCCGGTTGTCTGCGTTCCAGTTCACTGACACTTCATAAAAGGTGGGCAAGATGATGCGCGCAAAATTCCGGCATCCCAGTGACGAATGAACATCTTTTCATCTGGCGTTTTGTTTGACTACTCAATTTTGGATGACGACAGGTGACAAAAGCTATGAGGGGAAATGCTATCAAGATGACTGCAAAGGGAAAACGTCCATATCCATAATCCCTATGTGTAGGCGGAAGAATGAAAATAAAGTGGTTGGACGATCTTTATCTGTAGCCCAGATTAACATGAATTTATACAATCAGTGATGGAATTGAATACTGCTTCAGAGAACGTTTTGTCTAATCGCCATGGCAACCACTTTTGCCTTGGCTATAATTGGCTGTGATCCCTATTTGTGGCCCTGTTGACATGAAGCCTTATCAGGCATTCTGGTCAGCGAGTGGCTGTGGGCAAAGTAGCTTTTCAGATTCCTCCCTCTGACCTGCCTGCTAAGCCTTCTATTGAGCTCGACAGAGCCAAGCCAGGCCCGGGAACGCTCCTCACTACGTTTCATTCAGGGATTTCTTTTTCCCCCCCCTAACGTCTTCAGTTGACAGACTATAATTCACTACTGAAAATCCTCCCACCTAATACATATTTTGTTTTCTATCAACACCCTTGAAATTGGAAGTGGCTCAGCAGCTCAGATGGGCGCATCTCAAATATCCCGTGGCACCGTGGGTCGTTTAAAACACCCGTAGGTGAAATGAAAGGATAATGAATGTCGAAATATTGCCATTTGGCCAGTGCGGCCACCGGACCGTACTGCGTATTTCTATCTCGAAGTTCATCCTGGGCGGAGTCATGGCGGACCTTTTAAGCCTAATCGCCTAAGGATATACAAGAAAGAGCGGAATGTTAAAAAAAGAAAGAAAGTGGGACAGTTTTTAGAAGTTAGACAGAGTGGCGAGGACTGACACAGACGGAGCGTAGAGGCATTGCTTGATGCTTGTCATCCCCCATTAAGCTTCCTTTTTGATTGGCCTTTGTGGTCTTGGAAACGGCAAACAGCTGCATGCAAATGTTCCCCGTTTTTCCCCGCGTCTGGCCCCCATTGTTCCTTTGACGGAGACACTCTCTTTTGCGGGCATAAAGGAGGGTGTAGCCTTTAGTCAAATAAGAGCGCCCCCGCCGCGGCCGCAGCGGGGGCACTTGAAGATTGTTTGTCTTTTTATGTTGTTTGCTTCAAAATAATACTGGGAGCCCAAGAGGAGATCTGAGAGTCAAGCTTGGCCTCCAACGGCCCGGGAATGCCTCTATAATCCTATATCCGGAGCGGTCAGGGAGTACATATTTTTTTTCTTTTGGAATGGAGATTTCCGACGGGAATGAAAAAAGTAGGACGAATATGAATAAATTCTTGATAGTAGGGGAACAAAGTAGCAGCAACTCAAATATGTGGCGGTACTTCGACGCACAAACATAATCCATTTCTGTGACATCTGTCAATATTTCAAGACACAAGTTCAATGTCAAACCAAGGAAGAAAAAAAAAAAAGCAATAATGTAATATAAGCCATAAGAGTATAACGGTAACACCAAAAACATGATTTGGTACATACCTTGATTTTAAATTCAGGTTTGGTTCACATTGGGTGCAATGGGGGAACAAACCGCAAAACTGATTACTTTATTTGAACACCAACATACCCATGAAACATCAACAGCTTGAATCTTCTTTCCATCAATATTTTTATTCTTTTTTATTTTATTCCGCACTAGTTTTGTTTTTAATATTGCTAGCTAGTTTTTAATGCTGCTAGCCATGACAACCATGACACATATTTAACACTGTAGTTTGCTTACTGTCTTTCACATATGGCAGCTAATTGTTGAGCTAATGTAAATGTAAAGCAATGTAAAGTCAATCAAAGTCCTCGTTTAGAAAAAAGTTGCTCGAAACCCTATCAAAGCACCAAAAGCAGGTAGAAGAAAACCTGTGAGAGTGCTAACCACTTAGCAGAAGCAACAAAGTATCCAAAACACAACCACGCACATCACATTCAGAGAGCTCATGGCTTGGCGCATATCTGTGTTGACCATACACATTTGCCATTGTTAAATACAGAGCAAGTTCGAGCATACTGGAGTGAAAAAAAGTCTTCCTTACACAAAGGATAATCACTCAGGATAATAATTTAAACTAACAGATATCTTTTGCTGATATGCTCAAATTTGGCCCGATTGTAGTGGAAGTCTTACACCTCACAATCCACACACCATGCAATAGCCAAACAACCCATATTTGCGAGAAGTCTACAGGCAGTGCCATGCACGAACGCTTGCCACATGTGAATGACGCCCAGTGGCAGGGTGTGAGATGAGCGAGGAGATTTGGGACAAAAACAACACCTGCTTTTCAAATACCAACAACACAATATCTCCCATTTCATTTCAAGCGTGTCGACATGCGGCCAAACACTCACAGAGTAGTGGTAGAGCTTTTGCTAGCATTTCTCGTGACACTTAAATCCGTCCGCTTCGGGCCTGTCTTGTTGGGAATTGTATCTAAAGGCAGTGTCAGACAAGACCACAATAGCCTCAGCCGCACCCTCCCTTTCCCAGACGACTGCTATCAGACACTCTAGATTGCGATAGGAGGATTCCAAAATAGAAACCTGCTATTTACAAATCCATCCGGTCCATTTGGGGTTCGATGCGGCGCTGTCTTCTGTGATGTTTACATCGTGACGTTACCGAATTCAAATGCTGTTGAGAAAACAGCCTATTGTTGAAAGGGAACAAATTTGTCAATTTCAGACCGAGCTCAACTCAAGATTCCATGTACAGTATTATTCATTCTTTCCATTATCAATTGACAATTCAAAATCATAAAACTGAACAGTGACTGATTATTTCATTAACTCATTCACTCCCAGCCCTTCACACTGAAGCAACCCCCTTCACTCCTGGCTGTTTTACTGGATTTTGACTGATTTTGCAAGGCCCACAGAATATTGTGTTCTATTGCTATAAAAACATGGAGCCTACCAAACGAAAGATTAGAGTCTCTTCTTTCATCAGGAAAACTAAAATATATTTGTATCCGTTTCTGTTTTGCGGCAATTAGCATTAGAATATAGCAAAGTTTCATCATTATTCACAAACCTGTTCAAAACACTGGGGAAAAGAGCTTGTTGCAACATGGCCATGGTTGATCTCTTATACTCTGCTGGCCGTGTTTTGTAATAACTACCGTTGCTTTAAGCGACCTCTTCGGGTCAGAAGCTGCATCAAAGCCTTCTTTCTGTATGCTCTCGTGTAAACAACATGGGACCATGGCAATATTTAAAATAGAACATTTTCATACGTTTTTAGGAGAAAATTAGTTCAAATGGAGGGGTGTGGGTAGTTCTATTTTAGGCTGAGGTCAAAATGTCATAACGGCGCAAATCGCTTCATTACTGTGCAATAATATGTGATGAACCGTGTCTATATGTGTCGGTTGGTGGACGTGGCCCCGGAAAGTTAGGAGAGTATGGTGCAAACAAGTCAAGCAGTAGGAAAACGTATACAAACTGGTTGTGACAGCAGCAAAGCATATCTTCCGTGTCAGAAGCCGATTACAATAACGCTTCAAATGCATTTGGTCTTGACATAATATAGCCAATGCATCATTTGATGGATTGTGGTCATGGTCTGGACTGACTGTGGCCGCTAACAAGCTAACATAGCCATACACATGCTCATTACCAAGTTCCAGGGCATGTAAACACGACCAATTAGATATTCAAATTTCAGTCAATCCTATAGCCGTTTTTCAATGTCATACTTTTGATCTGAGCCTAAAATTAAAATTTAAAAACACTGTCATTTATATCAAGAATCTGCCAACTGAAAATGGAAAGACCGAATGATACACAGATTCCTCAGGTGGGCCAATTTGGAGGATGTACACGTGCAGGTGATAGACTTTTCACATCAACTCTTCACTTGATGATGGCTCATGAGATGTAAGACTTTTTTTTTGACATGATAGCAGCAACTTCAGTCATGATAAGCCGTCTGCTTAGCTGCAGTAGGATTTCAAGGAGGGCGGCATATTTTGTGTTTGGAAGCAATCGTGGTTGTTGAGGCAGAAAATAAGCGTTAAAGTGGCCGACGCAGCTGCATGATTTGAGCCTCGTTGCTTCTGTTACCAGTGAGTAATTTAAACTGAAAGTCCGGTTTGACAATGACTCAGGCAAAATAAATAAATAAATAAATAAATAAATAAATAAAACTTGCCAAAATGTGTTTTTAATACCATGAGATGGGATAGTACAACACAACTTTACAATGACACCCATTTTATGGTTTTGAGCATGAACTTAGGCCAAGCAATGACACTATGAATCATGATCATAAAAGATTTGATTCAGGGTCAGGAAAACACGCCTGGTGAAGTAAGAAGTTTATGATTATTTATACGAGTGATGCTGTTTTTTCAGCCACTTCCAAACTGCCGCAAGGACAGTACGCACTGCACATTTTCCATAATATAATCGTTGCTCAAAACATGCTCAGATATTGTGATGTATGGCGTATATAAAACACACTATCAACACCAACAAGTCATGGCTAATCAAAAAAGTCAACCCAAACATTTTCTTTCCGATGATATGTTCTATGCAGCCCCACTAGTCTAAGCACGGTGTTCTGATTAATATTGAGTTGGAGGAATATGAGTAAAACGGCAAAATCCACCTGTTTTTATGCATCTCGGGGGCAGCCATTTTGCCACTTGCTGTCGACTGAAAATGACATCATAGTTGATCATGTGCTCATGACAAATGATCCATCTACCCAACCATTTTCCAAAACACATATCCTGATAATTGTCTCTGCCAGAGAATTCTGGGTATTATCTCTAATATAAATCAATAGTCAACAACAAAATAGACTCAATGCCCGTTTTCAATCTGGTCTATGCTGCTGTTACACCTGAATTTCCCTCTCTAGAGGTTGTTAAAGATCCTGTAAAGTGAAAATAAAGATGTATTTTAAATTAGTGACATTAGTGAGAAGTGTGTTAACAACAAATCTTTCCAGGTACATATAAAATGAAACTTCAAAATAATGGAAAATTACAACATTGTCTCCGTTGGCAAATGCTGTGTGTGTGCCGGCTGATTGAGTGAAACCACGCACTGCTGCGAAAAGGATGATACTTCACCAGAAACTTGATAATATTTCACTGGGCATTACTGTCAGGTTTAGTCAACCTACAACATTTAATAAACAACAGACAAGGAAAAAAGACATGAGACTTTGATTATTTTTGCTCGTGAGGAGAACGGACAAAGATGTGCACAGATTTCCTATCAACTCTTCAGTTGGCCTGTCAATTAAAGGCTAAAAAGACCCCCAAAATATATATATATATATATAAATATAAGTATATACATAAATATAAGTATATATATATATATATATATATAAATATATAAATATATATATATATATATATACATAAATATAAGTATATATATAAATATATATATATATATATAAGTATATATATAAGTATATATATATATATATATATATATATAAGTATATATATAAATATATATATAAATATATATATATATATATATAAATATATATATAAATATATATATATATATATAAGTATATATATAAATATATATATATATATATATATATAAGTATATATATATATATATATATAAGTATATATATATATATATATATATATATATATATATATATATATATATATATATATATATATAAGTATATATATAAATATATATATAAATATATACAATTAAAAAAAGCTATCTCCAACCTGCTTTTGAAGTACATTCTGCCCAGCCCTCTCTTTTAATTTCTTTTAGGGCGGGGGAACACACAGCAGCAACCATCGCGGATATGAGTCAATGTCAGATAATAATACAGATGTGTCTTTCTTCGGTGCTGAAGGTTTCAACAGTCAAAGTTCAACAGTTCATCCGCAAAGTGTTTCAGTTGCTATCTTGTGATAAGGGCATAGTTCTTGTTTTTTAAGCTGCAAGAGCATGAGTCATGCTTTGCAATACTATAAAAGTAAATATGGGATAACTTATGTACATTTATTCTAACAATTGCACGCCGACACTAGAGGCATTAGAAGACTTTTTGTGTTAGACTTGGTTGCTCTGAGTGCCACTCTGCCCCACTGTCATATGGTGCTCCACAGGGTTCAATTTTGGGGCCCTTGTTGTCAGTATGAGACACGGCATTGTTTTAGTCTTTTATTGTATTTACTGTCTTTATCTTATAATTTATTGATGCAACTGCCTTTGTTTTTATGTCTGATGTTTACTTAAGCGGTTAAGAAATGTTATTGACTTTATGCACATAACTTGTTCTGCAGCTATGGTTGTTTTTAAAGTGCTGAGTTGAGTTGAGGTGAGCTAGCTACCAGCTAGCTTGCGAGTCAACAGGCTTCAAAATTCCTCCCAGTCGACGAAAGGGCGGCGGTCTCGTCCGCGGCGTTACCACCTTGCTTGGGAATTTAAACAATGACACTGAGCTACTATGTAAATTGTGGCATTCAGGGAAAATATGTATTTATTTATTTTATTTTCACGCTGCAGACATTGCTAGCTAGATTACTGTGTGCCGTAGAGGAAGAGATGAGTGGCCTGCTTTATCTACCAAAAATGTAGGGAAACTGAAATGGTGGAAAACAGTTTAATGCTGTACTCCACAAATGAGTACGACATACTCGTCTTTGCACAAACTTTCAGCAATTATCCCCGAATGTGTATAATGTATTTTTAGAAGCAAATCTATGATTTCACTTCACAGGGTCTTCTTGTCATCTTCTCTTAATTAAACGCAGTTGAACCTCTTGTGGTTGTGCAATACAGTATCTTTCCCAGAAAAATACATCTCTAGAGTCGCAAACAATGTCAGAGTTTAATCGCTTCCATTGGCAAGATGGTTTCAAAATCCCCTCAAACAGCTTTTCTTGTTCATTATTAATTTGGTTAAGGAAGTATTTGTACTTTTGGCAGTAAAAATAGCAGAATAGCAGCCAAAACACAAACAATACCAGAATGTTAAAAAATAATAATAATAAAATTAAAAATTAAAAAAACATTTTTTTTAGTTTAGAGCATTCGTTATGGTACAGAGAGATAGGAAATTCCCACATGGAACACATTAGGTAAGGGACAGGAAGTGTAGCCGTCTCGTGCCTAGCCACATGTCTACGCCGTAAATAAATACAGTTCAGATCACAGCCTTTAAAGGCATTTAAACAAACAAACCTCTCCCGGGCTTATTCGATTGGGCCAAAGCAATAACAAATGCCATTGTTTGTGGTTTTATAGCATAATAATTCTCACTGTTCAAACTATCCCTTGTCTGCATCATGGATTGCTCCTATTGATGTTGCACTTTCCTAAAACATTTAAGATGTTATTTATTTTCATTTTATTATAAGCCTTATTTGATCTCATTTCATTTATTGGAGAAGTTACTGCTAGCAGTTTACCGTTTTCTTATGTTTCACATTTTGTATTTTATTCCCTTACTGTAATATCATTCGAACTATGATTTCTGGTGGACCTACACCCACACACAATCAACATGGTGGATTACATTACTGGAGACAAAACTGCAAATAAAGACAATACAGGCGGTCCTCGGTTCACAGCGGAGCCGACATTTGATGTTTCGAGGTTACGAACTAGTTTGCACAACGGCGTAAGAATATGTTGGCTCAAAGCCCAAGGCGGCACACTCAGTTAGCACCTCACTCTTTTCTCTTTTCTTTTCTTTGATTGTATTATATTTATGGCATAAAATTGTTTATGATTTACAATAATTATGACTTTCCTACTGCGTTAGTTATAGACTACGCACATTCCGACTCAGACATCACCGCCGCAGCAATTTACGAATGGAACTTTGTTGTCAAACCGAGTAGAGTCTATGATAATTACTGTGCTCTATAATCAAAGTTGTTGATTGGGTGGATGAGCCCTGACCCAGTGGGTGGAAACATCAAAGTTAAAAGGAAGTCAACCCTCAAAACATGTTTTGACAATAATATGTCCTATGCAGCCACACTAGTCTAAATATGGTATTCTGGTTAATATTGCGTGGAATATGAGTAAAGCAGCAAAATCCAGCTGTTTTTATCCATCTCAGGGGGCGGCCATTTTGCCACTTGCTGTCCAGTAAAAATGACTTCACAGTTGCTCAGGTAACAACCAATCACAGCGCAGCTTTAGAAAACAGGTAAGCGGTTATTGGTCGTTGCCTAATCCCTGACCAACATTGATGTCATCTTCAATCGACAGCAAGTAGCAAAATGGCCGCCCCCATAGATGGATAAAACGGCTGGATTTTGCTTCATACCTCATATTCCACAAATGTAATATTAATCAGAATGTCATGTTTAGACTAGTGATGTCACATATAACATATTATTGTTAAGAAATGTTAAAGGCTGACTGCTTTATGGCATATATCACTTCCCTTTTTCTCCATTCGTAACAAAGACGGAAGTCAACTTGAATGTCGACGCACGATTACTGCTTTCCTGGCAGAAGCTGTAAAACAACTGAAAAGTTTGGTCCGAGGAGGCAAAAAAAAAAGAAGAAAGAAAAAGGGACGCTACCTGGATAAAAGGACAGTCAAGGATCAACATTGGCCCGGCTTTCACTTGCTGGCGTGAGCAAAAAAACGGTGCAATGCACTTGTCCTGGGAAATGTGGTCTTCCTTCAGGCATAAAAATACCACTTTTGTCCATATGGTGTCACCATAATCAATGTAAACTGAAAGTTCCTTAGTGTTGCTTTAACATATGAGAAAAAAATACGAGACTTGGTCCAATTTGGAACGACAGTGACGATCTCGCTTTTTGTTGAAAACGCTCACGTGGTAAAACCTGGAAATTGAATGAAACCTGTGTATTCACTTGTGATTTACATTTCAAATCGCAGCCAAAGTAGTTGCAGATGGTCGACATGTCCTGAAAATTAGTCTTAGAAAACCGCGCACTGCGCGGTGTGAATTTTTCAGTGGAGTTCGGCCCCCTTGCTTCACCGCCGTTAACAAGTCATCCCGGGTACTATTCCGGCCTCTGCTGTGCTGTCCGTTGACACGTCAGTCAAGCTGAGGAGAAAGTCTAATTCGACGCCGTGTTATCGTCTGCGGAGAAAACAAACCCTTTCAAAGAGACAAATAACTGTCACCAAGGCTAAGCAGCTGAAAGGGAAACGACGCTCAGAAGATGAAAAGCACACATGCTCTGAGGCGAGCGCCATTCTGACAGAATTAGTTCATTGCTCGCTCGACATCCATGTCTTTTTTTGTGTGGGGAGTTGATGAAACGCACCGAAAGAGGTGAGTTCATGCAAACTCCCCCGAGTGCGGCGTGGATATACTCTTACAGGCTTGATCTGCCCTCCACTCCCTTTCAAGCTTGTGTTTTTTTGACCCGCCACTTAAAACCCAGCTGGATTTTCCGCTCAAGGTGCCTTCCCTCAGGGCGGTGGATGGAGCGGGAAGATGAAGAAAAGTAGGAACGAGGAAGGAGGGGTGATTGAGTTTGTCTTAATCGCATGCTCGCGCCTCCGCGCTTCAGCCACCGAAACGGCGTCCACCTGGGAAGCGAACCCGGGAGGCCTTCTCCTCGCCAGGGTGTCGGCACACGTCACAAATTGAACACAGATCGAGAGCGCAAAAGGGCAAAGCAACAACATAAGTATTACACATTCGCCGAGCAGCTTTTCATTCACCACTTCATAAGTCACAATTGAAATGCACAGTGTGATTTTTCACAGCTCGTCCCGCTTTGCCAGGGCCTCTGGACTCAACCAAGTGTCACTAACCTGTTAGGTGTCTATCCATTATTGCCCGTGTTCATTTGCAGCTTGCACCTGCCTACCCTTTGCTTTATGGGCCAAAAACGCTCCAGCTGGGAAAGACCATTTGAGGTTGTTATATCAAAAAAAATGAGACGATAAAAAAAGAAGAAAAAAAGCTGATCACCAATCAGCGATTGAGTTTGAAAACAAAAACAACAACAAAACACGAGAACCTATCACCAATTCGATCAAAAGATAGAGCAATATATCTATTTAAACAAACTTGTATATTTACTCTACAGTCGACCGCCGCCATTGCAAGGGGATAGGGACTGGCCCGGCCCACAAATAGCAAAAACCTACATATAATTGGCGCCAATTGAAATGCATGGAGAAAAATATAAATATAGAAAATTCTTCAAAAACCACTGATCAACATTAGATATAACACATAATCGTCTTATTTCAAACCGATCAAGGACATTATTGATCAATCTGGCAAAAACATTACAGCTGATCACCGATTTTTTCACTAAATGCAAAATATCGTACAATCCCAATCCAGCCTATCAAATCGGTGTAGTCTAATCCATACCAGATATATCCGGCCAATATCTGGCCTTTTTTCAAGGTACTGGTAATATTTGAGGCTGTTTTACGATCACGGACTAGAAGTTAGATATTAGAAGAATAGAAAATTGCCGTTCATTTTGTTAAATTTTAAGGGAAAATGCTATATTGGGATATGGAGGTCTTTAAAATTATCTCTCATTTCAGCGGTTCAGAAAGTGGATTGATAGATGGATGATTTTTGGGGGAGGGGGAAACTGTATGTATCAAAAGTACTAGTGGTATCGGTGACTAATTAAGAGTTTGTTAGATTTGTTATTGATACAAATATTAGCTGAAATTAAAACTTAATACTACTGTGTTGACATATAGTCCTTTGGTTTTTCTTTTTTAAGACAAAGGACTATATGGATTTGAAGACAAGATGAACTTTTTTAACCATTGTTGACATATGTTCGTGTGTCACTTACCGTAGTCACAGACTGAGACCCCGTGTGCTGTACTAATAACAGACATTGAATGTGTACGCCATGGAAAACAGCAGCAGGCAAAAGCAGAAAACAAAACAAAACAAAACAAAACAAAAAAACAGGAATTGGACTCAGCGTGCCAAGACGTAGAAAGGGGATGAATGTATTGTGCAGTGGAAAGGAGAGCATAATAAGCGTTAATCACAGATTTCAGCCTTTCGTAGGAGTAGCGTCTACCTATGACGACGTGGCCCCTGGCATAGATTTGCGCTCTGCTTATCTAGTTGCTTAAGGGCCAGGTGAAATAAATCAATTTTGCTTACCAACAATGCAAGCAGCCAGATGTCTTCCATACAGATTGTGCGGCTCAATAACAACCCTAATTACTGTTGAAAGCCGAGATAAACAGACTGGGGCTCAAACAAGTCCTCGAGTAATTCAAGTACCTCGGTTCAAATAATGATCGAGGCAATTTTTTTGCCTCGGGTACCCGTTTATTTATTTATATATTTATTTAGTGTGCACTGGTCAGGTAAAAGTCAAGCCAACCACAGCAACAAGTGACAGTAACTGCGTTTCCATTACAGTTTTTCGCAAAAGTAAAAGCGATATTGTACTATTTCGATAAAGTAGAATTTCGACTTGTCGGTGTTTCCATTGAAGAGGCGCAATTCTCGTAATGTCCCGTTTTGCGAGATCTCGCAGTTCTGTAGGAGGTGATTAAGATTATTTAAAAACTTCTCTCTCCCCTCATCGGACGGGTTCGGGCACTTGGTGTTGGTGTTGTGTGTGTGCGCTTATAACTTGTGTTATGGTGCGGATGGATGGATTTCAACGAGGACGTGCACCGTATGTCGCTCGATTGCTCGTTGCCCGGGGTAACGGCCATTTCCCATGCAACGATAAGGAATATGCATTGAACGGCGGCATATTGGCTCTATAGCTAAATCGCTTTGTCCTTAAAAAGACTTGTTATCCCTTCCTACGTGACCGGGCAACTTGCCTTTTGCGCAAAACTGGATGTAATGGAAACACACCTCGTGACAAATAAAATTACATCTAAAATCACGTTCAATTGCCAATTAAGGACACTAATAAACAATTATGCTGACATTATTTTTATGGCGCTTGTTTGTAGCATTTAGCGGCTAGTAGCGGCAGCAGCTAGCAGCACTCAAGTGCTTTTTTTTGGGCCGACTTCCCCTTTAAGCACAGTTTAAGAAAAAAAAGTTTTATTTAAAAATGAAAACCAGACGGTCATTCATTTTTAATGTATTTTTTTTATATTCCGTATTCAGTTTCTTTATCCAAGCAAAATTATATTGTTTTCATTTTTATCAGTATATCTGATTATTAGATAGAATTTTCAGCAGGCTACCCACATACCAAAAATGATGAATCATCAACATGATCATCAACCTTTGACGCCTCATTAGATGGCGTAGCAGTGGACAAAAAAGGATTGAGCTCATTTGAGTCAATTCCCATATTGGAGCTCACTAATATATTTCACCAAGACACACATGCTTGCAAGAATTGTTGAGTTTTCAGAAAATGTTGAGCCCCTCCAAAAAGCAATTTTATTCCATCAAAATAATTCCCAGTGGACCTTCGCTTCACCTGGTGCTCTGGCCCTAAACACAAAAACTTGTTGTCTTGTCAGACGGTGTGTTTTACTTCACTCTGCCAGGTGGGGAGGAAAAAAAACCACATTCCTCACCCCCCACCACTATCTGTGCACCGCTGCCCACTTTGACTGACTTGACCTTGCCCCGCTTCCTTTCCACCGGCATTCCGCTCAATAGGGGCAGATACAGGAGTGTTGATAAGGAGATACACATTTGAGGGTGGGGGGGATCTTGTATTGATGACGGACAGTTTCCTGCCCCTCAACCTGGATGAAGCCATTGTGCCTCCCCGCACCCTCACTGGGGATAGACGCTACATGAGAGGGTCAATAGCGATAGCGCGAGGCAAACAAAACCGCTCTTTGTGCTCCACTTTTTCTTCTGCGCCGCATACTTATTCAATTTCCTGCACGGCGGGAGAGGGCTTCCTTATCTAAGACTGTTTAGACCTGCAAATCGGCTGGTGGCCTTTGTTTGTAGGTGACCCACCCCTGAGGTGACATTTAATTCCTGGGCAAAAAAAAAAAAAAGTGTGGTCATGCGCTAAGGCATAGGCTCTCCTGCCTGAGGAGATTACTAATACAGTGAATGCAACAGTGCTGCATTCATTGCAGGTGCGGCTGAGCAACTAGCTGCTGGAGAAAGAGAAAGCCGACCAACACATATTATTAGATTCATATCATATAGCAGCACACAGCAATTACAAGAAACGAGCGAAAGGAAAGCAGAAGTAGGCGCATAAAAGTCTTCTGATGTTATATTTACAGCATTTCCTACTCCTCTGCAGGTGACGTTTTATATAAGTGAACAAAAGGTAGGCGGCTACTTAAGAACACTACACAACTCTCCATTACTTGACGCGTTCTTATTTGGAAAATAAATTCAGCTAGCAAGCTGCAAAAGAGAAATAGATCGTCTCTTGTTTAGGTTTTTTGGCAAGGTGTTTGTGTGGCTGCTTGTTGCCAGGCGGATTTCACGGGGCACTATAACTTCTGCAGCATGAGCACACAGCAGAATATGGATAGGGAGATGTGGCACTAATATACATTTTCTATAGTGCTTGTCTTCATTCTGAGTTTTTGCTTACTTTGAGCGGGAAAGGCAGTGTAGCACCTTGGACTTGTCGGCAGCCAATCAGAAGGCAAACATTCACACCTTTGGGCAAATTAGAGCCACAACTGTGCTTCTCAAACATGAATAAAAGCTTATGGAATCATTCTGACTAAAAGATTTTTAAGATTACAATTTTTGTGTTAAATTGTACATTGATTGATGTTGAATGTGTGATTTCCAGCTTCCTAATTTTAATGGATTATTTTTTATTATTTTTTTACCCTAGTTTGAAACACTTGAATATATCCGTACCCAGATTTAACAAAATTTTTAGAAAATGTCAAAATTTTTACATGCACGTCATGGCGCATGGTCAGGTTTAGGGATGTTCGATGTTCTTGAGTAGTCACCGCTACCAATACCACTAGTAAATAAAATTCCCCACCCATAAATGACAGATGATTTTAAAGAAAGGCCTATATATATCTCAATACATTATTTTTCCTTAAAATTGCATGAAGTTAAAGGCAACTCTGTATTCATATAATTTTTTATTTCTTGTCCCTGATTGTAAAATGATAATGGAATGGGTCACTGCCGTGAGTACCGATACCTTAAAACAAGACTGGGATTGGCACCGATACGATACCTGGTATCGGTAGTCCCCCATTATAGTAAGGATGATACCACCTTTGCCTCAATTTGAGCCAGGAAACTCTGTATTGAAACACAAATTTGAAACCCTGACCCTGTCTTGAAACCCCCTTTGGTAGGTGCTGCTGTTCTGGTTAGCAACAGAGTTTAAACGAGCTCAGCAGTATGAACTATAGCATCAATGAACTTAAATAAAGAGGGAGGCAATGTGAGGAAATCCGGCAGTCCCCTTCCAAAATCACAGCTACTTTTTCATTTGTGTTAAGCTTTGTTCTTCAGCTCTGCCTGTATTAAATATACATGAAACCTAAATCCAGCAGGTTCTTACTCCCTTATTATTATTATTTTTTTTTTCATAAATCACCCTCAATATGTTTGTCTGCACTGCAAACATACAAACAAAAAAGTTATGTTTATGAACTTGATATTATTTGAATCCCTTCTTCCTTCCTGGTTAAATGCATCACCGTGTTTTGACAGCTGACCCCTGCAGCGACTTACACGGAGCAAATACAAAATTCCGAAGTAAAATACTTTTCAGGGTTGTAAGACGGACTCATCTATTATTTGAATTAGGCTGCGTGGGGAGAAAAACAAGCGCAGGCAGCTTTTAAGAGAAGGAAAAGATTGAAGCAGGCATCTGATTCGGTGTTTTCACAACTTGTTACTAGGAGGTATTAAGAGGGAAAGCAAATGGAATCAAACTGTCAGAAAATGTAGTTTCGACCCTGATAGATTAAGGCCTCGCAACAGGAAATCGTGTAAACATAATAAAAGCGGAGGTCTAGGGCAAAGAGGCTTGATTTTACATTCTGGATTGAAATATGATTGCTGCTTGCGCCTCGTTGAACGCAAACAAATCACTGTCGTAAACGTCGGGCGACCCCATCACGGATGGCGTTGTATTTCATTTCCTCAGAGTAGAAGTGAAACGCTGATCCCGGAGATTCATACTTCTCCGCCTCATTTCAATCCGCTGTCGTGTTTTGATTCAAAACTTTCCATCTCGCTCGGCTATTATTAAAATGGCTTGTTGTTATTGCTGCCTGTTGGCTGGCGGGCCGACATAAGCGTATGGGTAAATAAAAGTAGGATAAAAATACAATAATTAAACGTCTCAACGTGGTGCTAAATCTGCATGATGAACCCCCCCCCCCCGCCTCATGGCTTGAAAAGCGTCCAACCGCCTGATGTATCACGGCACGCAGATTGACCGCTCATCTGTGACTCTCCCATGGTTTGGCCGATAATTCATGATCGCCCCGCCACGGAGCGACGGCGGTAACGCTCAATATGAATTATAAAATGGCAAGCCAAGCGTATCAATGGACGACAGACTGGCTGTGCATGGCCCCGAGCCAGTGAGGATTTAGCGCACAATAGTCCCCCCACCACCCACCACCCATCGAGAGGAGGCCCAGGACTGGAAATACCAGCATGGCACAAGGGAGGCTCTTCAATCGGCTCAATGCGTGGCACTGCTTGAGACAAAAAAAACGTGTTTTTAACCTTTACCACCTTTTTTGGGGGAGAAACGCCAGCAAGCTGGTAACAAGCCAGTCTAGTGTGCAAGCTGCGGGAGGCATAAAGAGGATTCTGATGGTGTGAATTAAAAAATAAAATATCCAGCAGAGTTTTTCAAGTTACAAGAAGCTACTTTCCTGACACACGGCCATCCTTCTGTCTCAGAACGCTCATAAATTATTAGGCCGACTTTGTCCACCTCTTCCATGTCAAATCCTAGCTGCTGTGACATGCTCGGTATGTGCTCTAATTTTGAAATGATAGGAAGAGCCAAAAGGAAGAGGAAGTAGCAAACCAGGAAACAAAATGGAACAGACAAACTACCGTGTGAGTTATTAAATGACTACGTTCACATGCCGTCAATGTTCGGGTTAAGGTTAAAATTCTGGTTTCAGAAAGTCAGTAATTTCTGGACTGTAAGGTGTACCTTACTATAAGCCGCGCTAGCTAAATTTGGGGAATACTCGAGTTTGTCACACATATAAGCCGCACCCGACTGTAAGCCGCAGGTGTTTTAATGGTACCGCACCGGGTACCCGCGACTTTCTTTTCCATAATGAGGGCGCAAATTGTCTCGCTCTAGTTCTGTCTCTCCTACTGTATTTGGGCTCACTTGGTTTGTTTTGCTCTGCCTGACGCTCTTGCACTTCCTTTATAGTATATATAGCCGCACCTTTGTATTGGCAGCAGGGTCGAATGCAAGTGAAAAAAGTAGCGGCTTATAGTCCAGAAATTACTGTACATACTTCAGTAGACAGAGTATCTCCCTTACATGGTAATGTGACCAACCGCCATTTTCTACCATTGGTAAGACGACATTTTAATGTCACTCATCACTAATAAGGAAGTCAGATCCTCCTCGCTTCAAAATTGTATTGCTGCGCTGTGTAAATTTTTTCGCCATTTTTGCCCATCTCTGCTTTTGTATATTTCTGGTGAGTACTCAAAAGACCAAGATTCCTTGTGAAGCATGCGTAGAACACTTGTTTAATCGAGGTACCTCGATTCGCCTTTATACCATGAAGAATTCGGGTTAGAAAAGAGGTAACTCGAGTCTTATTATTTTAGTTTTTAAAAACCCATTTGGGTTTTTACGCGTCTTTTCATGGCCTTACAAAACCTGAATACAGTATTGCCAAAATTCACCGGTCCAAGAAAATTTAAAGAAACCCTAAGAATTAGGTTTTGTCGTTTAGTGTTTGGTGAATACGAAGATGGCGTCTGACGTGATGCATCAAACAGTCAGCGACAAAAGAGGGGAAGAAGTGAGAGTCCAGTCAATTTTCACACTCGGGCTGGGGGGGAAAAAAAGGTTGGCTAATTCGGTGAAGTTGAGAAAAAAAATTGCCTCGAAACTATAATGAACAACTTTAAAACCATATTTGTGGCACTCCGAACCAATGTTTGGCCACCTCCGTGTTTCCGCACGGACATTTGTTGCTGCAGACACACTTTTCTGGCGACAAATGTCCATGGAGATGCCTAAGGTTTGGGGTCGCTTTAAGATGAAAAAGAAAAATTAAGTTTTGTGTAATTACTGCAAAGCTGGGGCGATTACCAGAGTAATTGATGAAAAAATCAATAGGATAATCGATTCTAAAACGATTAGTTAATTACATCCCTACTTCACACCCCTGTCCCAGGCTTGTGAAATTCCCTTACACACAGCCATCTCTCATACTTCATCCAGTAGACTGGCAGGAAGGAAATGGGGATTCAAATAGTATCAAGTTCAACAACATAACATTTTTCCTGGAATTGTAATTTGGTTTTGAAACACAGCCAAACAATGGGGAGGAAAAAAAAGACAGTATGAACCTGTTGGATTTAAGTTTCATGTATATTTAATACGGGAAGCTAAATGCAAATGAAAAAGTGTTAGAGCAATATGTTTGGATTTGGATGACCGGATTTCATCAAATAAACACCTGCCTCAAAAAGAGGCCTCAGTTCATACACTTTTAAACAAATGTTAACCACTGAGCTCATATAAACATTGTTGCCAACCAAAACAGCAACAGTTTTTCAGGGGTGGAGCCTTATCCTATCTCATGTTATGAATCTGTTCCCTTCATAATGTTAAAGATGATCTTGTGTTATGCAGAGTGTTCAGTAGCCTGACATGTCACTCCACAATGTTGTTTGTGTTTGTTCTTTGTACCACCCTATACCATGTCTGTCCTTTTCACACAGAACAGCAATATGAGAACCCCCAGCTGTGACAAGCTGTGTAAAGATGGTTCAAATTTGAATGCAAATTGATTTTGTAGCTTTTGTGTAAAAAAAGAAAAGAAAAAGATTCTCATGTCAAAATGACTGTGGCGTTAAAGGTCATCAAAACAACAAATCGAGTGGACTTTTGCACTGGACCCAGAAATCAAATAGCGAGCTTCTCTTTTAGTAACTACATAGACGTCATCTTTGCTCCATCACATTTATTACAGCCACAAGAGTCTATTAAATGTTAAGTATAGGTACTTTTGTGCTTACGACTTTGAAGGACCGTGATTTTATGGAGACGTCTGTTTAAATTCCAGTCTAGTACACTCGTTATTTATATTCAATGCCTTGTGCCGTTATATAAGGCACGTACCAAACACCAACTCCGCCGCTCCAAAGTAGGCCGCGCAGGTATCAGGTCTGTTTGGGTCTGCAGATGAAAGATGGCAGACAGAGTGCGCGGCGGCAGCCACAAGTGCACCGGCACATACCCATTGTGAGCCCATGAATGCTGAAATCGGAGTCTTACAAGTAAAGAAAGGGCAGATTTAGGGGGGATTACTTCCTGTGGTCTTTGTCCACATTCTTGGTCGGCTTGGGTGTTTAAATAGCAAACGGTTTGATTGTTGTGTCATAGCAGTGGAATAAAGAGCAAATGTTTGTTGAGACACTGTACTAGCACGGGCATGAAAGTGGCCCCCAATAAAAGACATGAGTTTGAAGCCTTTTTTCAGAGCAACCGTTCTATAGAAATGGCACAGACGTGGAATGTGGGGACCACCTGGCAATTTTCCGCTTAAGTTAGTGTCAGAACTTGAAACCACTTTCACAACGGCCATTTACAGAGGGTTACGCGCGCATACCAAATTACCAATGATTGGGCTGAATATGATGCATTTATATTTCTTACTGAAATTGGCTGACCCAACAATCGTGAATGTTAAACACGGGGCTGGGCAATAAATCGAATTAATTCAATTATTCGTCTTTTCAATAATCAAATAGTTGAAAATGTGCTAAACAGTGGAACCGAATTTTGTCTTCTGGATTATTAAAAGCTGTTGTTCTTATGTTACATGTTACATCCAGATGTTATTGTGAGTTGTAATTTTGCAGAAAAGGTAGAATGTTGGATGGGTGGTTTACAAGACTTGTTTACATTAGCTACCAAGTACTTAATTGTGGCAATTATGAAAGTTAAGTTTATGCTAAAACTTATTTAGAATCGGTATACATTAATTGTACTCTAATGAGCATTTTGCACAGGAATTATTTTTTAATAAATGAAACCTTTAAATAAACATTTGTTGGGTTTATTACATTAAAATAAATTAAAATCATAATCGTCCTGAATTACTGAATTTTTTTTGGGAGATTGTATTTTTCGGCCATATCGCCAAGCCCTACCTGGTTAAACATGTTAGATATTTATGATGGCAAATCCGAATGTGTCTGGTTATGAAGTGAAATGGAACGATGGCCAATTAGGAGTCACTATAGTGGAATAATAATCATGATTATTTCGTTGATTGAAATCACGATTAATAAATATGATTATTCTTTGATTTAAACACTTTGTATTTATTTAACTTCCAAAAGACAACTTTAAATCTAACCTGAAAGAACAATCAGAACATAAAATTAGTAAGAAGTAAAATAATAATAATGTCAAAAGTATGGTAATAAAGATGAATAAATAAATTGTATACCTTCGGTTCCTGCTGTGTGCGTATTGGCCTCTTAGGGGCAGTGTGGTGCAAGTATGTAAAGATACAATTAAATTAAGATAAAAAGAGTAGAAGAAGAAAGTCACGATTGAAATTTACTATGGAAGGATATACACTTGTGTGTACTGTTATATTACCTGCCAGTATGTGGTACGATAGCATTTGTGTGTGAATATTCATTATTTGAAGGACTTTCATTCCCGTAATTCAACGCTTATTTTTTATTAGCCTTTCAATGGGATTTTCCATTAACTGCTAGCATTAGCACTGGCGATATTTCCAAGACAAAGTATGTCCTGTATTTAAATAAACAATTTGTGTAGTTATTTTTGTTGTGTGTTTAGTTGTACTGTCAACTAGGGTGTTATTAAAAAGCATAGAGTACACTCAGGGAAATTACTCAATTTTTCTTTGATTACAATTTTTCTGTGATCGTGAGAAGCCAAAATTAGCATAAGGATTTTCACATTTTAAAAATCAGTATGTGGGTACCCCACTTAAGCCGACTCTTTCACTCCCCTTTTTGTAAGGTTTACAGGAATGTGTTGTTATTGAAGTCATACCATGAATTTGCTAGCTTCAGGCGTAACACAAGTGAAATGCTTTAAGTGTGTGAGAGAACAGTAGGAAGTGCTGCACAAACAACTTTGCGTTGAAAGCAGTAGGTATCTGAATGTGCCAAGCCGCAACGGCAGTGTGTAAGAGCACTTTTGACAACCATTATGCCAATTTGAAAACGGCTTGAGCTCGGACTACACCTGTTGGCATTTCACTTGCTGGGAAGAGGTGACAAGTTTCATACCAGACATTATCGTCCGCTATCCTGTTGTGTTGAAAGCAATTGTAACTGTTCAGACAAAACACCAAGTTAGATTCGAGTTTATCGTTCCAAAACTGTGTGCGCGCAACAGTGAATTCCTGCTCGCCTCCAGTCTCTTCCTGGTCAAAGAGAGTAATATCAGTAATGTGTGTGAGCTTTGTTTTGGGTGAAAAGCTGATTATCGTCTTTGCTTTCAAGGGGCAGGAGGTCATTAGCAAACACTAGAGGGTCTCAAGTCAAAGCAGCTCAGCATGGGAAACTTCAGGGTCAGAACCAGCTGGAGGTGAATAGAAAGCAGAACGATTCTGATATTGTTTTCAAAAGGAATCCATATCGACGAATGCTCAATATGCATTCTTTGCACCGAGGGCCCTCACGTCAGACGTAACCCAAAACCGGGCACTTTTGCATACCAAAGCGCTATTCTGTCTTTTTAAGTGTTTCTCCAGGTGTACTCGTCTCAACTTTGAAGCCAAAAGCTGACGTATTTTCTTCAAAAGCCGCCGTGCTACTTCTTTGTAAGATATACTGCTGTCAATAAATCCACAAATCAATGAAAGACTGCTTGGGTCGCCTGCTCCAGCAGCTGTTTTATCATCGCATCCAGAGATAAATCTATCGAAAGAACAAAAATGACAATGACAGAATTGTAATCTTCCTCAAAAAGAAGCCACTACATAACCCGCAATCAATGCTCGGCACGCAAGCATGTGATTTTGTCTTACTTTGTTGCCAGTACAATGGGAACAAAAAGAGGTGGGGGGGGGAGGTGTAATGATCGTCATCAAGCAGCCCGAGCAGCGGCATCGGTGGTTTTGATGGGCATGTAGCAGACGGGAGTGTTTTGTGACAATCCTTGTAATTACAGCCAAACGCAGCCATCAAAAGTGAAGCAAGAAGGCAGAAATGAAGGCTTTGGATGTCGCCGAGGACAATTAAAAACACAGAGGCGTTCCTTTCACCGCTCTGGCACCAAATCAAGAGCCCCGCTTTTGATGGTGACAGGTATACATGCTGCATGGAATTTCATTGGGCGGCAGTAAAATAAGTACTTCCTCGGGGGGTTCGGCTTCTCAAAGCACAATGACAATCTGTTATGGAGTTGATGAAAAGGGCTGGAATGGAGGGGAAAGAGTTTGACATTGGAAGCATGCGTCAGTAAAAGTGTGGGTCTCAACAAATACTTAAAGGGGACATTTCATAGAAAATTGTCTTTTTAATGGCTTGTATACAAATAGTTGGGTGTCTGGCTGCCTGCCCAGCCGTCAAGTGTGAAATAAAACAACCAAGTAAATCTTTTATTTGCCCATTTTCACAAAATGTGTCTGAGCGAGCTGCTCAGACGTTTTCCAGATTGTGCTATAATACCACTGGGATTAATTTAATTCATATAGCGTCCTTACACCGATTTAGCAGCTAGACTGGACGAACATCCACCATTTTCAAGCGATGGGCTACACGGAAATACTTTCATGTCAAAGCCAAGTACTAAGCAGAGTTGGTTTGGAATAAGCGGTTTTGCATCACAGTTTGTGGGTCAAAATTTTTATTTTGTGCCTCATTAAAACACATTGAATAGTACAAGGGAGAAGCCAACGTACGTAGGCAGTCGAGGCAAGCTTGGTGCCAATAGCGCCACAACCAGCTAGCTAGCAACAAGCTTCCCTGACCACTAGTGTGGCTAAACGTTCCGGATTCGCTTCTTAGTCATTAATCATCACCTATATGGTGGTGAATAAGCTACACATCTAACAAGTGTCGTTCTCACGAAGGGATGACAAGGAAAGACGAAGAAGCCAAGCTAATTGCTAAGCTAACCTAAGACTGACACAACTAGCACGTTACACTGGTGTGTGCTTGGGGTAATCGATTCCAATTTTCACAGACATGTGGTTGAAACCACGTTAAAGTGGAGAACATTCAACTTTGAACAGCAAAATAGCAGGCAAGACTATAGACTATATATTCTATCGACTCCGGAGAGAAAATCTACTTGCTCAACAAAACCGTAACCGACAGTACGTTGTGCCGAGCATTAGCCGGGAATGGCCGATAACAATACAAATACATTGATCAAATAAAATGTTTATAATATCAGTAGTATTATTTGTTTGTTTTCACAACAGTGTCCTTAGTTTAGATTTGGACTTTTGAGGTCAGCAGAATAAATGTTCTAAATTTTCTTACGGTAGATCTCTTTCTCTCTCTTTTAAAATCAATTTAGTTTTGCTTCTAGGCAAGAAAATAGTTTTCTGTTATACAGCGTGAATTTATAAAAAGAAAAAAAATCTTGAATATATAAGAAAAACAATTATTCATTAATTATACTTTCATATTCTTATTGTTTAATAAAAGCCTTGCTTCAGGATTAACCTGCAAAGAAGCTCCACAAAATGTTAAAGTTCTACTCTAATGATGTCAGTGGTTTGCAAAAACTGCTCTCCAAACAAAAAAATATATATATTTAGAGTCTTGAGAGGTGAGCGTTATCCAACGCCATCAGTTAGGATAACCAATAAATTACGGCTACTTCTTAAGTAATTCAGAACGTGCCATCATCAATCACTAATCCACGATAATGCCGTAGTGAAGTCATAATTACAGTAAATATGTATACAATTTATTCATAGGCCATGAATTTAAAACATTAAAACAAAAAAATAAAGCTCATCAAATGATTCCCGAGCGCGGCACTGCGACTGCTCACCTCGCCCTCACCCTTCTTGTGCCGCTGCGCCAACTATTACATTGCAAACCGGTCGTATCCTTGAAATGTTCTATGTTGGCACTGTCGTATAAAGAGAACTCCCTGTAGATGAACATGTCAGCTTGGTGATGAAGTGCCACCTCCACGTGCCAAAATACAATGGAAAAATACAAAGGAGGCATTTATGGCCTCTCACTTACATACTACTAACTTCACCCTCAGTAGTCATAGTGACAAAAGCCCCACATTAGAGGGGCAGTGGCTAATTGCATTAGACCAGAACACCCATGCAAAACAGGCCGAGTTCAGCAAGGATTAAAAAAAGAAAAAAAGGGAAAAAGAAAAATAGAAAAAAAGGGTATATTGTGCTGTAATTCTTGCGTGTGTCTCTTTTAATGAGTTCAACGGAACTTGTTTGAAACACCTTTTTTTTTATCTCCAAGGCTGAAAGCATTGAAGTAGAACTCAAACGCAACCTTGCTGCTGAACAGCTCTTCAGTCCCCTTTTTTGTACAGCCGTTACAAATTCAACGCATTGCTTAGACTGAATAATAAAGCGCTTCTTGAAAGGTTGGCCGGAATCTTATTAACACTGCGCGCCTCCATGGCAACTCACCTTGCGAACAGTGACAGCAGCAGAGGAGAAGCAGAAGGCAGGAAAAGGCCGGACATCTCCACGCCGAGGAGGCCATTGTCTGACTGTTATGCGAGCCGTCCAATAAAATCTTGGGTTGTTGGGGTTTTTTCGGAGGTGAGATCAGGAAGCTGGAGCAAAGTCAACGACGGGTGGTTCTCTGCAAAGTATCACCAGTCATCTTCGCATCTGCAGAAATGGACAAAAATGACTGCGTTAAAACTGAGCAAATTGGGCAATGATGTCATAATTATCATCCCAGCCGCGGATTTACGAGGACGCGTGCAGTGTCGTGTTGCATCGGGCTTTACGGGAATGTCCACATTAATCGCAGACCACTAATCTGGATTTAACATTTGCGCACTTGATGTTGCTTAATGGCGTTACGTCCGCTCGGCTGTCAACTGTCGGACTCACACAGTGCTTTAAAGATCTTCAAAGTCTGGATTTATCTGTTTTTAGGTATGTAGGCTCAGCCTAAAAATATTATCTGCCGACGGACCGACGCTCGTCATTGACTGCCTGGATATTAATAATAGTTCCGTGTTCTGGCGAGTCACCCAACAGCTCTGCCAAGTTGGGCCTATGCACACAATGACGTTAACTCAAAATATTTCCAAGTTTGTGTCGCTTATCTGAACTAGCATTCAAAATTTGGTAACAACCCAGTAAAATACCTCACACAAGGACTCCCGCAAATGGCCAAAACAATCCTAAAATGACAGCTTCAAAACAAAATGGCTGACTTCCTGCGTCTTTTCCAGCATGGACCAGCAAGCTAAATTCTCACGGTATTTGTTCACAACCACTATGAGAATCCATCTTGAACTGCTCCAGTGGATCCGTTTGCAACCGACCTTTTTTTTAGGTCGGACCAATCAGGCTTTGTTTAGGGTGGGACATGAAGCTGTGATGAAACCAAGAAGCGCTGACACCGGGGGAAACGAACAAAGCTAACAGACAAATGGACGTTCTAATTAATTCTGTTCTCGTAGAATTACTCGCCGTTTCCTCGTTGAATGTTGAACAGGAGGAGGCGCTTCGTGCATTTTTATCTGGTAAAGACGCATGCTCCTGGCTTTGATTTTTTAGTGGTGATGCATGCCAGATTTTTTCCAGTCCTAACCAAGACTTGAATTGATAAAGCCTGCTTGGATGCGATCAATTCAATGCCCTGACAATTTTCAGGATGAAATTGACATTTAAGCGAACTAAAATGTTACAGCAAAACTGTGAAAACCACACCACATTAAAACCCATCAGTTAAAACGAGGCACGCTAGCAAACAACTGGAGAAGAAAACAATCTAATTACTTCTTCACTAGCTTCTTGTTTATCCTGTAATGCTACCAAATCAAAACTTCACTAAATTTTATTTATATAGCATTTTTAACCAAATTGCCACATGAAAAATGCTGTACATAGAGAAAAAAAATCAGTTCTGCGGTAAAGACAAGTAATATAAATAAAAATAAAATTAAAAAAATAAAAATAAATAAATAGGTGAATAAAATAAATAATAACATTAGTAAGACAAGTACAAGTAGGCAAGTGAATAAGCAAATAAAATAAATATGAAATAAATTAACACAAAATACAGCAGGCACCAAAAAACACTGAAGCAAAGCAGTGTCATGTTGAGTGAAAAACTAAAGAAAAAAATATGTGTTTTAAGACAAGTTTTAAAAGTGAAAAAAAAAACGGAATAAATAAACAAACGAACAAAAATGCCATATTTGCATGACCTGGTACCATGTAGCGAAATCAGACTATTTCCATGCCATTATTCCAACTGCTTTTGACAAAGCAGGATTGCCGACTACAATCTAAACCATACATTAATTTTCTATAAGGCTTGTCCTAATTAGGATTGTGGGCGAGCTACAGGCTATCCCAACTGACTTTGGACGAGATTCAGGGTGGGTACACGCTCCTCTAGTCGGCAGTTAATCACACGTCACAACAACAAACGAGCATTAACACTCACACTGAAGCACAAATGGGAGTCTTCCACGTTACTAACATGTTAACCGCTACATGTAGAATTTCACAGCAATCCTCAGATGTCACATGCAAATACCCCCCCCCCCCCCCCAAAAAAAAATTAGGGCACAGGTGTCAAACCCAATGCCAGGGGGCCCGCCATATTCTATGTGGCCTGAGAAGGTAAATTGTGCGTTGTTCATGAAATACTGCAATTACAAATTGTCTTCTTTGTTATTAATATTGAGATATTGCAAACATTTTTGTTGCAGTTTTTAAAATAAATGGAAAAATAGTTAAATAAATAAAAAAATAGTTTTTTTTTTTAACGAGCTTGACACCTCTGTATTAGGGCAAGCTGGGTTTTTTTTTGTGTTTTTATTATCTTGACAAAATTTCTAAAATCAGAACCAATGAGTGTTGTGTTTTTTTTTGTATTTTTTTACTAACATAAAAATTCCCATTTGTGTGACCCATTAATTGTGCTGCTGGGCTCTCAGCATTCCAACTGCGCATCGTCCCCCGTCCTACCAACACCTACCCCTCACCTGCTGCTCGGCTGAATAAAAGACTGAGAAATGAAGTTGAACAGAAAACTTTTGCATTTCACACCTGAAAGGGCGCCAGCATGAACACAAAGTAAAATGGTTTTCTTGGCACTTATTTGACACTCGCCAACGCGTCACTAATGAATGTCTCATTCTCCGACTCGTCTCCTGTTCTACTTTCCCCTTCGTTTCCTCACGGAGAAGGCAATGAAAAAACTCTGCTGTCGCTCCAGCAACAGAGACACAACTGCTTTTGTGAGCGTACTTTTTGTCTTCTTCCTTATCGAGGGCGGAGGGGTGGGTGGGTGGGGGGGTGGGGGGGGGTGAACAGTTTTTTGTCTGAAGAAGCGGCAAAAGGTTCCAGCCTGCGACAAACTAACCCAGCAGACAGATAAGCTGCTTACCGGAGTCAAACAGCAAGCAGCAGTCAAATGCCACACGCCGACTTGACACATGTAAGCACGTACACATCCGCTAGCCGGGATACATAAATGCATTTGCATATTGCGACTTGTTTATTCCCATGTGGTTGCCATACAACACAACAGGCCACATGGTAGCTGTCACTGTGCAAAGACACAAAGCTTGGTAATGCGCTCTACCCCCATCAACCTTCATGATTATTCTTACCCACCTGGGTATTGCACCGACATCAAGTCACTCGTCTGAATAAATCTAAAGCCGTGCAACTTGTGTTGTGCTTGCTATGGTACACATTTTGAGTATTTGTAAAAGAAGGAAATGCCTTGCAATGATCTATAACAGCTCATACATTGAATTTATTATTTATTTGAATCTAACATACACCTTCACATAACACTGGGCCAGCTAGGTAATGTTTGCACAACTGAGCCAAACAGGAAAATCTGTCGTCGTTCTGGGCCCGCCAAAGCAGCTGGTTCTGCATGGCAGCAATTTTCAAAGTAAATAATCAAAGTCCTCTTTGTGTGCAATTAAATAATTGCCCCCACTCCTTCCATTTTGATAGCGGTGGCCGAAAAGTCCAAAATCCTGCTCGAGTCTGGATTTCTTTCCCTTTACTGGTTCTCCTTTCACTTAACAAAGCTGCACTTTCAGAAATAGAAGATAATTTCAATCAATTAAGGAGATGGGCTAATTTCATTCAGCGCACTAATCTATTGCTGTACGCGTTCCTGCCTTCTCATGTGAAAATGTTAGACATGGAGTATATATTGTGGAGTAGGAAAGTCGACTAGTCTGTACAACTCCTGTTTTATATAGTACCGTATTTTCATGTTTGTATCACCTCATTCATTTCTTTAAACATGTTTAATGTGTACAAACAAAATAATATCCATTTTGGGGCCCCCAAAAGCTACTTGAGAAGTCAATGGCTCAAACTGTAATTTGCCAACCACCTCTCCACACCCGCAGTCAGCCAGTCACATAAACAAATAATATAAATACAGAAGAAAAACAGCTTGCATCCACTTCTGTATCGGAATGCATGAGAAAACTCTAGGAAGATGCATTGCGGTTGCATACAACCATCTGTTTCTTTTTTTATTTTGCCTGCATGTTTATGATAAGACAAACGGTATCTCTAACATAATGAAGATAAACATACAGCACTGACATTACTACAAAATATGTATGTATGTATTAATTAAAAACTGTATATTAATGGGTTAGTACCAGTTACAGGCATTTACTTCAAGGTATCTGTACTCATGATGGTGGCTGTATGATCAGGAATTTGAAATTTGAGTAATAGAAAATTGCCATTAATTTTTGAGTGAGAGAGTGAGAGAGAGAGAGAAAGAGAGAATCTATTTTTCAATTGGAATGCATGAGAAAACTTGGGTGGTACACACTCCAGTCAACTACAACCACACGCTCCCACATTTCCATCATAATTACCTCTGGCTCTCCACGCCTTGATGCCAAATGTGCTTGAATATTTTTGGCACCTCAAAAGAAAGGCTTCGAAAACCTCACATTACCGCATTTTAGGTCACAACTGAAGTCATCCTATACGTGATCAATGTCCAACTGCCAGCTGGATCGCAACACTAACGTGATCCAGAGGGCTCATTTATTGATATTTTGTTTTGATCATGCCCCGGTAGTAGGGAAGCAAGACTCCCAGCCAAGGCATCAGTTTGACTCGGGTGGTTATGGTTCCATTTGCCATTCTGGCTGCTCAACAGTCAAATGCTTCCGGTAAGCCACCAGTTTAGCGGCGGGCAGGTCACCAATTCTCCCAAGATGCAATCCTCCCTACATATGCACATGCCCGTTTATCTTCAAATACAAGCACCCCACCGGGAGCCACGTGCTTACTCTAATGGTGGTTGACAGGAGGAAATGGGAAGCTGTCGAGGGGACGTCTTCCAAACCTTCTGGCCTGCTGAGCCCAGGAGCCCCTCTAGACACCAGGGGGTGAGAGCCAGCCAATACAGGCTTGCCCTCACCCCCTTGGGGTCCTTTTTCTCTCGATTAGCCCCGGCATGCGACATCACCCCGCTGAGTAACATGTCTGCCTTCTCCCTTAAGCCGAGCGTAGAGCATCTTCCTAAAAATACTGTTTTTGTTTGGGATTTTGGCAGTTTTTTTGTGGGGGGGGGGGGGTTAACATCAAGATGCTATACGTAAGTACTGACAGATGAGACATAATTTAACATTGGCGGGGGGGGGGGGCGGGATCTCAGAGCTTCTCATGCAGAACATTTTGTTAAAAAGGTAAATGAAGCATTGCTAACACTTACAAGTTTGTGCGGATGAATTATCTATACCTGAGCTTCATTCTAGTTTGCAGTTATTTAAAGCAGAGTCGGGAGTAATGCCATGCTGCTCAGCCTGCAGCTAAAAACTTTTAATTTGTGCTGGAAATGTGAATCGCCAAAGCGTGATGACAAGCTAATGTAGCTTACTTAAAAGGTTAAGGAAATGGAATTGTGCCAGGCTTATGAATGAACATGTTAAACGGTAACAGAATTGGCCAATGTCTTGAAATTAACTTTTAAAAGTTTGTTGTTTCAAGGCGACACTGTAGACTAGTGAAGTTAAAAAATCTGACACCTAGATGTCACCAAAATCACTGTAAATTGTCAGAATAAAAAAATGTCAAAACAATAATTCTGCTGCTACAAAAAAAAAGGTAATCAAGAAATGCTGTCACAACCAAAGATGGTCGCCAAAAAGTGTCATTAAAGTCTGCCACCCCAAAAATGCACATTGTGAACAAAAAGACACTAGATTTTTTTTGTATACAAATTTACACATAGATGGGACAGAAAGGTTTAACCCCAAAAAAAACTATCACAGAAAATTCTGACAAAAAACAGTAGTGCACTTTTTTCATCAAACTATTTCAAGACGTAATACATTTGTCAATCAGTTCCACACAATCAACATAGCAGCTATCACAGCCTGAGAAGAAACCTGGCAGTTCACCTGTGCTATCGATCTCAAACTTGATCCATGACCATGATGAATAGAAAATGCTAATCTCCTTATTACAAATGAGTGCATCATCAATATAATTCAGAAGATCCATAATGTTGCTAATTGCTATCCGGACAGCTGAAGTTATAAATATACTGTATATACAACAAAGATTTATGAGTAACTGTCACCGCCTTCTGCCTCACTCTAACAAATTCAGTAACATACTCAGTAACAACGGATGAAATAAAAAGTTCTTCCATTTCATCTGTTCCCTGAATAAAGAGGTACAGTCTGTACTGTATAGAGCCCCTTGAGATTTCAATTAACAGCATATTTGTCTGAAAATGACACCACACAAAAAAACACACCACCAACAAAATGAGTAATGATACACAAACATTCCCGACATCTGTTCTCCTTTTGTCTCCAGTTGTAATCCGAGGAGGAGGATCTATCATCGCTTGAGATAAATGGGTAAAGTTGCGGCCCGTGGTGAATTTTTCACATCCACCTGATAGGAATAATAAGCTGAGCGTTTAAAAAGGGGAACGGCGGACGATTAAAAGATAATTAAAACAACTGCCTGGACGAGGGAGACTGCCCCACATGTCTTAACGTGAGAGACAAAGATTGGCCTCAATCGGGCTTGGGAGGCATCCGGTGAAAGCGAGAGGGAAGGAGGGTTGGCGGGGGGAGAGGGAATGCAGAAGAATGGAGGTAGGAGGGTGCGAAAAGAAAAGGGGCGGAAGGGTCGCCGAGGAGGATTGACAGCCTGTGAGTACGGCCTGACCCCCCTGGTTTCGCCTCCAAGTTTCCTCCAAAGGCTTAGAGGAGCCTAAAATAAAGCCTGCGGAATGTTAATTTATTTTCAATTGTCAGCACCAAGAAGTGCGGAGATAAAGAGTGCATACATACATAATCAAGTGGGACCAGACCAGGCCCAAAACTAATGTGCAAGTCCAAGTGTAGCACTCAGACCAATTGAAATAGAGACGCGCTTCCACCAGACTGGTTCATCCTCCACTCTTTGAATAACTACTCATTTAACATTCTGCCCCTCCCCCATGCCCTACATGTGGCACATGTGAGCCGGAACATCAGAAAACGGTTGACGAACACCCCATGGATACTTTTCCCAAAGCTCCCGTGACAGTCCTTTGTCATGTCACGACTGTCAGGACCGCAGCTTCCAAGCCCCGCGGGGGATGCGGTGTCATTTCCTCGTCTCCACCGGAGAACTTGCCAGAAACATCAAGCGTCAGTTTGCATTTCCTCATCGTGGCTGATAAGATATATGTTACCAGGGAGGAGCCGCAGTTGTAAATGGTCGTGTAGGGTTGCTAGCGTCGGAACAATAAAACAAAAAATAAACTGCATGCAGCTGACTCTTAAGTTATGTGCAGATGTGCAGAGTCCTTCGTGACTCTTCATTTATATTCTTGGGGGGGGGAGAGTCAGCAAAAAATGTTGCTGAAAAAATTTGACCAAAAACTGTTAACAAAACCTTATCACAAATTGTGAACAAAACTTGTAAATAAAAAAAACTGTCACCCAAAAATGTCTCAAATTATGATCACAAAGTCACCAAAACATATGCCCAAAAATATATCACTAAAAATTGTGAACAAAAAATACTGCTAACATTTTGAAAAATGTGAACAAAATTTGAGCACAAAAAACTGTCACTCAAAAATGTCTCCAAATTTGTGAACAAAAACACACACAGTAAATGGGGGAAAAAACTGTGGGGGGAAAAAGGCCAAAATTGTGCTAAAACAAAAAATCACCTATCATCGAAAATTGTGAACTGTCACAAATGAAGGGTGGCAAAATTGTGAACAAAAAGTTACCCAAAATATTATTAAATTGTGAACAAGTCTCCAAAACATTATCTATGAAAATTATTAAATTCACCAATGAAAGCAGTCAGAATTGTAAAAAAAAAAGAAAAAAAAGAAAAGGTAAATGTCAAAATATCTAAGCAAACAATTTTCTCCTTAACGCCTAAATTTTCGCCAAAAAGTCAACCAAGCCTGTCTGCAAAAACTGTAACCTAAAAATGCCAGTATGTGTTTTCTCAGTCCTCTCGAGCTATGCCTTCATTGTGTCCTGTTTTACGTACAATATTCATATATTCTAAAAATCATAAGACAAAGACATTTCACCAAAAACAGCAAACCGGTTTAATGAACTTAATGCTGTGAGCCTGCGACTGAAAAAAAATTCACCAAAAATGTTGCAAAAATTGCCACCAAATATTAAGGCTAAAAAAAATAAAACAGCAAAATTGTCCATTAAAAAAAAAATTAAACAGCCCTTATTATTTCTCCCAAAACACTCCTTTTGTAACGCCACAACTTTCAGGACTCCGCTGAGGATGCGGTTTTTATTTTCTTGTCTCCACCAGTAAACGCAGAGAACTTTCCAGAAACATAAGCCAGTTTGAATTTCCTCATCGCAGCTGCTAAGATATACAGTATATGTAAAGGAGGAGCTGTAGCAACAGGAAATGGTGTAAAAGGCGGTGTAGGGTTACTCATATTGGAACAATAAAATAAAAAAATAAAACTAAACGTGGCTGACTTGTGCGATGACGAATGCCTTTTGGACTGGGTTGGATGGAAAAAGATCCTTGAGGGTCTTGCAAAGGTCTTACAGTTACTGCTGAACCCATATGAACTCCGTTGCGAACCAAAACAGCAGAACCTATCTACACAAACAGTCCTATATGAATTGTGGTGTTGATGTTGTAGAAGAGTTCCCCTTGCAGTTTTAAAGATAATCTTACGTTATGTGGAAACAGTGTCTTTAGCAACTGACATGTGGTCGCGTCACAATGTTAATGTTATGGGGGAGCTATGCATTTTATTAGTTCCGCCCAGTCTGCCTCAAGTTTTGCCGTCCGGTCTTGCATAACATAAACGGTAGGTCGGCCTTATTATTTATGGGTGAAAAAAAATATACAGTACGAGTCCGTATGAAATATTGTTCATTATGAAAACAAATGTGTCTACAAAAATATTAATCAGAAAAACAGTTCACCCAGTAAAATGTTAAGAACATTTCTACCAAAAAATTTGCACAAATATTTTGCCCAAAAAATGGCACTAAAAATCGGGACCCAAAAAGTAATCAAATATTGAGAGAAAAAAAATTATCCAAAAGATGCCACCAAAATCAATACCAAAACTGTCAAAGCCTTCCTCCATGAATCTACAGCTGAGTAAATAAATACTAGGGGTGTGCCCAAAAATTTATTCTCATAAGAATCGCGAATCTCATTTAGTACGATTCAGAATCGATTTTAAATGTCCCAAAAGCGATTTTATTTAAATTATTTTATACTGTCTTGCCTTTGTTTGTGTGTGCCTTTATTGGGAGCGCTGTTCACTCGATTTGGCCACTGAGGGGCAAAAAAAAGTCAATCAAGTTATTAAAACAAAAACAAAAAAGTAGCTTTTTTACAGCGTGGAGCCGTTCTTTTGAGTGATAAAAGTGCCGCAAGTAGCTTGCTAATTATCATTAGCGAGTCAGACTAGAGTAGATCATTACGATTCCTTGCACATCTATGCATTGAAGCAAAAATCATTGTCAATCAAATCATTTTGAATCAAAAATCGTTCGTAATCTAAAATCGAATCGCAGACCCAAAAATCGGAATTGAATCGGATCGTGAGACATTCAAAGATTCCCAGCCCTAATAATTACTATCAACCATTGTTTTTGCAAATATGTATTCGAAGTGAATTCCACTTTTAACCTGATACAGCTGAATCTATCTTAGGATCACTCAAAATGCAGTATGTTATATTCCAACAGTTGTTTTTAGGATGTTCCCAGAAATGCATACCCCTGATTATTCAGTCCTGTGTTCCGACATTATTCCAACTCAAATTGAAAACACTTGCTGCTCTTGTGCTTTGTTTCTTCTTCTCAGACAAAGCAAGAACACCTCGGAGGAAAAGAGCGGTCAAATGTTCTCTAATGCTGCTCGATGAAGGCCAGAATGCAGAGACCCTGAAGCCTGCGGAGTTGCATTCTTTTATTGAAAGCACACACAACAGTTGGTGTGTTTGGGGCTCTGAGCCAAATGATGGAGGCTGCAGATAAGACAAAGCGAGAGCTAGCGGGCCAGATGGACAATGGGAAACACAGTAAGGGTGACCAAAGAAACTCTGTAAAGTCAAGCAAACAAGGACGACCCGGGATGAAGTAGCAGGTTTGCATCCAGTACACTGAAGACAAGGGCAGGGGGGCGAAAAGGAGGCATAAGGTTTCGTCTAATTAGCCATCAAAACCGTTTGAAAAGTGTTGCCACTCTTTTTCTCCAAATTTGAAAGTTAGTTGCTGTATTTCATGATTATGACGTCGTAAACTGATGCTCGCAGCAGAGCGTTTTTACGGAGACATTCGTAATATCTTGTAATGTCTTTGTGAGCTCTAAGAAAGCCCACAGTTGAACAAGTCCTTTCATAGAAGCCAATGTCAGGTTGGTTGACAAACATTCGCAGGCCGGTCACGCTGAACTCTGTATCCGTGCTCGACATGAATGCGCTGACCTTGGAAGCAGCTGACAAAGCCGCGGGGTCGCCGGAGACGAGCGCTAAGCTGCTCCTCGCCGACGTGTGATAAAGTGGAGATTGTTCTGCATATTTTCGAAACAAATATTTGTCACCTCCTCCACACTTCTTTCTAACGCTTTCTGCTAGGCTCATTAGCCACACGCACGCTAACTCGCCCCCATGTGTACACAAGCAGCTCACTTAGATTGTTCAATGTTGAAAATGTGGGAAAATCGTGACATAATTGTGACCAAGAATGAAAAATGATGACCTAAAATTAGGACTGAACGTTTTATTGAAATTGCAATTCTAGACATGATCACATGATTTGCTAAAGCTTCGTTCTTTTTTTTTTTCTCGCAAAGTGCTTGACTGACCCAGAATCTCTTTTATCAACTATTTCACACAAATGCTCGTCTTTCTCTTCTCCAGCCAAGCTTACCAATCAAAAGCGGCATACTACACATGACAGTAGTGTAAAACCAATCAGCACCAAGCTACTGACATTTGTTCATTTTTCTCTTTACTGGAAAAAAGTCAGAAAAAAAGAAGAAGATGTAAACGCCATAGCGCCACTCCAAGGTACTGCTCGTGAACTTGGAATACTTGGCACTGACTTGCGCCGTTCCGAGGCACATGCTACAAGCTGCGCTTGCTAGCTTGACTGCGCTTGCTAGCTTGGCACGGCTAAACATTGTGCTCCCAAATTAGGGATCTTCTCTTCTAAGTACTCCTCTGCTCCATGGCGGCAAAAAAAAGCGACACTTCATCGTTATCATTAAAGGTGGGCCAGGATTAGCAGCAAGGTCAGTATATTAAATATATATATATTTATATATATATTAACAGCTATGTATTTGTGTTCGTTTGCTCTAATTTGAAACAGAGAGTTTAAATGTTTTGACTTTTGAGAGCTACACAATTATAGATCTCAAAATAAATCTGTCTGAATTACATAAAAGAAAAAGCGGACGTGTTTAAAATACTGTACAAAACATTTATGAAAAGAAGCAGAGAATAATATAGCTGATTGCCTGTTTTAGCTAACAATAACTTGCTATTGCCATTAAAACTTTTACATTTACTGGTAAGTTTCTATGCATGGTAAGTAGAATTATTGTGAAGGAATTCAATGTATACTTTGATTTGAATTTTAGCCCATATTGCTCAGTCCTCAGTCTCCATTTTGAAGCAAATTAGTCTTTGACAAAAATATTTATGTAGAATGGACATGCAGTGTAAAAGTAAAAAAAAATTTAGTTAAAAAAATATATATTTTTACATACAGTATTCAACATAAATACATATTTATATATGTATGACAGCATGCTGTAGTGCTTGCTTTATTGAACCATTTTTTAAAAACTTGAATAAAGACCGCCTCCCTCACACAGCCTCTTTATTGTCCTTACATTATTAGAGCAATAGCTAATATGTGTATATATTTTGATGGTATGATGTAATTTTCTGTCATAAGTTAAAAATATAACATCTTGAATTTGCACCAAAATGCCCCCCGCCACATCCAAGGTCTCCCCCACGCACAGACAAACGGCTCTCCTCCATCTCACTTTGATATAAAATTGGACTATTACAACGACCCCCACCCACCCACCACACCTTCCCACCTAAAATCACAACATGAAGAAGAAACTCATCGACAGCATGTTGCTAACAAATGATATGTTGACGCTCACACCTTTGGAGGGGACCGATCCACACAGCATAGCAGCTTTTCAAAGTAAATTAGCTATATTTGCGGACACGAACATGTTTAAAGAAAGACAAAACAGAAATTTGAACCACACTGCTTGCACTTCAGGCTCCGAGCCAGCAAGAATTGAGAGCGCACGCCGACATGACAGACTCGATAACATATTTCCGCCTCTACAGCCAACATATGAAAAATGAGTATGAACGCCCACAGAGGAAAGTAGTAAGTAAAAAATCATAGACAACACAGTGTATCCTAACAGACATCATCTGGATTTTTCTTATGCATTGACATTATTATGAAATGACATTTGGGCCACAATGGAGAATATTAACAAAAAATATATATTTTTGAGAATGTTCACAACTCTTGTTGGGAATCTTTAAATGCCTCACGATTCGATTCCGATTTGATTCAGAATCAATTTTCGATTAGGAACGTTTTATTTGATTCAAAAGGATTTGATTGACAATCATTTTTGCTTCAATCTATAGATGTGCAAGGAATTGTAATGATCTACTCCAGTCTGACTCGCTAATGCTAATTAGCGCGCAACTCGCGGCACTTTTATCACTCAAAAGAACGCCTCCATACTGCAAAAAAAAAAACTTTTATTGGAATAACTTGATCACGACTTTTTCCTTCTCTCTAATGTGGCTACAACTTAACAGTGTATTAGACCGCATGAAACCACACTGCCCCTCAGTGGCCAAACCGGGTACAACATGAACAGCGCACAGACAAAGGCAAGACAGTATAAAATGATTTAAATAAAATCGATTTTGGGACATTTAAAATCGATTCTGAATAGTACTAAATGAAAATCACGATTCCTATGAGAATGGATTTTTGGGCACACCCCTATTGATTGCTAAGCGACAACCTGGAAGTAGCCTAGTGCCTTTTCCAACTGGTTTGGTTGAAAAGTAGCAATATGTATTTTTTACCATGTCTGCAGAAAATGCTGACTTTGCTTAGGTTAACTAGGAGGATACAAACAGCAGCTAACAGAAGGATACGGGTACATCCGATTTTAATGTAATTGTAGGATCCAGGGGCGCTTAGGCTCGTCCCTGAGCTAAAGCTCAATGAAGACCGTTTCAGAAGTTTGAGATGTACTTCAGGCTGAGTTGGGAGCAGTTTAACAGCCAAACTTCAGGCAGCCCATTCCTCTAACTAAACACCGGGCCATTTGTTACTGATTACGTTACAGATTCCTCCATTTTCTCCTCAATGCTCTTTTCAGTGTAGAATCACTCTGCCAAGTGTCTTGCTTGTTGTCACTTTGAAATCACTCTGCCGCCATCACTCTTATTGGATCTGCAGAGATGCTGTTTTATAATCTGGACACGCCTGCTGCGGCCCAGCGTTGCTTGTGCCATGGCGGTAGATACACAATAAATAGATTGGTCGGTTGCACTGTGCTAAGCGCAGCGTGAAAAGTACTTAATTCTGCCTGTATGAATTGTCATAGCGTCTACAGTATTTACAGTAGCTCATCTTCTTGTAGCTGGACTCATGTTGTTCTCCTTTACAGCAGATAGCAAACTAGATAAATGAATAAACACCAAGCAAAATTACCAGCCAAAATTGTGATGTAAACGATCACCAAAAAAATGTCAACCAGAATTTATAACCAAATCAGTCAACATAAATTGGACTACGAAATATTGGCCAAAAAAGTTGAATTAAGCGACCCCCAAGAACTATTTTAACACACAAACGTAAACATGTTTTCAGATCTCTTTAGATGTTAGGGCATAAAATAAGATTGGGGTTAAAGGTCACAGACTAAGGGATAAGGGGTTAGGATTATCCATTCCTATTTCATCATGTTTCTGCAAAATGTCTTTTCACGCAATTTGTTATGATTTAAAGACGACCATGCCGCTCAAACTCAGTTACAGGCCGGTTTCATCACCTTGGCGGATGGCGCGTTCGTTGTACATTCAAAGTTTAGTTTCACCCGAGGGTACAATTTTTTTACCCCGCCGCTCGAGCCAATCAGCTTTACGGAGTTTATTGAGCGGCTACGTGCGGTCTCTGCTCATTAAACGTCTTCAGTGCTTTCGCTCACCTTATTTCGGCGCTCTCAAGCTAATTAGTAACGCTGCTGCGTTCCTGGAAAATCAACACGCAATTACATTTGAGGTCTAAACACGGCGCTACTGCGGCACAAATCATTATTGCACTTTTTGGAGGGGTGGGAGAGCAAGGGGTCTTTTGAGGTGGTCCGCTAGCAATTCAATCAGCAGTTAAAACTACAGTCTCCAAAATGGCTGCGACATTGACTCAATTACTAAAAGAGCTTTGACTAGAAATAGACGGAAATAAGGTATAATTAATCGGTTAATTTATTCATGCGTTATGGTTTTGTTTCCAGCGGGTATTCAGCACAAAAGCGATGGGTAGTGCAGCATTGGGCAAACACATAAAACATCTGCTAATATAAACAGCAATATCTTTATAACAACTACAAGACCTGAGGCATGTGCTTTTTCTCAGGAGAACATTATTAGAGCGCTCTCTCGGTGAGTTTCAACACAATTTCCCGTGACATTTAACGACAGGAAACCACACTCGCAATTGAATTTAGTTCACGAGACCACGGCGTTGAGAAGCGCAGCTACCGTCGACGTGTAAAAATGCAACATATCGTGGAGTAATAATCGGGCCCAATGAGTCCCGTGGGACAGTTGCCAATACTATTACAGACCCGTCGCCTCCATTTTTTTTAACTTGAGTCTTCTTGTGTTCGAACCTGCTGTAATGCACTGAGAAATTATGTTGATTAAATGACCTTATGTTTAGCATTAATATATATTTATCTAGTCTATCATAGATACAATACTGTAGGTGCAAGTTCAATGTAACCGATTGAGTAATGGAATTACGATTACGATGGAATAACCAATAGGATAATTGATTTTAAAAATATTTGTTAGTGACAGCTCTAAGTTAGGGTTCACAAAAAAACTTAATTTTTTTTATTACTATGTTTAACTCTTTTACTGCCAAAATCATTAAATAATGTTTAGTAAAATCCTAAGGAGGGGTGCCAAAGACGTTAAAAGACGTTCACTATGTTTTTTTTGGTTTGTTTTTTTAAAACGGGTGGAGGAAAGCCTTGGCCAGCTGTGCTGAAAGTATCAAGCAGATCTAGTTAGTATAATGACTATTTTTGGCCCCTAGATGTCAGCGATGACTCTCTTTGGACAAGATTGGGTAGGCGTTAGTAGAAGACGTGAGGCGGAGCTAGAGTGTTGAGGGGAGAATGGCTGAGGAAGCGAAAATGGCGATCGGTTGCAAGCAGCTCACGCTTGAGCATTTTTTTCAAAGACGAAAAGCATCGACCAATGCTAAAAAGCACATTGATGACGACGATGATGATGATGGTGACTCCGAGCTTGACGCTGAAGTTGGAAGCGTTGACGCGGCGGCTATGATCACGTCGTAAAGCCTCACCGGCTAGCGATGCTAACGCCGGAAAACGCGGCGCACAACCGAGCACTTCTGCACAGGCGGACGTTCAATCGGACGATGAAGAGTACCCCGAGTCCAATGCATATTCATCGGAGGAGTGGGTACAGTCTGATCACACTGGTTCTGGACTACGATGCCACCATGAATGGAGTGGATAAGATGGATCAGAACATCTACCACCCGGTATAGGAACTGAAGGACATGAGGAAGCCAGACGTAACACCACCGTAACGTAACCGTAGCAACTCTGATGTAGTTATTAATGTAATCCAATCACCATACTATTAAAATAATGTAACTTGGACAGTAACAGTTATGGGCTGAATAAATAATCTATGTATCAGAACAGCTCACTACCCATCCACACCCATCTATCCATCCATCCATCTTTATGGGGTGCAACCCTGTCTCGTTTTCAAAATGACGGAAATCCGTCCCCACGACGGAGAACTTTAACTCCTGGACTACCGATACCAAGCAAGTATCGTATCGGTGCCAATACCAGTCTAATTTTAAGGTACTGGTGCTCAAGGCGGTGACCGATACCATTAGCGGCCGATCAGGGACAAGAAATTAGAAATTATGTGAATACAAAGTTGCATTAACTTCATGCAATTTCAAGGAAAAATTATATATTGAGATATATAGGTCTTGCTTTAAAATCATCTGTCATTTATAGGTGGGGAATTTTATTTACTAGTGGTATCGGTATTTGGCATCAGTAGCGGTGACTACTCAAGAGTTGCGTATCGGTTGGGGAAAACATTGGTATTGAAAATCCCTAATCCTGAGCATGCGCCATGACGTGCATGTATTCTGTAAATTCAACCGACTCGCTGTCATTTTTTTTTTTTACAGGCAACATACAATAATTCCATGTTTCAATAATAAGAATAGTAGTTCCAATAAGAATATGACTATTATCATGTTAAAGCATTCATTCATTATCAGTCACTCAGGCTGGAGGTGGTGAGAAAATTAGGTGTGCGGTGGCCGCCTCTGAATTTTGTACAGAGGAAAAACCCTGGATTGTAATAATTAATTTTCAGATATAAAACAAACATTCTCATTTAAAAACAAACTTAGTATTAAATTAATCAATACAATTCATTCTTATTTTGCTCCCATATATTGTGCAGTGATTTCAATATACACAAATTAATTAAATTCTTTTTTTAGTTACTATATTTTATACTGCACATGAAGAAATAATTGGAATGCCAAAACACGCTCAAAGGCATAAATGGAACCAGTGCACCAGTTCATCAGTTCATGTATTAAATTACAATAAATTAACCCATCATCCAAATGTGCCTTGTAATTATATTTGCCGAAATGTATACTGATGTGTTACAATTAATAGCATTTAATTGGTGTGATTATTCTGAATTACTGTTCTGATCTTTTTAAAAGACGCATTAGTATTTAATCAAAACAAGCAGCTAATACAATTTTGGCCATATTGCCCGCCCCTACAGTTTGCTTGTATTGTGGAAATGAAGCATAGACTTAATATATGCAGCGAAACACATGCTGCTGGCCTGGACGTTGATGGGCTATTAATTTGGCCAACAGCTCTGTGTTTCTTTGGAAACGAGACACAGACAATCAATCTGGTGCATTAGCGCAGGGAAATAGTCGGACTCCTTTTCTCGCCTTTCAATGCACCAAAATTACCACCTTGTTCCCTTGCTGTCGTTTCTGTTAGTGTTTCACAGCTTTATTTTCTTGTTCAAAGGTGACCCTGAGCAGATTTATCTACCATGCATGTCTCTGACTTCATGCCAATTTAACTCATTTGAGCAGAGGAGAAACAGCTGAAAACACAATTCCTGACTTTGTTTTCGCCGCTGGAGTCTCTCATTCGAATCGTTAGCGCAACACCCACTTTGACGAAGTTGCAGGGCATCTTGGGAGTTGTACTCGGCGTTAATTGCGACCCCATCACGGTGACTAATCTGACAATCTGTCACTTATTCCCTTGAAATAGCAGCAAGCGATAACGCTAACTAGCTTATTAAGATCATAAGCTAATGTGAACTAGCGAATGTTAACTAGCCAAAAGAGCAGCTGATAACATAGAAGGACTTCAGACCAACCCACGTTAAGCCTCATTACGGTAATCGTGATTTATGATATTTCCATAAATGGTGGCCGGGGGTGTTTGTTTATTCAACTGCAAATGTGGGAGGTCTTTATTTCGACATAGGCATACATTGTTGGAACAACATGAAACAATTTTACCAGTGTGTTAGATTTTCATCAAGTGAAACTGGAGTATAAAAACAAAATGAATGAAAAAGTCTTCTGAAGTTACTACATGACTACTGTACACAAGATCAGTTTTAATTCGGACTATGCATGACTGACTCGTGGTGACTTGAATTGAGACGCGAATTGAAATTAAAAACTAATGCCGAATCAGAAATGTCTGATTTGAGCGACAATGAATCATCGTATATTGTCGTGGGTACTCTTCAAGAGCAACACTCGGGAATAATAATAATAATAATGCATTGAATTTATATAGCGCTTTTCTATCTAATTAGACAATCAAAGACGCTTTACAATGGAACGGAAACATTATTCATGCACTCACACATCCACACTGTGGTGGCGGTAAGCTACTTAAGTAGCCACAGCTGCCCTGGGGCAGGCTGACGGTAGCGTGGCTACCAGTGTGCGCCTATGGCCCCTCCGACCACCACCAAACATTCGCACCTTCCATACACCAGTGTGAGTAGCACTGGAGGCAACGTGTGTGAAGTGTCTTGCCCAAGGACACAACGACACATGGCTTGGGGAGAGCGGGGATCAAACAGCCGACCTT
Organism: Leptonotus elevatus; assembly: GCF_054856555.1. NCBI lineage: Eukaryota > Metazoa > Chordata > Actinopteri > Syngnathiformes > Syngnathidae > Leptonotus > Leptonotus elevatus. The sequence continues at coordinate 21,728,591 of NC_141239.1, read as the reverse complement.
CTGGTTAGTGGACGACTGTCTCGACACCCTGAGCCACATGCTTGCATGTGTATGGGAATGGTTAGTCGGCTAATGAGCATTATATTAAACTGTTAAGCAATCCGTCATTAAAGCCCATCTAGACCATGTATTAACAGATTTGTCGTTGCTGTTGGCCCCTGAAACCGCCCTAGCACAAAGGAAGTTTGCAAACATACACGCTGGACCAGAAAGAAGAACCTCGCAGGGGTTAGCTTGGCGCTAGCTAGCAGCTACGACAGACGTGGTTTAAAACTTGACCAAAAGTGAAAACAAAAAAAAACACCCTGGGTGACATTGACTAGCGTACGACAAGGGATGTAAGTTATTGTAAACTGAAAAGGAAAACCTGTACGTAGGTTGATGCGGCTTCGCTAGCGGCAGACTCCTATTTGCTTTCAAAAAAGTAAATATGAAGCTTGGTAAAGTGCTCTGGACAACATATGGTGTAGATAAAGCTTTATATACTGGTACTGTAAATACACACCATTTACCATTATGATCAAATTTGATTTGTCATTTTTGGGACTATGACGTGTTTTTCGGCAAAAGTACTATTTGGATGGATTTGGAATTCACTTTGTTAAATGGTAAACGAATATACGAACGTGCATTTGGTGTATGAGTCCAGGCACTAGTTTGAATACTGCACGGGCAGCATGTCCCATGATTTCATTAATCTAACAACATTCATGGGCCTGAGTAGGTGCTGATCTTTTGTTAGCAACAGGCTTTTGTGTGAATTATAGCATCTATGAACTGAGATAATTACAACCTGTTACATAATTTTTTAGGTTGATGACGTACTATTGGAGACATGGTTACTTTTTGAGGAAATTGCATTAGAGTTCTTTAAAATTATAAAATTACACTAAATGAAAACGAAATGAATCCTACCATTACCTTTAACAAAAAATCGGATTTCTCCATTATTCCATTAGGAGGGCACAAAGGCTGCTGCTGCACTACACATAACTACAAAGGAAAACTCCCATGTCTCAGCCCTAAGGGGTTGTTTAAAGAAGTAAAAATAACCTTGAATTCTAGCATCGGTACTATTGTGTCTTTTAAAGCACCAAATCGGCCGTCGTAAAAGCAGAGCCATTAGTGCACATCTCGCGCCAAACGCGTAATGGACACGCTGGGTATTGAAATGACGTGTCGTTGCGTACAGCAAGTGGGTTTTGGCAGTTTGGGGGCGTCTATTGGGGGTTGGCTTGCTTCCTAATTGGCTATCTCACATCACAATAACGCATAAGGGTTTCCACATTAGAAACATTGAATAAGTTTAACATTTACGGGCAGATTGAGGTGGAGAAAAAAAAAACATTCTTAATACACCCACAGCACAGGATTATTCCGCAGGACAGTCTTTTAGAGACATCTTGTAATCAGACCATGCTGACTTTGATTACAAAGGAAGAAAAATGTTCCAATTTAACTGTCAGTGTTAGTGATGCACCGAATATTCGGCCACCGAAAATGGCTATTTTCGGCATTCGGCCAAAATAAAATTAAAGCCAAAAGAATATGGCCGAAATAGGATGTGTGACGCAAGCAAAAAAAAAAAAACGCTGCAAGCAAGCATCTGTTTTAATTAAACAGCGAACGCGGGGGCGAGTGTCCGTCTTGCTTCTCGCTGGCTTTTCGCCGTGTGAGTAAGCGGGTCGAAAAAAGACAGAACTGACGTGTACTGCAGTACAGGTGAGCCACTCTTTCTTCTGCAGCACCTTCCCTTTTTTTAATAAGAGCCCCTCGAACGCTTCCACTTTTTCACCGGCATCCCGGTGGCCGTGCTAAATACTTTAGCTAATGCTAGCACTATTGCTACAGTTTAGAACACGGAAACACTTACCACTGTCTCCGGTTGGCGACCTGGACAGGACACCGTGTGTGACTTTGCAGTCTGTTCCCGAAGCCGATTAGCTGGTGCGAACAAATTTATTTAATCTATTTTTAAACGTTGGTGAATATGTGAATGTGCCGATTTTAAGTGCGCCGCACCTTGTCCCGCCGCACGCATCCGTGTCCGCCTGTGCGAACTACATTGACTATAAAGTGCAATCGCACTGCCAGAAAATGCTCAACCCTCTTTTGATGTTTAATTAGCCAACATGTCTGCGGTGTGCGCACATTTAAATTTATATTGTGCTTTGTTAAAATGTCAGTGCTAAATAAATATTTTACAAGAATGTTATCATTTTAATTCATTATAATAAATGCAATGATAGTAAAAAATAGCATCATTTTTTTTCCTGCATTACGGTTTTCGGCTGTCGGCGAAGCATTTTTCATTTTTGGTTTTGAAAATTAGTCAGTGTGTGTATGCGTGTGTCTTAAGGGACTACATTAAATAGCAGTTTAAAACAGATGAATGTACAAACACTTACAAGGCCTCTTCAACAACTGCCCATTCTCGCACCAATAAGTGACATAACTCACGGGCTTGGGACGTCTTGTTTGAATTCAGGTGCCTAACTGGAAACACGTGTCGTTCCAAACGGAGACACGACTGTGAAATCAACAAATAGAGGAAAAAGGCGGCCACCATACAGCTTGTCTGTTCTTTGGAGAAATGGGGCAGGCTTGTTGTGTTGATGTAAAGCTTTGCAGTGCTGCCAAGCTGAAGCTCAACCCAACAGACATTGTAAAGAATGCAAGCTTTTTTCTTTTACTTTATTTTCAGCCTCTTTGCTTTCTTCCCCCCTCACTCTCCTCCACTACATCATTCCTTGAGTGTTTGTGCTGTGTCCCTTAGTTACCGGATAAGCGAGCCAGCAGCAGCAACGGCAGCAGCAGCAGCTTTGGAGAGTTAAAAGCTTGCCTGCCCAGTCCCACTCATACAAGGCCATCAATAATTCACCCTCATCGGGAAGCATTATCTAACAGCCTTATGAAAGTTTAAAGCTTCTAGGTGACAACACAAGAAGTCGCGAATGCTCTGCAAGAAGATGTTAAGGGCGCTGGCGGCGACCCCCGGCAACAGACACGTTCAAGTGGAACCAGACGACGCTGGTCGGTTTGCCCAGTGAGGCCCGTTTAAACGCTACAGCGGCAGATGCGAGTCAAAGAGGTAAAAAAAAGACAACACAAAAGGTGGAAGCTTTGGCTGGGCTGTATTAACGCCCAGGCTCGCTCTCATTGACAGTTAAATCCCTCTAAGCCCGGATCAATTACAGCAAGCGCTGCTGTAATTAAAACGCCCTAACAAAGGTCTTAGTAGCACCTTCCCGTTGAAAAGGAGCAAGGCTCCCATCTGTGAAACTGTCTTCACACAATAGTTTAGCTTGAGGCTGCTGTGTGTACACAAAAGTCCAGAAATGAAGTCAATGATGGTGAACCTCCCACATAATCGTTATTTACTATTCACCTATTTGTGTGGGGGGGTTTTCTGTGAAGAGCTTTTGCATTTTTTTGTGCTTTCTTTTAATGCTAAGATGCCACGAGATGCTACCAAAGCCTTGGTTAATAGGAAAGTAGTTATTGGTGTCAAATAATTATTTTAAAGTTATAATTCATCTTTGTATGCTGCTGAGGTGTTTACAAGCACCTTTATGATGCATTTTTTGAAAGCAAATGAGATGCAAGCCATTTCTTATTAACTCTTTGACTGCCATAAACGTTATATAACGTTTAGTAAAAACCTACGGAGGGGCGCCGAGGACGTTAAAAGACGTTCACTATGTTTTTTTTGGGAAACGGGTGGAGGAAAGCCTTGGGCAGCTGTGCTGAAAGTATCAAGCAGATCAAGCGGAGCTGCACAAGCGGACATTCGATCGGGCGATGGAGAGTACCCCGAGTCCAATGCATATTCATCGGAGGAGCGGGTACAGTCTAATCACGGAGAAGACACTGGTTCTGGACAACGATGCCACCATGAGTGGATAAGATGGATCAGAACATCTCTTACCACCCGGTATAGCAACTGAAGGACATGAGGAAGCCAGACGTAACATCACCGTAACGTAACCGTAGCATGATCCTGATAGTAGACTTGATGGCAACACACTCTGCAGTATATACTTGCTATTCCCCGGAAAAAACGGCCGGCAAGAAAGTGTAGCTTCTGCACGCGAAGAGGCAATCGCAGTGAAACTAATTGTTGTGCAAATCCTGTTGCGTCTCCTTGCACGCAGGGGAGTGTTACACAAAAAGAAAAACTGTCGTTGAAACATCCACATATTTGTAAATAGTACCACAGTTGCACACATTTGTAAATAGTTTGCCAAATTGTTGTCAAATTGTTACACTGTTGAATGTAAATAAACGTATTTTGCTATCAAAAAAAGCTCTTTCATTCTTGGTGGTAGTGTTTTATAGAAGTAAAGCACTATTTAGGTGTTTGTGGCATCATTCATGAACAAAAATAAGTGTAAAATTCACTAGAGTGCATGAAATAATATCGTTTCACTAAAAGCTTGATTTCTCCGTATTTTGGGTATATTGTTGATTACTAAAGAACGGAATAAGGTAGAAACAAACTTTTTTTTCTGATGAAAGATGAAAGTTCAATCTTTCATTTGGTAGCATGTGTGTTTCCATAGTCCAAACAGAAAATTTTCTGTGGACCTTCAAAGATCAGTCAAAATGCTTAAATCGGCGGGCACTCAGCATCCCTTTTCTGAAAACGTCTGGCAGTCAAAGAGTTAAAAGAGACGTCAACCCCCCCAATTTTTTTGACTATATGTTCTATGCAGCCTAACTAGTCTAAATACGGTATTCTGGTTAATATTGCGTGAGTGGAATATGAGTTATGGAATCTTCAGTCAACAGCAAGTGGCAAAATGGCCGCCGCCTGAGATGGATAAAAGCGGCTGGATTTTGCCTCATAACTCATATTCCAAAAATGTCATATTAATCCGAATGTCATGTTTTGACTAGTGAGGTCACATCAAGGTTAAAACTAACGAAAAAATAAAAATAAAAATAAAATTTCGTTAACGAAATAAAATAAAAACGAAAATGCTTTAAAAAACAAAAAAAACTAACTGAAACTACATTTTATGTTTACAAACTAACTAAAACTAACTATAATTATAGCAAAAATGTCCTTCTTTTTAGTCTTTGATAATCAACTTAATGCATGAGCCTTTGGGGATGATTTATTTTGATATTAACCGGAATAAGGACATTTGATAGTGTGTCACACAAAAGTGACGTCATCGAGCAACAGCCAATAGAAAAGCACCTTCAGATGACGTAGCTCCCATGGTGTTTTTTTGATATTGCACACAAGTAATACACACTTTTTTTTTTAAACATCCTAAAACTAATACTGAAATTAACTAAAACTAAGCATTTATATAAAATAATAAAAACTAACAACCACCATGAAAACTCATTAAAACTAACTACATTTCAAAAACAAAACTCAAAACGAAATAAAAACTAACTAAAATGAAAAATTCCAAAACTATAACAACACTGGGTCACAACATATTACTGTCAAGAAATGCTTAAGGTTAATTTGCAATTTAAGGGTAATGATGTGTGACGAATTTGATATCTAAGTGTTTTGGAATCATCGTCGTGGAATACAGTACGGCCTAAAAAAAAAATCCAATCCCTTCGCGGTATTGAAACGCATCACGATATATTGAAATATAAGTGTAAAAATTAAAATGGAAATATTTCTGAATGATTTGTATACTGTAGTCTTGTAGCAAAGTACACTTGTTAAAAAAATGTAAATTTTTGCCAATTTTACCCTCATAAAAAAAATCATAAAAATATATAAAAAATACACGTGAGACGTCAGTAATTAGGCAACTGTTTTATAGCGGGGGAAAAAACTACATTAAATCCAAACAAATCAGAGGTCGAACATCTTCCCTAAACAGATAGATTTTTTCTTTAAAGCTTCCCTTCAAATATCTTTTAATCAATAGCTGTGAGCACAAAAGACCACTTCATAGGAAAAGATGATGCTTGTGTTCAGCCCTGACAACAAGGACGCGTAATTAAGTATGTTTTTCAAAACATATCTTACATGACTATGCTCAGCTTCTGAATGACAGAATGATTATGTCTCCTAATTAAAACTCCGCCGTGAAGCAATTAGCAAACAGAACTTCATTAGAACTCTTCATATATCAAGATGCCGATCAGTGGTGCCCCTTAGCCTGTGCAAAGTTTTCAAATGAAAAAATTAGTACAAATAACACAGCCAAATTCGGATTCCATATAATAATTAGGGTGGGGGGGTCGACTTAATGCTTCATAGGATGAAACCTAGATTTAAAAGTTCGCTTACATCAGATGCCAAAATTGCCCTTGAAAGCTGCTCCCCTGTGGCGCAGAGGAGGGACGACTCCGCCGACACATAGCGCGAGCAAGACGGCTGAGTGAACTGACGCGTTGTGAAAGCAAGCCGTGCCATTCCGGGCCATACATCCTGCCGCAATTTCCCATCCTATGTGACAACGCCTGCCAATCACAGCCCTCGGTAACTATAAAGTGTCACCTTGAAGAACATGTTGGCATCACCCCAAGATAACATATATGCCGCAAATGACTATCAGACGAAAATATGTGCCTTTAACGTGTTTGGGACGCGGTGTTACGAATTGAATCATGTTGTATTGAACAATATACATTGTAATCTACACACCACAATGAACGGTTCCTCAAATCAATCTATATTAACAGAGTATTTCATGATTGATTGATCTTAAAATATGCACCGAAAATTGAAATGATAACTCCTCACTTTCCTTCTCTTCCTTGTTCTGCTATAAATAGCAGCAACTGGGGTTAGCATTAAGACGTTAGCCAAAAGGACTTGTCCGCTAGCTTTCACCGGACACTGTGCGTAACGTTGCCTGATATGAATAACGATGCTAGCCAAAAGGAGTTGTTGACTACCCGCTAGCTTTGCTAAAATTAATGTGCAGTGACGTCCAACGGGGTCACACACACACACACACACACACACACACACACACACACACACACACACACACACACACACACACACACACACACACACACACACACACACACACACACACACACACACACACACACAAAAGTTGCCAGTGAGCTGTCACGAAAATATCTAATTTTTACGAGGCCTTTTCATCGCGTCTTTACCAAAGTAATCATTGGAATAGTATTATTTGTACTTTTATTATTTCTTAAAAATACGTTTAGGGTCTCAAGGGCTTTTACGTCTCAAACACTTTAAATGTGACCTAACAGAGGTCAAGCCTGATATGATGAACTGACTCATGGATTTTTGATCATAGAAATCATTGGTTATTAGCCATACAGTTACTTAGTGGCAGCAATCAACACGAGGGTGCTATTAATTTAAATCAGTTAGTTGGCTGCGGGAGAAATCTAAATGAACAGTTAACAGATGAAGGTGCAAGTTGCACCTTTTCAACTAAAAAGTTGGAATGAGTATTTGTTTTAAACATATTGTTAACACATTAGACGTGCAAGACTGCTATGATCAGTAAGGATTTTGTCTGTGGAATTCGATTGATTGTTATATTATACAGATGCTTTAAAATATTTCAGCTCCAACTATCAGAGGACGCTAGGAGAATTCTCAACAGAAAGTATATATATATATATATATATATATATATATATATATATATATATATAACAAAATTGATTAAATTTGTTATTTTAAACATTTTAAAAAGGTGCAAACATATAGATTTAAACAATTCAAAAATGAGTATTAATAATCTTTTTTTTTTACGATTATGCTGATTTTGTAATTGTGAAGTGTAATAATTTAAATTGTAATTGAATTTTGATTAATTGCACAGCCCACTTTCTTAAGTATTTCTAAGGAAAGGGAGAATTTGGTGTGAATGATCTGAACTCCTGTCACTATTAATAGCTGAATACATTAATGCTGCCAGGGGTTGTGCCAAAGCGTAGATGTAGCTCACCCTTAACCGACTGCATGATGATGTTTACTCCATTTTTTCCTCAATTACATCAAGGCAAGATTAATCAACAACCTATTTCACAGAAATGACCATTCATATTACAATTTCATTTACAACAAAATGTGGTGAAAAGTGAATGGAATGCGGTTACCCAGGCTGGTAAAGATTTATATATCCAAATATTTTTTGCTAACGGACGAACTGCATTCACATGTTGACTAGCTTCAGAATACGAAGATGGAGCCACTTCCCTTCGTTACCAATGGCCTTTGCGTTTGAATGTGAGGAGGCTTAACTCAGAGCCTCGGCCCTTCCATTCCATTCCGCACTGAACTTTTGTTGAAAGAAAGCATGCCATTAATGTTGAGAAAGTGAAGCTCCGTTTTCAGATGTAGCTCGTATTAACATCACCACAAAGACACCTCTGTACAACCAGCATGAAAACATTGCAAGTACTCTTTCTATATTTGAGAAAGCATTTAAAAAGTGCCAGCAGTGCCATATCGTGGGAGGTGACATTCAAGCATGGCAGCATCAGCGCTCTAAATATGGAAGCAAAGGACTGATTCCAGTTAAATTATTTTTGCTATTAATTTGACTGAGTAACTTCGCACATGAAAGCCCCTGACAGAAGAATACCAGCTGTCAATCAAAGTGCAGCGAGCTGCGGACTGCACATGTGGGAAATGAAACACGGGCGTGAGCAGACACTGTTCCTGCTTCCATTTCTCCCTCTTTTCCGCGCCAAATGAGAAATAATACCGTCACACTACATCAGCGGAGTGATTTACATTTTTATATGATATGGAGAATGCCGCGGGAAGGGTGTGGGGGTTAGCAAGGTATAGAGAGGGGGGGGGGATCGTCGGGAAGCATTCCTCTGCAGTGGAGCATGAACTGAAACCTCAATTTCTTGGATAATTACATGAAATTATTGAGGAATTTGGGGGACGAGACAAAGCACAGGAAGATGGATGGCGCGTCGGGTGCACCTCATGCCGACCTTTTTTAAAGCACACTTCCTGCGATAAAGAACACAGGCTTGCCATCCCAACACACACACCCTCCCTCCCGCACCCCTGAGACAAAAGCGACGTGCTCATGTGCTAATGGCAGGGGAGAGAGTTGGGCAAACGTAGCAGTGAGGGCGGCCAGGACAACTCACAGGTCAGTGCTAATCTTCTGATAGATGGAGCCTAAAGACCCGGGACACATCCATCACGCGCCGCCGACGGCTCCCCAACTGGGAGAGATTTGCAAACAGCAAAGGGTTAACACACGGCCCAAACAGACCTCTGATGATCCATCACTCAAGGCAACAAGCTCCTTTTTTAAAGCGTATCAGCCCCTTTGACAACACCGAGGGGGCTGCGGAGGAGTGCTTGGGGGGGGGGGGGGGGGGGTGCTCCGTTTTAAGACCTTAAGCTCCACAGCTCTGTTGATCATTAAATATCCATTTTAAAATCAGTGGGGGAAAGTTTACCGTCAATTCAAACGCAGAAGGTGGTAGTAGAGGAGAGGATTTCCTCCCCACTGCCGCCGTCGAGGTCCGGGCCACCACGCACTCATCCGTCAAGTTAACTACCCTCACACGTAATCATTCCAGTCATTTGTCTCCTTGTATTTGGGTTTGGGAGTCGCATAACGGCCATGTTGGGGATTCACAGTTCAATGAAAAGCTCACCATGCAGCACTTTGTTGAACAAACAAAATGGCCTCTGCCAGGGAGCATATATTTACATCTGTCTTCCCATCAGGCTTCACCTGCCAATCGCGCCTCCTGAGAATAGTTAAAAGCTGGGACAACAACCTAACCTTGAAAAAAACATGCTGGCATCACCCCAAAGCAACACACGCAGGTCTCAAATGGTCAGTCGAAGATACAACACATGCCTATAAAGCCAACATAACACTAGAGGGCAAACGGGTATGATAAACAGTCTTGGGGATTTTTCATCATTAGGAATGTGGAGGTATAAATGTGCAGGTGCTTTGTTATACACAATTGTGCAGCAGCCAACAGAACAATTAATTCAGACCCAACAAGATGGCTCCCTAAACTCGTTGCAGGGGATATCGATAGTGGAACATTTTCAACAGCAAAAATAGGGATGGGTATTTATATCATAAGACCATTAGAGGTAGGGGCGATTACAATTAATTGACTGGAGTTTTTGTGGAGCAAACATTTTTGACTGGCATCGTCGCACGGCGCAGTCGCTTTCTGTTTCAGTAAATTTGCTTAAAATTTTTGGCGCAATTGGATGGAAACATGACTAATGACACTTCCATGCTTTCGTGCACTTTGCCAAACACAATTTTGGGCACTGTTAATTCAGACCCAACAGTGGGCTACCTAAACAGGTTTCAGGAGCAAAAAGACGGGTTAGGTGGACCATTTTGAACTAAAAATTATGGATAGGAATTTGATACATAAGAACCTTAGCGGTAGAAACGGGTATAATAAATGGACTTGTAAAAGTTCCCCATTAAGAATCCATGTGGCGTTAAGGTTGTGCAGTTGCAGCAAACAATTCGAGGGCACCATTATTTTAGACCCAACTAGTTGGCAGCCTAAACAGCTGTCAGGGGAAATCTAAACAGGAAATAAAGAGAAAGAAAAAGTTGGTTTTTAGCTAAAGAAGTAGGGAGGGGCATTTGTTTCAGAAGAACATTAGCGGTCCAGACGGGTATGATAAATGGACTTGTGGATTTTTCGTCATTAAGAATCCATGTGGAATGCCGAGCTTGTACCAATGGGGTTTTGTTGTGCGGTCCCTTTGTGGAGTCTTACGAGGTCCCATGCAATATTAAAAATGATCTTGCATTACGTGGTGTATTTGTGGTACCTTTAATGGCAATTTCTGTTCTAGTTCCATGTGATTGCGCCACATGATTCTGTTGTGGGAGCCTTATTAGTACTGCCCAGACTATATCATTCTTGTTGTGCCACCATAATAGTCCATATTTTGTTTAATCTTGAGTTTGTATGAATTGTAATAAACAGGTCAAATGTTTAATATTGTTCCAAAAAATGCTTTTTTCCCCCCACTCTTAATAGACAACTTCCTGCATCTGCAGTTGAATAAACATCCATATTTGCAGAAATACAGTAGTTGCTCTCCCCAGTGGGGAAGTTAGTATATTACAGTTTCATCACTCCTATGACAAAAAAAATGCCATAAATTCATAAAAACTGTAAAGAGAGATAAACATTTGCTCCGTGTTGGCACCTCAAGTATTTTTTTAAATCTGTGATCTGTATGTGAATAATTTCTGCAATGTCTGTAATGTTATAACTTGATATTACCCCACATGTTAAACTATTGTGAACAAAATTTGGGGTGTGGGGGGGTGTCTAAAGATAATTTCTGTGAAATCCAATTTGAAATAAATTGAGTGTGCGTGCCAGGTTACAGGGAATAATGCCAAACTAATGTAAGAACTAATCCAGGTCTGATCCAGATTGAGCATTTGATAGCGATATTAATTAAACATGAACTCCCAACATCTCAACATGTTCTGATGTTTACAGCTCTGTAAAATGTCACCGGGTAATGTTGTAATCTGTTGTACTTTTGTGGGATCTAAATAGCTTTGAAGACTTAAATTCTAATCCAACGCCACAATACCTTCTGTCAACACCACAGTTAACGCTATTCAGTCATTGATTTTGCAAGTGACAGTGAGTTTTCGTCTTCCCGGCTCATGACGGTGGGTGGCGGTGGTGAAAGATGAATGAAGCATAGCAGTAGCTCCTCAGCAACCTTTCAATAAAGTAAACAATCACGTTGCGTTGACCTGACCGCACTGTCTGTTACGCCGCTAGAGCCTTCCCACACATAAACTCGGCATAACGCTGGCCTATGTGAGTTAAGTCAAAAGTCACTGTATATAATAACACACTAAGGGCTCGCTTGTGGGATTAGCACAAACCTTGCATGTAACCTGTAGAAGAACTTTTATAGTCCAATGATGCTGGACATTCCGTAGTTCAGCCATGAAAAATAAGACTCGATAGTCAATGATAACCCTCACTAACTTCACTATCCCAAACTTTTTTTTTTTAAACTTACTTATTGTACCTTAGTTAAACAGCTAACCTTTACCAGCTGTTAACAACCACAACTGCCAAAAAAATTCTCGACATCATCATGAGAAGTTAACTGCTCTGCCTTTTCCATCCCGTTCCTGCATGTTTGCTGTCGAGTCGACTGGCTATCAGCAGGTGGCTAACTCGAGCCAATCCTCCGCTAACAAGCCGCTCCTAGCATACTACAATCCACCTTTTTATTCTCCACATGAGATATAGTTAAGTGTCCCTGGGTCTCTTGAAAGGCGCTATATAAATCTAAGCTATTAGTTATTACTAACGTAAGCTGTATTTATGCTTGGCTTTAGGGTTAAGGAGGCTGAGTACACATTCTAATTTATCGTGTTTATGTCTCATTAACACTAATACTTCTTTTAAAGCATGCATGACGGTGAAGAATGTTCAAATGTTACTTAAAGCATTGCATGTAAAGTCAGTCATTGCTTTATGATGGCATCAGTTTGTAGGTGAAAATGCCGAATTCAATTGCCAAGTGGGGGGGGCGGGGGGGGGGGGGGGTTAAAACATGAACAAATTGGGGGTCAACCTTGGAGGTTCGACTTCATCCCTGTGGTGGATTGCTCATCCTGTGATCGCAACAGAAGCGTCCCGTCTTGAACGGCAGCGATGATTCATGGCAGGCTATCCTCCTTTGCCTTATTGTCCATTTGCTGTCCGACGTTTCCGTGCGAGAGCATCAAAGGGAAGTAGACAAGACAGCTGTCAAAGCCCACGCCCAGTGAGTGAAGATGGCAGGTGAGCTTTTGCACCCCGCCCCAAGTCATTCTCCTTAGCTCAAACTCCTCTGAACAAAAAGGCTGCAGGCTTGAGCTATCCTCGACAACACACATGCATGCACTTAGCTGTATTAAACCTAAAGACATGTCCTAGTTCTTTAAGTCGCCGTTTGATGTTTAATTGCGAGATTTTGGGCCCTGGAAGAAGTCTGCAGAGTTGCATATTTGGAGTCCCAAAACACAAACTATGTAGTGCGTCGTGCAATATCGGTTGACTTTCCAGTGGTTCTCGCTTCAAAATGGAAATCATGGAGATCAAATTAACTTGGTCCATGCTCTAGCCGTCATCACAAAACAGAACTATGCCAACTTGCAGGACTTTATTCAGTATTTATCAAGTGTTAAGTGTATAAGTATGTTTATATTAACAACTGCTTGGTAAACTTAACATGTCTGCAATTTAGGGCTGCACAAATCAGTGGTGACTCGAATTGACATCCGAATTGGCCGTTAAAAAGAATGCCGATCACAATTTTCTGATTCGGGTGAGAACGAATCGTAGCATAAAGTCTCGCAGGAAAGTAACTTAAAATGGCAACGCGTGTGATGTAAGTTCGTCTGTGGGGAGTGTGACACGTGCTCTTCGAGACCTGTCACCCGGAAGTGTATGTACAGCAATGATTGGCCAGCTAACAGGGCTGGACTGGCCATCTGGCGCACAGGGCAGATGTCCGGTGGGCTGACCTCTTTTGGGGCCGATGCAGTGCCTTTTAATTATTATTTTCCTACATTTTACCACAACAGACTGGTCCAGAACTTAGGACCATTCCATTATAGGTAGCAAACTGAAACATCATCAACAAACATCAGTGGCAGAACTACATGTTAGGCAAGGGTTGGGTTGGGCCGGGCCTGACAGAGCGCCAGTCAAAATGCTAGGGATGATTTTTGGGGGTAGGCCAGTCCAGCCCTTCCGGCTAATGATCATTATATTAAACTGTTAATCAAGCAACCAATAAGGCCCATCTAGGTAGTGTATCAACGCCTTTGTCGTTACTTCGCCATTGGCCTCTGACAATGTCCTAGCACAAAGGGAGGTTGCAAATTTGGACTGGACTGGGAAGATGAACCCTTACAGTTGTTAGCTTAGTGCTTGCTAGCTATGACAGACACAACACGGATTGATTTAAAACTTTACCAAAAGTGAAAAAAAACACCTTGGGTTTTGCCTTCGTATACAGCGAGAGATCCTGGAGATTAAAGTAAATTATGCTAAAAATGACTCAGCTGTGCTAGTGCATTGGCTGTATATGTACACTCCAAGTTTTTTTTTTTTTGTTTTTGTTTTTTAAGCGGCATTTGGTGTTGATAAAGCGCTATGCAAATGAGCTCCATTTAACATTAGGATCAAATTGGATTTTTTTTATTTTTGGAGTATGAAGTGGTCATTGTTAAAAGTACCATTGGTACCCCTTTCGAATGGATTCAGGATTTAGTGGTCAAATGATAATTGAATATGCAAATGTTGTTCCAGTCCAAGTTACTGTAATTGTCATGTGTGACAAATTTCTCTCGAGTCAGACCCAACCCTACGCAGCAGTTCGTGTCATTTCTGGTTCTACAATTAGCGTCACACTCTTCCCATTTGCCATCATTGGTTCCTTCAACAACAAAAAAACAACAAAAAGCAAAACCTAGTCCTCATTAGGACAGGGTACATCCCGTACTGGTTGCCAGCCAATTTGCAAGGCACATTAAAGACAAACAAGCATTCACGCTCATATTCAAACCTAGAGACAATTTCGAGTTTCATGTTTTTGGAATGTGGCAGGAAGCCAACTAGACGGTGGGGGGGACACCCACGCAAGCACACGGAGAACATGTAAACACCACAAAGGAAGGCCAGAGATGAGATTGGAACCCAGAACCTCGAAACTATAAGGCAAGTGTGCTAACCCCCTCGTCCACTGTGCTGTTTCATATTGAAAATGTCCCTATTGTAGAACTAATAAAGATTATCCAAGAATAATAACAACGGTCTTGTAACCGTATTTTTCTTCACAATAGCTGCATGCAAAGTGTTATAAATATTAGTTCTGCTGTAGACAATGAATTGTTCAGTGTCAAAACAAGCTCCAAAGCTTTGGAGCCATACAGCGTGTGGGGAGAAAATTCCCTTCGGCTATTTTAGATGTCTGTGGCCAAACTACCAGCCAAAGTGGGTAAACACATTTTCATCAACTTATGTATGCACACACTGGACGCTTTATTCTTTCTCTTGAAGATCAGATCTTTGTAGATGCGTGCTCGAGGGGCAGAGGGCAGGGGAAGGGGGGAGGGGGGTGGGGGATCCAAGGTGGCCAGTGTTCCCGCTAAAAGACTATAAAAGGCGTTTGATGATTTAGATTACGGCCGACAAATTCTCTCGCTGAATCGCAATCGCAAACAAAATGTGGCCTGTCGCTGTCGCTGTCCCCCCCCCCCCCCAAAAAAAAACGCGGTCTGTATCGTCCAGCAGCAGCAGGACGAGGCTGCTTGAGAGGAGGAGGGTGGAGAAGGGCATGAGGAGAGCGGGTTTGGGGGAGGGGGGGGGGGGGGGGCTGCTGGTAGCTCATGTTCTCCCTATTGAAATGCAGACACTTTGATATGGAAATGGCAAGTTACAAAAAGCCGCTAGAATTCACACTCGCCTGCATTGAAACCATTTGCGCGAGGCGAGATGAGATGGCACTTCCTTCCCAGGACAACACAGACAAATGGACCCGAGCAGCATGCCTGGCTTGGGTGAGAGATGGAGTGGAAGTAGAGAGTGCATGTGTGTGTGTGTGTGTATGTGCTGAGAATGTAACAGAACATTTGTCCGCCTCACTCTCTCTCTCTCTCTCTCTTTCAATTCCTACTGTCCCATAATTCATTTTGGGCTGAAAAGCAGGATTTTTCAAACACAATCGCCAAAGAATGGACCTTCCTCCTTTATACTCCTCACTCCTTCCTTCTCCCAAGCCAAGAGGACTTTTGGTTCACGCCAAAACATAAAACTTCAAAAATCCACCCGAATTTGTCATCGCCCAACATGCGGATGATGCAATAACCACCCAGGAAAGAACAACCACTCCTCTTCCAAACACCCCGACAGCCGTTAGATACATTACCGGTACATGCACCACAAGTATTGGGACACAACTCTTCATTAGTGTTGTTCCGATACCGATACTGGTATCGGCAGAGGCCCCGATACTGCATTAAAACACTGGTATCGGTGAGTACTAACAAGTAACATGCTTTTCATGTTGAGAAGAAAAAAAAACTTGGGTATCGATATGGTATCGGCATCGGCCGACACTGCAAAGCTGGATATCGGAATCGGTGTCGGGGTCCAAAAAACGGTATCGGAACAACAGTAATCTTCATCAATGGATGGATCCATTAAAGGCTCGCATATACTTTGTAGAAACCCGCCATTCCTCCCATATCTTACATCGACAACTTAAAATGAGTTAGGTCCATACAACTGGGCGTGGAAAGCTATGGCCCGGGGGGCCATTTACGGCTCACAGAAAGACTGATTGGGGCCGATTACCGGTTTGACGGTTTATCGTCGTTTAAAAAAAAAAAAAACGTTTCATTAACCGCTAATATTGTTAACATCCTCTTTTATTTTCTGAAGGGACTTCTAAACAGGGCACAATATGATTGGCTGCTTGCAGAGTTGAGGAAACGAGCCGCCTCTTTGTAGCTAATTGACACCAATTAACTTTTTTTAAATTATCCATCTTGGATGCCCTTTGATTACAGTGCACTGTCTTTAAAAATGAAAAACAAAACAAAAAACATGGTGCCAGCTTGTAATAGTCAGTCCCAAGCACAACACGAGTAGCCCACAGGTCTATTCTAAAAATAGCTCACCAGTGGTGGGACACTGACTTACTAAGAACAATTTATTTAAAACACAACAAGATTGTCAACACTTATTTTCTGCTTGCTTCTGTATTTATTTAAACTTAACATGGTGCATATTTGTACCAAATATTCTATATTTAGTTTTAAAAAATAAAACAGATTGTGTTTAAAGCAAAAAAAATGCTGTTTTTAGCAACTCATTGGGGGGGGGGGTTAATAAATATTAGTAATTTTAATACAGTGATATTTTTGTTCGTGTCAGAACTTAATATCAGCCTATCCCTACAGACAACCACTCAACTCACATTCCCAGTGCATGGAAGCTCAACACACGCTGCATACATCAAAATCAGGCCGTATGGCACACGGACGACTTGCACAAAACTGAAATGGCCCTTGCTCCACAGATTTCATTCCAACAGTGTGAAACAATGCATCAATAATTCAGCCGAGGACGCTAACTAATTATACACAATGGCTATGTACAAACATAAGCATACAATACACAACAAACCAGCTGGAGCTGTTTGGCTTCACTTACGCGCTTGGAAAATCCCATTTTCAACCACATTTTCAAAATGAGGCTGACTTTTTTGCTATTTCCACTCAAGTTACCAAATATGCTTCCAAAGTCAACTACACAACTGTTATGAAGCAATAAATATGAAATATGTGCACATTAGTTACAATCAAGCTCCACCAACAATACATTTTGGACATTTTGGCCTTGCATGCATCAAATAAGGTACTTAGAAAGGCTACATACTAACTATATGTAGAAAGTGACTGTAGCACATATAACTTTCTTTTGCAGCCTATTTAAAATGTTCTTCATGACTAATCACCAGCATAATGCACATGTATTATTGTCAATATTGCTTTTCTAGTGAGGCATGTGGCATCAATTTACATTCAAGTCACCAAACATGGTTCCAAAATCAACTGCACAACTGTAATGGGATTAAATATGAACGATGGGCACATTAGTTGCATTCAAGGCCCACCACAAACACATTCTGGACTTTTGCCATGCACACATTTTAACCATCAACAGAAAATGATTTGTATTTTGTAAAACATAATGACAGAACTTTAATTCCTAACTAAAAATGTGACTACGCGATGGCATAATCTACTTTCTTTGCCTTGACCTCACCCCATTTCCTAGTGAGGTGTGTGGCATCCATTTCCAATCAAGTTACCAAATGTGTCCATAATTTAACCATTTCATTGTTATGAATCATTTATGTGAAGCTCATCAACACATTTATGACAATCACCTTGACATGCATTAAAATGCTTGCAAAATCAAAATGTGTTGAAAATACATAGATTATTGCAGTACAGATAACATGACTATTTATACAACATTTTCACCCAATATGCTTCATGATTATTGCCCATCTTTCCTTAAATTCAATTTATTTTTTCATTACTATATTGCTGGTTCCTTTTATTAAAAGTTGCAAAGTCCAAGTTACCAATGTTGCTTCCAAAAATAACTTAACAGTTATAGCTCCATCAAATCCAAACTATTTGCACATTAGTTGAATTTAAGGGCCCACCAAGGAGACATTTTGGACAACTGCATGCTTCCCCTTGTGCCTCATTGCAAATAAAGGCATGATTGGATGAGTCTGGCGTAGAAGACCACCAAGGCTATCACCTAAAGTGAAGATTGCAAGACACGAGGACTTTTCTTTTTAACTATTGACCTTATAAATAGCCCCCTCCGAATGAAAACACACTCCAACATCTTATAGGAAGAGTGGACGCGTTCTAATTGATGACCCAACACTTGATGGTGGCTGGCTTATATAATGCTGCAGCACGATTGAACGCCGTCCACAAGATTTGAGCGCAACGTAAATGTGGTTTAACCTTGATGTGTCAGCGGTGCCTTGCTCTCTGGAGGATCCCGGCCGGAGGCTGCCTCCGAAAATGCCTCACGTAAGGGGGGCTGGCAGATATTGCTCCCCAGCCTGTAAAAACTCTGCATCTGTCTGCATGTCTGTGTGTGCGTCTGTCTGTGTGCCATCATCTCGCATGGCTGGCACGAGGCTCCGTGAATTATACATGCTCTGTGCAATGATCTTATTTTATAGCTGCAAAATGGAGAGGTAAATGGAGACCGCAACTGACATCCAGCTACTTAGATGCTGTTCAAAGTGTGTGTGTTGGGAAATGCACAATGTTACTGCAAGACTCGTAATTTCACTCCGTTCGATTCTTTAATTGCGCACATTCAAAAAGAAATTCAAAAGAAAAGCGATAAACGCTACATTGCTACCTTCAATGAGATTAATGAACATTTCCGAAAGTCCGCCAAAGAGCCACTTCTTAACGCTATTTATCGATGGAGCGGGTGCTACTTACCGTGCTAGAAAGATGAAGGACTGTGAATTTCAGATCGCCCCCCTTCAACTCGGCTGGCCTGGTTCAGACGAGGCGGCCCCCACAAACTGAGCTCCAGGTCACACAAAAACAGGCTCGACTCGGCTGCATGTTCGGGTCGCCTCACAGCGGACAGGCGGCGGCGGCAGGTAGACGCTCCCCCACAAGTCGATACATCCAGGTCGGGTCGAATAGCTCCGAAGCGAGGAGAGGAACGTTTTTTTGGTTGTTGTTTTTTTAAGTGAAGCACCATGCCCCGCGTTTAAAAAGAGAAGGTTGAAGTGGGGGGGAACACGCTCCAATGAGACGAGGTGAATTGGAAAAAGTCCCGACCAGGTCGCGACGAAGTGGGTCTGGAGGGAGTCGTTGAAGCCCGACGGCGGAACACGCACGCCGGGTAGTGTTGAGATGAGATTCTCGGTGAGCTCCGAGCTTTAGTTGCACGCCCGCCGGCGCGTGTCACATCCACACGACTCCAGAGCAGTCAAGAGGACAACTGAGCAGACAAGCGAGGAGCACTGGACCGACTCTGCAGCAGCTGGCTGGACACAGACGCGAGGAAATCCCGGAGTGGAGTTTTCTCAAATCCATTTTGGAGTTCGGAATGGATTCAGGTGGATTCAGCCTCTAATTAAACAATGAGCTCTTTGCACAAATCCACTACTTTCTGAACTCAGCAACACTTCTTAATTTCCTGTCTTTCATGATTTGACAAACTGATTAACCCAGGCGTGCCTGACCTCGGTAACCACGACGACAATGGCCAGACACACCTGGGTTAATCAGTTTGTCCAATCATGAAAGACAGGAAATGAAGGAGTGGTGCTGAGTTCAGGAAGTAGTGGATTTGTGCAAAGAGCCCATCAAATAATTGTGGTTAACTCGTTAGCTAATCTAGATAGATCGGTAGTACAGTAACTAGTTATCTAGACAGATAAGTAGTTGGCTGGTTAGTTATAGCTAGTAAGTTCTGGTCAGAAACGGAATGGATTCAGGTAAATTTAGACTACTTAGATCATGTGCGCTTACTACTAGTAGTAGTAGTTAGCTTGATAGCTATCCATGACACATAAGTACATACCAAACAGCAACAGGTTACTTAGAGTGAAAGATAACTTAAGTTACTTGATTTGTTAGTTTGGTCACATTCAAAAAGATGTGGTTAATTGAGACTTAATAGCATAGCGTTCTGGCTGGAATGTGAATACAGTCAAGCAAATTCAAACTTCTATAAGTAGTTCCTGAGCTTAGCGAATGGGGGAGATGCCACGGACTTCCGGGTACATCGGCGTTGTTTCCGGCCACTGATGGCCGCGGTTCAACACACCTGCGCCCCGCCCCCCAAACGCGCGCTCCCGCCGGGCGTTTCAACTCTCTGAAATGCTTCGGACAACTGAGACAGACACACTACACACTCGCACTCGTCGACGGGAACGCACAACCAAGGTTATTTTAGCTAACTAAAACTAACGAAAAAGCTAAAACTAAAATTCCAAAAACGATTTCGTTAACGAAATAAAATAAAAACGAAAATGCTTTTTAAACAACGGAAACTAACTGAAACTACATTTTATGATACATTTTATAATTATAGTAAAAATGTCATTTGTTTTTGGTAATTAATTTAATGCATGAGCCTTTGGGGATGATTTTAAATGTGATTTTAGGTAGATTTATTTTGATATTAACCTGAATAAGGATGTTTGAAAGTGTGTCACTCAAAAGGTGACGTCATCTAGCAGCAGCCAATAGAAAAGCACCTTCAGATGACGTTGCTCCTATGGTGTTTTTTAAATATTGCGCACAAGTAATACTTTTTTTTGTAAACTAAAACTAATACTGAAACTAACTAAAACTAAGCATTTATGAAATAACTAAAACTAATAAAGACTAACAGAACCACCTTAAAAAACGAATTAAAACTAACTACATTTAAAAACCAATACTCAAAACAAAATCAAAACGAACTAAAATGAAAAATTCCAACACCATAATAACCCTGCGTGTGACCAAGGGGCACAAAGGCGGAAGCGCGAGAACACGTCGCAAACAGGAAATGGAAACAAAGCTGATGTGTGAAAACTAGGAAGTCGGAAGTCCCGCCTCCTCCGTGGCATATACCCCATTAGCTTGATAGTTAGTGAGATATACATAAATAGAACGGCAACCTGTTATCTAGATGGATAAGTAGGCTAGTTAAATAGATTTCATTAAAAAGGTTTGGTTAATTTACGGCTCTAAAAAGGAGTGTATTACTGGTTGGAGGCAAAACGGGTTTAGGTGAATTCAGGCTAGAATTAGGCTCATGTGGTTATCAAATTAGTTTGCTGTATAGCTACATATGTAGCTTGATAGACAGCCAAGGGGCAACTAGTGAACTACATACTGTAAATATAGTTACGTTAGGTTCAAATGCGCTAAATTGTAATGGAGTCCTGGTTAGAACCCATATTTAGGCTATATAATTAGCACTTCATTTGTTACTGGTTAATTTGTTAGCTTGATAGTTAGGTAGAGCAATAAACAGCAACTATTATCGAGATTAGAGGTTCTCAACCCCGGTCCTCAAGTACCCCTATCCAGCCTGTTTTCCAGGTCTCCTTCAGCCAATACAGCTGAGGATCGTTATCAGGCTTCATGCAGAGCTTGCTGATTAGCTGATCGTTTCAAACACCTGTGTTGGCTGTTGGAGACATGAAAAACAGGCTGGATAGGTGTACTCGAGGATATACAGTATAAGTCAGTGTTTCTCAACCCTGGTCCTCGGGGCCAACCATCCAGCCTGTTTTCCATGTTTCCCGATTCCAATGCAGGTGAGGATCGTTATCAGGCGTCTCCAGAGCTTGCCGTTTAGCTGTTATTGGAATCAGCTGCATTGGGAATAGGGAGGCATGGAAAACAGTCTGGATAGTGGGCCCTGAGGACCAGGGTTGAGAAACACTCGTATAATCGGTGAGTTAGCTGTTTAGTTGGGCCAAAATCTAAAAGGTTAGCTTTTTTTTTTTTTCAATTAAATGATTTCTACAATGATTTAGAGAGTTGTCATATTTCTAAATGGAACACGATAACATCCCGCACACATCCGGTAGCTCAAAATCCGTCTGCGTGTACCTCGATCAAATCAAACAAAATAGCGTAACGCCACCTGCGCCCCAACATAGACATGCTTTCACCTGGTCTAAGTGCACTTTTTATGACAAAATTCTCAGGTGCGTCAATGAAGAACGACTTCGGTCCACATAAATGAAGATGCAGCAGTTTTTACGCCGAGCGCACATGCACCTATCTATGAAAATAGGGCCTTACGAATCTATTTGCACAATCACTATTAGTGCTTGAGCTTTCTAGATGAACGGGCCGGCTAACTAAGACATATTAGACTGTTGGTCTCGTGTTGGCTGAGGCCTTTCTTTTGGAGGCACTCGCCTGTTTTCCGTGTTCTTGTGGCCTAAAAAAACAAAACTCTGGCTTCCTCCTATCCTTCAAAAATATTAATGTTTATGTTAATTTGAAACACTTGAATTGTCCATAGCTGTGAGTGGGAGCATGTCACACCTTACTGTATGTCAGCCACGAATTCAGGGCTGTAGCTGCCCAGCCCAGAATAAACAGTTTTCGGAAATGGATGGTTGACTGGACCCCTTTCAGTCTGGCCTTGAGTTTCATGTATTATAATGTACATTTATTTATTAAATATAGTAAATAAAGTATAAAATTCAATTATTAATTACAAATCAAATAATAATAGTAAATATAAATTAATTAATTATCCCATTTGGAATCAATGTGCCTGCGCCTTTTTTGGGGAGCCTTTGTATGCCCACAAGTTCACACAAAATGAAACCCGCCAGTGGGTAGCACCCCCAAAATTGAAAGCTAATTGACGATACAAGGAGCCTTTGGTTACGAGTTTCCATTGGATAGCAACGACAAAGTAATGTATATTCTATTAATGCCCCTGATATGTATTGTTTACGCGCATCCTGGGGTGGTTTCAAAGAAGATTTATGGCTTGATTTTATTTTTAACTTTGTTTAATGTCCCTGAAGGGATTTCAAACTGAAAACCCAACTGACTTTTTGGGGCCGTGATTAAGCGCTGTTGCTGGAATTACCACTCCAAAGTTGAGAGCGCATTACTGTAAGCTGCAACACATTAGCATTAAAATTCCATTTGTGGGCAAATATGATCTAACCTTAATGGCTAACTGGACAACAAAATGTTTGCCTATAAAAGAACCAAAGCCATTTAGTCTGGATATGCCAGCTGCTGGGTATATAATACCATAAAAAATGAGGATGCGAAATATTTTATCCAGTCACCACAAAAAAGGGCGATGGGCACCCATTTTCTCTGTGTGATGTGTAATGTCTGAGGGTGAAGTGCATCCCGATTGTCACGGCAACATGCAATTTCTCTATGAGCTGTCTGCGCTCTGTCATTATGCCTCCAAACACCATGTGAAGTTGTCTTAGCAGTCAGATGACACGAAGGGAAGCGATCCACACAGCTGGAAGCCAGTTTTTTTGCGGTGACGCTCTCCTCATGTTTTTAAAGTTCAGCCCCACGTCGCTTCCTTTTTGGAAAGCTCATGTACGGCTAGCAGGAGCTTTCATTATTCAACTATTTTTAGCTCGCCTGTATTGATAATAAGAGCCCCCCCCCCCTCCTCTGTGGTGCAAATTCAGACATTTTATTCAGGATGTATTTGCTTAAGAGGAGTCAGTCCGAGTACAAATACTTAACCGCGAAATGAGGATCTATTAACGTCTGAAATGTCACTTGGCTCCCTCTCATGAGCCAAAACACATAGCCAGGGTGAGTGGTCTCTGTTACACGTGGCTTTGGTATCAAAACAGACGCACAGCCGCACACCAGAGATTTGGGTCATGCTCACCAGGTGGAAAGTGAAAAGATGAGTGAAGCAGGCTAAATTTACAAGCTCACATCATCTTACCGAGAGAAATAATGTTTATGTATGATCCTCCAGCGAAAGTGTAAACTTTCCCTGGATGGGTGTCATAATCATTGTGGTCAGTACAGTGTATATGTAAAATAGTCACACACAAAAACGAGAAGAACTGCAGACTGTTCCCTTGTTTGTTTTTTTAGTGTGTGAAAATGCTTTGCTTGGCTTTTTCTTCGCACCCTGTCATTCTCTGCTGTGTTCAAAACCCCCTAAAAATAAAAGCTCGCATATAAGAATCTAAGGAGTTTTTCCTGCCGACTCATCTGAGGGCTGGAAAGGCATGTCATTGCAGGAACAGGCCTCATGCAGTAAATAACTGGCTTTAAAGGACCTCATCATTACAACGCCAAATTGCAGTTTCCTTAGAAACTGTATGCAAATGTTGAGAGACGCTGCCACTGACTTAAATGCCAACGAAAGAACTGAACTGAGCACTGTGCCAAATATCCCCCCAGTGGCTGTGAATAGCATATGGGGAGGACGCCAGACCAATCAATCTGGATGCATACCAAGCAGAGTCGTAATGATGAGCCAAAAATCGAAGTTTGGTACGTGCCTTGGTTTTAAGGACACAATTCCGGAACAAAATGCAAGATGTAAAACTGCAGCTACAGTAAATTCGATCTATCTATTCAGTAAATTTGACTCTAAACATAGTCTATTTTGTCCCATTCTAAACAGAGTAAAATTTACACTTGGAAGAGAGTAAAATATTACTCAAAGTATTTTTAGTGTGTACATGAAAAAAAAAACTATTAAAGATTTTTCACCCAGAAATTCTAAGTAAATCTTGCAAGGAGAGATTTTGACTACATTTTACTAGTTTATATCTAAAAAATAAAATAAAATAAAAAATAAATAAAATTTACTCTGCCACTCTACCACCTGAGTTATGCCACTCCTACTGTTAGCTTATAAAAGGAGATTTTTGGTCTTGGAGTTACGATTCCAACTGACACGAACACACAGTCGGACCTGCATGGCTCAGCGAGTAGATTGGCTGTCTCCCAACCTGAAGTTGTGGGTTTGTTCCTCAACCCTTGAGTGACCTTAAAAAAATATATAATAATTATATATATATATATATATAAAATTAAGTGTAAATTTTACTTTGTTTAGAGTAAAATTTACACTACAGAATTTACTGCTAGCAAGTAAGCAATTGCAAGTTGTAAATTAGCCAATAAATGAAAACTCATGCTAAATGAGTTGCTTGAATGTGCTTAAATATTATTTAATTGGCCGAAAGAAGCTGTTCCATCGTGAATGTTCTGAAGACTTGTTAGTTGTTTCCATGCCAGTGTCATGCAGTTGTGCCAAGCTTATCTACACTAGTACTTCATATAGCAGACGTCATATTGCACAAACTGGTTGAAAGTGAATCAGCAATGGTTGCAGTCAACTAGTGTACGTGCGGCATAGATGGTTGTCCTCCAACGGACAATGACGGAAAGCTTACTTTTGTTTTCATTTTCCTCTTGCACGTATCAGTCACGCATGTGTGATCAATTCTCAACTCTTAGTATTTATAAAACTATAGCAGCACCAAAACAAATCCTGTTTCCCACCACTTTAAGACATCGCTTCCACATTCGAGTCCTGGTTTTGCTCACCCAATATACTTTAATTAGTGTGGTTTGGCAGGGGTGGGGGGAGGAGGGGAGGGTAAATACCAGGGTCACATACACATAACATTACCTATGACTGCTCATTATCGCTCGGTTACTGCATTTCCCTGCAATAATTAAAAGCAGGAACAATAAACATTACACTTTGTTGCTGTGGTGTATTGAATGTGTTTAATGGTCACATGTGACTTGAGCATATGGATCCTTTTACAGGTTGTTTGCTAATTTATTTATAAAAGGCTAATAAAGCTTAGCAACACATGCTTGAAAAGCAGCAGCGAACAAAAGAGCAGCTTGCATATATAAATAAAACGTTCGTTCACCGCTTTCGATTTACAAACTCGTACTGGATTACATAAGCGTAGTTTAAATTTTTTGGGGTGTCGTTTTGTGATCTTGCGGTTTTGAAGCCCCACAGGGAGATGCCGTTTGGAGGATTTGAGTCACTCGCAACGTGTTTGCCTTTAAACCGTGTCGTCTCGTGTGAGCGTGCGGACAAAGGCTCCAGAATAACGTGGGGTGTGGTGAATAAGAGGGTATATAGCTGGGAAAGCTGCGGTGAATACATCCCGAGTCATTACTAAGTGGTTTTGCTCATTATGATCAAACGCTTCAAACTCAAAGGTGATCTCATCCTATAAGAGAGGAGTCGTTTATTGAGGAGAGAAAGGGGAGGGAGGGTTGGAATCAAAGGATGATTCGATAAACGCTCTTGTTCCACACAGACACGAATACTGTGGGCTTCTCTGTATTGAGGAATTCTCCATCCATATCCCGGCTTATTGTTTAGGCCAGCGTGCCGCAGTATTGTGAGCAACGAGGCGGATAAAAAAGGGTCAACCTCATCATGATCTGGAGATCCACGGAGCACATTTTATGATACATTTATTTCCGCCCTAATCAGTCTTGCACTAGCAGTTCACAGGATTTTGTCTTTACTTGCAGTACAAAATCATATCGCTGCTGTTTTTGTTTATGCACCCCCTTGCTCTTCTAAATAATTCATTTTCCATTTGAGATTTTACTTTGATGTTTTGGTTCTCTGTTGTATAAAGAGTGTAAGGAAGGTCATTTGTCTTCATGAACTTCCAAAGAAGAAGAGTGGTTCGGCATGTAAACACACTTTTAAGCCTTAAGAAGGGGTAAAAGATGAAATACAAGACGCTAGGCTAACCGTTTCCTCATCTGGCAACTACATTGCAGTTACAAATTCATCGTCTCATTGACATGTGCATTGTGGTGAATGGCCGATGAGACTTATTATATACAAGCTCACAATAAATTCTGTAGAATCAATTTGACTCTATTTAGAGTGGGACCAAATAGACTCAATTTTTGAGTCATATTTACACAAAAAAGAATTGAAAATAAATAAAAGTCAATCAAGGCTTGAGGGACAAACTCACGACCTTCAGCTTGTGAGACAGATCTATTCCCTGAGCCACGCAGCTCCTGCTATGGGTTAGTATATAACTCGTGTCAGATGGAATCTTCCTCTCCAAGAGACATCATTTTTGGTCTCCTCTTGAAGATAAGCAAACAGTAGGAGGGGCATAGCTCAGGTGGTACTGTGGCAGTCTCCCAAGCTGAAGGTCGTGACTTCATTCCTCAACCTTTGAGTGACTTTTTTTTCTTCAATTCTTTATTTTACTCTCTTCCAAGTGTAAATTTGGACTACTCTAAAACGGAGTCTATTTGGTCCCACTCTAAATGGAGTAAAAACAATTCTAGATAGAGTCAAATTTACTCTACAGATTTTTACGTGTAGGCAAGTTATATAAGCAGTCACCACAATCAGTTGATCCCCTAAATTTGTCAGGTTGCTTCCTAATTGGCTATAATTCCTTTTCACATCACAGACTTCATATACATGCAGTCAAAACCCAAATATTGGCAATGCAGTGGGTTATGAAAGACGATGTAAACACTCTCAAAAACCTGAATATGCTCCCGAATAAGACCCCTGGATTACCCGAATATTTGGTCATATAATCGCAATCAGAATACGTTGTTTGAAAGGATCTATTCACAAGGAATCATATTCCTTTTAGTGCAGGAATTACTTGTATGTGCCAGCCATCTTACATTGCCACTCTCTAAATGAGTTTCACTTGAATGCGTTGATTTCTCAGTGACGTTTTTTTCTGTCTCTATGGCAAAAATGTCACAGTGTGTATATGCACACACATATATTCTGTGTATCTGGCGGGCAACCCAAAAGAAATACACAAGTAGAGATAAACAAACATGGCGACAAAGCGCAGAACAACACTTTTGGAACAAGGAGGAATCAGACTACTAAAATAAATTTTTGTGTAAATACTAGGGGTGTGACAAAAAAATCTATTCTCATAGGAATCGTGATTTCCATTTAATACTATTCAGAATCGATTTTAAATGTCCCAAAATCGATTTTATTTAAATTATTTTATACTGTCTTGCCTTTGTCTGTGAGTGCCTTTATTTGGAGCGCTGTTCATGTTGTACCCGGTTTGGCCACTTAGGGGCAGTGTGGTTCCACGCGGTCTAATACAATGTTAAGTTTTAGCCACATTAGAGAGTAGAAGGAAAAAGTCACGATCAAGTTATTCCAATAAAATTTGTTTTTTTTTCAGCGTGGAGCCATTCTTTTGAGTGATAAAAGTGCCGCGAGTAGTGCGCTAATTAGCATTAGCGAGTCAGACTGGAGTAGATCATTACAATTCCTTGCACATCTATAGATTGAAGCAAAAATCATTGTCAATCAAATCATTTTGAATAAAAAATCATTCCTGATCGAAAATCGATTCTGAATCGAATCGCAGACCCAAAAATCGGAATCGAATCGTGAGACATTCAAAGATTCCCACCCCTGGTAAATACATTGTCGGGATATGCATACGGGAGTAACTGTCCGCTCACACATGTTAACAGGTTATCCAGAATGTTTCACAAACTGGAATTGTGACCTTAATCTGAATATTGACTGTATTTAAACGTAGTCACAGCCATGTAGTCTGTGGCTCCCCTGCGTAAGAGTTTGCCATAGTAAATATTCAACAGGTTTGTCATTTGTGATTAACCTGAAAGGGGGAAAATCAGTGACTAATCAGTCAGGATAATCCTTTTGTGACGTCCAATACTCTGTCCTTTGCTGATGATAATCGCAAGGGAGCGAAGATGCCCATATTGTTAACATACCCCACCCCACTTCATGCAAAATCTTCATTGAGGGGGTGATATGCAATTGATCCAAATTGTGAGGAAAGTTGTGTTACAATGCTAAACTGGACCAATTTGACTGACACTTCAGGCGATTGAAAATCCTGCAGCCAAGCCTCTAATAAGCCTGCAAGCTGATGATAGCACAGAGCGTTAACTGCATTATCAGTGGAGCAAATGTGTGTTGGGTCTCTTGTTTATGAACTTGTCTTGTCCACGGTCGCTGGAACAACAAGTGTGCCCAAAGGAGCAAACGTGGCTTGTTTGGGAGGTTCTGGTGGAAAGTGGACGCTGTACTGCCCTCAATTGCCCCCGTAAAATGACAGATTAAAGATCTCCTGGTACCCGTCAAATCCAATTGCCCTCGATCCAATCCACCATGCGCTATCTGAAAGATGTTTATAATCTGGGTTTTGCAATATGGTGTTCTTTGCTCTGTGGTCAACGCACACTGACTGGCATGTATTTAAGAAGCATAGTGAACTTAGTGTTAAATGTAGAGTGGAACCTCAACATTCACATTTGGAAACCAACCAGAACATTTTGGGGGAAATGTGTCTCTCACACAAAAACTGAGACTTTGGCACAGTGAATATCAAAAGGGTACCAGTGATGGCAAAGAGGGGAAATATGATGATGACCACAGAACCAGAAATGGAACTTATTATGATGTAGCGTAACATCAAAAAGAGTCCATGTGTTTCTGTTCAGACTGCTTGGTAGAATACATTATTACTATGACAACAATTGGCCAAATATATATTTTTTTCATTGTTTTCTACAGGAAAATTTGTTATGAAATATGAATAAAGTGGCGGTGGACAGCTGGTGGTTGACTTTAAGGTCAAGTGTAAGTAATAGAGTTGTATTACCACTGCCAGTGAGAATGTTTTCATCACTATTCATTATTTAGGACAGTTACGCACAAAATACCGGTACTCTTCACAAAACTTTATCTAGAGGGTGAGGCAGGATCAGATGAATCCACTACCGGTATTCAATTTTGGGTCAAAAAAGAGACACAAATAACATTTTATATCAGTTGTCCTTATCTTCTTCTATCTGACATTTTAGTTTATATTTGGACAAATGGCATGTTCTGAATGGTATTTGGAAGAAATGGAAATATGTCACGATGCCCACAAAACATTTTTCGACTAATTAGCGTGGCATTTCGTAATTTGTGATGGATTGCATCTTCAATCGATTTTCAAAGCTTCCAAAGTTCTCTTGTTGTTTTGGCCGTGTGTGCGTGAATCTTACTGCAGATGTTCAGTTAATGTAAGCAGTGAAATTGGATACGAGTCAAGTAGAGTTTCACTCCAACAATTACCTCTCAACCTGAAACTGGTCCTTAATACAGATAAAAACAAATGCATGGAGCATTTGGGAGCAAGAATCATTACAAAAGTGGTTTAGCCATCACCATGGCTAATAGGAAAACAAATTGAAAAAGTCACACAATACAAATATCTGGGCATATGGTTAAACTCTCATAAACTAATACAGTATGTGAATGTCACATGACCAAACTCAGAAAAAATAAAATAAATAAAAAATACGCTGTAACAGTCGTTAACTGAGCTCTTAGGCACTGTGGTGTCATTTTCAGTCGACAGCAAGTGGCAAAATGGCCGCCCCCTGAACTAGGAAAAAAAATGGTGGATTTTTGTGTTGTTGCCTAATTTATATTGCACAAATGCAATATTAATCAGTATGTCGTCTTTAGACGAGTGGGGACGCATTGAACGTATGGTTGTAAAAAATAAAAAAAAATTCCCCTTCCCCTTCAAAACTCATATTGATCTCCTCACAAATAACCTAAAGTAAAAAACAGATGGTCAAAAGAGTTTATTTTTTTTTATTTTTCTCTCATTAGTTTTGGACTGATATGGCACTGTTAAAGACAGGCCTGAAACCACTGGACAATTTTTTGTTGTTATTTTTTTCTCCATTGCCGGCAACAGCTACTCCGCCAGCCATTGTACTTTATACCATAGGTGGGATGGACACTTTTATGTGTACAACAAGATATGCGCTGGCTCATTTCATTTACAAAGCCTTGAAAGGCATCATGTCACCGTACATCATCACTTTAATAAAGTGCTCTCATTATAACCACTCCACACGTTCAAGTGAACGCTTTACTGGTTAAAGTTCCTGCAGACTACGAAAGAATTTGGTAGAAGCGCTTTCAGTTGTTTTGCTGTGTATTCCTGGAATTCTGTCAAACACAATTGTTACCATTTACCATTTCAGTACGATCAATAACTATTTTGCTTTTGAAAAGTAATTGTTTCTGTCTCATGTCCTACCACCATTGAAAAGTCGAAATTTAAAAATAGGTTTGAATGAATGAAAATGGTTGTAAGATACAAATAACTACTGGATATAGCACTTTTTGAAGTCAACTTTTTTGCTAACAGCATAAATGTACGATTCTAAAGTTATTTTGGAGGTTGTTTGGAGGAGGTTTGAGGGTTCAGCCGCAGTATGTTCTCTTTTCTAGAGTGGGACTGTATATAAGATTCCTATTTTTTTATATATATTTTTTGCTTCCTCCAAACCCCCTTCCCCGCGAGAAGTTAGATCAAGAATTTAGAGGGCGAATTCAGCTCACTACAACTCATCAAGTCTGACAAGAAACACCGATCCAGACCCCCCCCCCCCCCCCCCGCTTAAATTTGGGGGAAACAGGACGCAGAATCGCTGTTGCTTTTTTTTAGAAGAATAACAACCTTGAAATAAACATATCCAGAGTGAGGAAGGTTTTCTATTCAGTCTGGAGTATTTTAAAATGCTTACTATAGCACTTTGTTTTAATTCAGTCCCCAGCGGTGCATGTTTATCTTTATCCAAGTGTTGTGTCACTGCTTTGTGCGCAACAAGTTGACTATTTTCCACAAATGGAAACAAATGCTCATTGTTCCTGTGTTAAAAGGAAGTAGGCACAATACAGGAAGTACAAAAGAGAAAAATCCAATGATTCCAAGCAAGTGTGGCTAATATACAGTCTATTTCTGTTTGGCGCTTAGTTGCTATGCAAAACCTTTCCTTTCAATAATGTCTTAGGTTAAGGTGTACTGTATTTCAGGGTTAACTTTTGAGGAAAAGAGAAAACAGGGTCATCTGTGCGTGCCAGTGAAAGGAAACCTGTCATTCATGCGCACGGCCTGGGACCGCCACTATTTTTAGCACCCTGGAGCACAAGCCTAACCTAACACCAAACACAGACGCAATAAATAATAAATCCAGCAAAGAGGACGATATTATCCTCGCTCAAGGTTGGTTGGTTTGAAGGCATCGGTTTTTGAAGCAGCTCATGAGAAAAAGTGAGTATTAAAATAAAATAAAAAAATGAAGAGAAAAAAAAGCAAGCTGAAATAGATGTGAGCGCTTCTCAGAAGTAGCCCGGCAGTGAAGTGTATATTTTCCCTGAGAGAAAGATAAAAGAAGTCCAACCGAGTGAGACTTGTGCTGCGAGATGGTTTTTCTAGCATGTGCTGTCAGCAGCCAGTAATCAAAGCCCTTACGCACGCCTGCGTTCTCATCCAAAATATCACGATCGCCCTTTGGTGGAGATGGCGAAAATGGCCGCGTGTTTTCTATTCGCTCGAAAGTCCAATCGAGTGCTCACAATTTTGAAATCAATAACACAGACACACTCTTGTACTCAGAGTGACGGATTGTCCTCATGCTCGGTTGAATCTCTTCAGATGATTGCGCTTCTTGCTCGTCGCCATCGTGTCGCCGCGTCTCATTTTCAGCAACAGAACCGCCGCCTCCCACGATAATGGCGGCTCTTCACAAGTGCTGGCTCCAGCTAAATGACATTGACTGAAAATTTACAGCACAGTGCGCAAACTGGCAGGTGATGCCAGAGAAGCATCACATCATTTCTAGCTAGCCAAAACATACCCTGTGCCTGTACACTATGTATTTGTCTGGCAAAGTCTAAGCTGTAACAAACAAATACTCTTTGGACAAAAGTCTTGGGACACCAGAGATGGACTGGGAACAAAATTTGGCCTAGAAAAGTATTTGCCAACGGGGTGGGTGTTGTTGGGTTTACGAACAACGGACATGCGCTACATTCTAATCGTCGTCGGGGCGGTGGGGGACGGCAGCCGACATCCAGCGACATTTGTCACCGGGGGAAGGGAGTATGCACGACAGCAATATTTACCATCGGGGGGGGGGGTCTAAAAAATGGACCCGCTATAATGAATCAATCAGGAGTTCGGCAAATATTTTGGACAAACCTATACAATTTTGTGCCAACAATTCTATTTTCTATTTGTAGTATAAAGCAATGTCAGTAAAGGCATACCATAAAATCCCGTGAATACCACGAACCCCCCCTCCTCAATCACCCTCAAAAAGCTGTTTTTTCTCTGTATTTGTTTTCGATACAGTCCCTGCAGCTGGTATTCTTTCAGAGTGAATAATATGAATGAATAAATACTGAAAGCAAAGCAACCGATAGGTGTAAATGCTTGATCAGACTTATAATTAAGGTCTTTCAAAGTATTTTTAAAATCATGTTTTCGAAAATCTTGTTCTGGCACTGTGCGTTCTTTTAGTAAGCAGTTTTTTTTTCTTCCTTTGCTTTTATAATCGCTTTAACTCTTTTTTTTGTTTATACATTTTTTGCCTTTAAATGTACTTTAAATCACAATATGAGAAGCGTTATAGAGTTATTTTGTCTATGAAATGCACTTTAAATCCGTGATTCTCTTTCTTTTGTTTTTTTTTTAACCCTACATACTGCCTAGGTACTGGTAAACGTATATTAACAATGTGAAAAGTTTCACATTTTCTGACAAAGTTTCCCCCCCCCCCCCCCCCAATAAAGTGTTATTCATGGGATTGTACAGTACTTGGATGAGTTTAGTGTGGAGGAACACCTAACTATTGTGAGGTGTAACGAATATCGTGATACAGAGGACAACTCCCAAATAACAACAATTAGCAGAGACAGATGGATGGTTGGATAAGTCAGTCGATAAGAGTCCTATATTAATTTGGATAACATGCAGAATAGTTCCTTTCAACCAAACACTTTTACTCAATTTTCCTTCTTTAATCAAAATCTGCAATACCAATTGTGTACTGTAATATAATTTGACAGCTTGGTGATGAATTGAAAATACAGTCCATGCTTTTACTTTTACGTCTTAAAGGGTGCTTGACTTTTTCATCACACTAAAGGTATGTTGATTTAAGTTTTTGAATATTTGTATAATTATGAAAAAAAACAGGAATTTTCTGCATTGATCTGAATATATTGGAGGTGTAGTTTCAGGAATTTTGATGATTGCAAGAATTTTTGATTGCTTGACCTTAGCGGAAGTCTGCACCGTTGTAGTTGGTAAAGACTTAATAGAAATTAATATAACCAAACACCAACCTAACTAATTAATTTGTGGAAAAATAAAAAAAATTAAAAATTGCAAAAAAAATTGCATCTTTAATGAAGCCTGTTCGGTGTGTGTTGTGTCAGGACTAGTTTTTATTTATTTATTCATTTTTTGAGTGCGTCACAGGCCTCCTTTTACACACGGATCCAATTTATCCGCCTGTGTCTTTGACACAGAACCTAGCGATCTTCGACAACTGTGCTCAGCGTCTCGCAAACAGATGATTATAAGTGTGACAAGGTCAGTGACTGATGTGTCGTCAGGTGTTAAACTTCCAATCTCCCCGACGTGGTGAAATACACGCCTGTTCAGGCTGTGATACTACCTCCAGAAAATTGCTGGGTTCACCTTGTCCCCAGGCAGCACAGTGGACTGTGGTTCTTGGCTCTGGCTTTCCTGTGTGGAGATTGCATGTTTTCCTGTTTTTTTCTCTGGATAAATGGATGGATGGATACTCTGGTTTCCTCACACATTCCAAAACATGCAGTTGGGGACATCAAAGACTCTAAATACTTGTTCATAGGTGTGAATGTGAGTGTGAATTGTCTACATGTGTCCTGCGATTTGCTAATAATCAGTCCAAAGTGTACCAAAGTCTTAGCCTACTGCTACTTAATTAGTTTGTGACATGTAAAAGCAGTTGTCTCATGTGCATCAAAGTATTCGGAGACTGAAAAAAAAGACGCTTCGCCGATTTAGAAGATGGAATAGCAAATGTTAATTACCTGACTGAATTTGGCGAGTGAGTGATTTCAATTATCTCAATATTTTCTGGTACATGTAAGTTACATAGGAGCTCTGTTGACACAATCTTAACACTAGCTACGGAT
Source organism: Leptonotus elevatus (assembly GCF_054856555.1). Classification (NCBI taxonomy): domain Eukaryota; kingdom Metazoa; phylum Chordata; class Actinopteri; order Syngnathiformes; family Syngnathidae; genus Leptonotus; species Leptonotus elevatus. The sequence goes on along the minus strand of NC_141239.1, from coordinate 21,693,491 downwards.
AACATATCACTTACTAGAAGATTAGTTTCATAGATTCATAATGCTAGTGAACACGGCAGAAGAAATAACATAACTATCTACCGGGTGAGAATCAATTGTTAACGCTAGCTAGCTTGTATAGCTAACGGTAAATCACAAAAAAATGAACACTGATTAAAGCCACAGTGTGTAATCTTTAGCACCATCTAGTGGTGAACTAATAATACATTGAATTAAAAAAAACACTTTTGATTTCAATAATATAAAATATATATATATGGTCTATCACATTAATGTACATATTTTTATATAACCGTAAGTTTAGTAATCACTAATTATATTACACAACTGGAGTTTCGCCTTACAAGAGGCTGCCATGTTTTGTTATCATTTTCTTGCTACGGATGCCCAAAGAACAACTTCGCTAATGTAGTTAACCCTGGTTAACCCAATTAGTCGACCGCCGCTTACCTTCCACAGCTGGGGCCTGGAGGTGGTCCGCGGCTAAGTCCCGTGATTCGGGCTCCTGTCGCTTGTCATCTTCTGCTTTGCTCTTGCAAACTTTAACTAGTTTTTAGATTTTTACCAGCTTCTCCCGCTAGCCACTTTTGTTAGCCACTCCAGCCTTTGGCTCTGACAAACTCCCACTAGCCGCTCTTGTTAGCTGTTCCAGCTAAATCTGTCTCGCTCGGTCTTTCGCCGTCGCTCGCCGAGATGCTCATTTTCTCAAGCAAAATAAGAATTGGTGGCAGGCTTGTGAAATGTGGTTTCTGAGCCACCATATTGTGCGTGGTTCTGCTTGCTTCTAAATGCATGCATTTTGGCCGCATTCTATGCTATAGCGACATCTAGTGGTACCTTTTTACACACTTCAATGCTAATACTTCTTTCTCAAATCTATACAACTCATTTTCAAGACAGGTGGATGATGCTGAGGTGAGGAGACTGACTGGAGGCTGAAGATAAAATTGCCGCAAGCTAACAAGATTAATTATTCGTGCTAACTAACTTTTTGAGACTGATTAGCTAGCTAACAATGTTAGAAACAGAAATGGATATAAGGCTGAACAATGCTGTATAAAAGAGGCTGTTTACATAAGCTTTCTCAGGGCATTGACTTGATCATAATTGGACTGCTCTGTTGGAAGATGTTCAGCCTCTCATACAGTAACAGTAACATTTCTCCATCAGTTCATGCAACAAGGCTTGGTCAGGACTGCTCCAGCCTGAATTGGTGTGTACCACCCAACTATTTATGCTCCAAGTAGGAGGCCAACATAAGCTCGAAATAATGCTCAACTTCTTAACCGATGGCATTGTAAATTCTACTTGAAAAGCTTTTCTTCTGCATGTAAGCTGTGGCAGATGTGAAAAAAACACAGAATGATTTATACCTTTTTTCAAGACAGACTAGCAAAGGTGACCATTATTTCCAAAGCGTCCACGGTGGCCACATCAGTCGCTGTCAGACATGTTTGACTCGACTCAAAAGCACATTTCATGAGCTCACGTCAGCCCCGAGGACGGAGATGAGAGCGTACGGTGGATAGAACAAAAAATGCCTACTGTCAAAAGCTCATTGTCCCGGAATATTTCATGATATGTGCGCTCAGAGCGGGATTGTTTCACAGAGAAGGACGACCATCCTGCACACATGCACGCCATGAGCGCACTTGCAGGCAGGCACGCTTCATGTGAGACGATAGAAGGCGGTGAGACAATGATACGACGCTCATATTAAAAGCATTTATCCCTCTCCAGGCGCCAGGCTGTCTGACATGGGCTCAAATTGATTCTTAATTGGGTTTGCATGGACCCCGGATCTACTGTTGATGAGCGCAGGCCCAGCGCGGACATCTGCAGCAGCTTGGACTGCATGGGCAGGAAACGTGATAACACACTCGCCCCAGCGCGAGGAAGAACAGAACTGCTTCTTATAGAGTCCAGTTAAATAAGAAATGATGGAATCTGCACATGTGGGGAGCGGATTTAAAAGAAAGATCCGTCTTTTTGACGGAGCAGAACAAAACAGCGGAATCAAAAAGGGGATGGCATTCGTCATCGCAAGTCGCAACCGGTTGGCATTAACCAGCTGTGTAGCTTTTTTTTTCAGACTTATTTTTCCTTGTGTGCGCGCGAGGGGGGTTGCAATAAATCAGTCCGAGTTGCAGCGGAATGTAAGCCAGTCCTCTGGAACAGCTTGGTCTCGGTAGAGGTGATTTTCTCTTTTCTAGCCTGACATTCTTCATTATCTATTTTGGCTTGCCTTGCGTGCACGCTGGCTGCTGAAAAGACTGGTTAAAAACTGAAGAGGGAGGCAGACAAGGAGGAGGGTGGTGAGAGGGCCGCTCAAATGCTCCCCAATTGCCCCCCGGCTGCTGCCCCCTTTTTCTCCTGCAAAGCTCAGCATGCCTCCAATTGAAAAGGAAAGCAGGGAGGCCTGCCCTCTACCTTTGCCTGTCTAAGGATTTTCTTCTTCTCCTTTTCATATTAACAACAATAATGATGATCATTATTATTATTATTGTCGTTATTATTATTATTGGTAATCTCTAACTGTTAATGGCAGGAATTTTAAAGAGCACAGTCTAGACTTGCTCTATATTTAAAGTAGCCTAAAATATCAGTTCTGTGACCTGGTGGTATATTTAAATGAAGTGGACACGGTATATGAAATAAGATATACAGTACACACAGGGTGTTTCAATGAGCACTGCATTTTTAAAAACTGTTTTGCAGAGTAGCTAAAATATTTGAAACCGCCTTTAGTATGATGCAGTGCAGTTCTACGTGTAACACTAAGTGGGTTTCCATCCACCCGTTTTTATTCGAATTTTCAAGAAATGCAAAAATAAAAGGGCCCAAAATTAGCAAAAAGGTGTTTACGCTTGGAGGGGGTGGATTTTGAAGCATATCGAAAAAAGGATAATGCGAATTTTGGCTTTGGAAATAGCTTTTGCGAATAAACACTGACAAGACAGGATACATGTCGCACGTTTTACCGGATATTACGTCACACGTACGTTTGTAGTCACAAAGCAATGACGGATGATAAAGTAAGGTATGTTTGGGGGGGATGACGAAACAGAAATCTCTTTGGAATGAATTAAAGAAGCAAATGTTAATGCAATTTAAGATGGGAAACAGCAAAGAAACTCATGCCACGTCATCGCACGGCACAGTCGCTTCCTGTATTTCTTCTTCTTCTTTTAAATCACTGGTGGATCTCATCTCTATGATGTATATACCGCCACCTACAGCGGTGGAGTCCCCTCTAAATATTTGCAAAAGAAGAACAGATGGAAACGGGCAGAAGTTGCATATCCGTTTTGCGCATTTTTTGTAAATCCACCTAAAAAATTCGAAACAATTGAATGGAAACATGACTATTGTTAAATTAATAACTCTGGCAGTATCAACCAAAGCTGAACTTCTTTATTTTAGTTAAAAAAAAAAAAATTAACAGCTCTTGTATTGGATCACATTAGATTGTGAAAGTGTTACCAACAATAAGGCAGTTTAGTATATAAACCAATTATCAAGTGTAAGCTGCAAAAGCCAAAATTGGCTTAGCATTTATAAGCTTTTGCCTTCTGCACTGAGCGGGATATTTTTCATACAACAGCATGGAATCTCGCGTTGAGATAATTAGATACGGGACAGCGCCAGCCTTTTGTGTGCCGTGTAAAATACATGTCAGACAGCGATTATTGCTTTCAACACAGCAGGGCGGGAGAAGTGAGTATCAGCTGTTAATCTTCACACCCCAGTCCAGGCTTTATGCTATTCCCTTTCACGGAGGTGCCATCCCAGGGTCCCAGTTCTGACACCATGAGCGAAGCTGCGAAACTGCCGAGTTGACTTTGCCCGCCCGCCATCCCCTGTCAGGGTTGTAGCCCCCTTTTACGCTGACTGGAAAAGCCAGCATTTTCTTGCCTTTGCTCTGTGTTGCTGTTGTTTTACTGGACCGACAAGAACCGCAATATAAGCGTATTCTGCAATGCCGGGACCGAACCGTGAAGTTCAAGGTTCGATGGACACCGCAGGTCCAAATGTCTGATTTTGTGCTAAATTACTGACTGTCTATTTACATGTACATTTAAAATGAGACATACCCGATATAGCTGTTTAGCTGACAGAACACATGATACCACATGAATACATAGATTGCACGTAATTGGATCACAAGCATCAAGACTGCACAAAAGTAATCAATAATACATAAATACAGTAATACAAATATTAAACATTAATTTAAGGGGTGAGGTAAGTCCCCGAGTAATGCAAGTACCTTGGTTCAAAGAAATGCTTGAGGCAGTTCTTTCCTGCCTTGGGTACCTGCTTACTTTGTGTATACTGTACTGTCAAGGAGAAGGCCAACTTCAAAATAAACCTTACCTTGCTAATAATTCATGGACTTCAATGACTTGGGATGCTTTTATTCTGAAGTTGTTCCTGGCAGCATCTTGCAGCATAACGGCCGATTTGACACGTCTCCGACATCAATAACACAGCATTGTCCTGAAATCATATTCAATGGCTAATTAAGGAGACTTAAATAAAACTACTCAATTACGCTAAAACTGTATTATATGGCGCCTACTGCTGGTGTTGAGCAGCGGTTTCATCATTGGTGGCCAGCATTAGAGGTTAGTATCTAGCTAAGCAAGTGCAAGTAGGTTGGAGATAGGTAGCTGATTACTTCTCAAAGGCAGTTTGTTAGACGGAAATGACTTACTAATGTTTCTAGAGGGGAAAATAGCACAGTTTAAATTTAAGATTAAATTAAATTTAAAAAATGTTGATTACATAAAAATAAAAGCCAGTTGGTTGTTCATTATTATTAAGTTGTTTTTTGTCTTCTGTATTTATAATTATGCTTTAATTTTTATCCCAATACTCAATTGTTCAATAGCTAGATTTCAGTAGTACACCAAATATCCCAAAACAAAAATACTCAATAGCTGCAACCTTATAGACCACAGGTGTCAAACTCCGGTCCTGGAGGGCCGCAGTCCTGCAGGTTTTGGATGTTTCCGTTCTCCAACACAGCTGATATATGATCAGCTCATCAGCAAGCTCTGCATAAGCCTGATAACGATCCTGCTGATTGGAATCAGCTTGGGTTGGAAGAGGGAAACCTCCAAAACCTGCAGGACCGCAGTTTGACACCTATGCTATAGACCTTTTGCACGTGACATCACCGCCTTCATGGGAACGCCCCCTCCGGGATGCTGGACGGCAAAATAACCACTTGCATCTTTTTAAACCGTTGAAACTCGTAAAGCGTATCGTCCTGTATCTAATAAATTATCTTCTAAAATGGTCATATTTTGCTCTGCGGTAGCTTATACTTATTATTATTATTATTTTTTAATTTATTTATTATTATTTATTTTTTTGTAAAGAGCTCAGTATTGTTCATTCGGAAATGTCATCATCATTGCTCTTTATTTTATTTTTTATTATTATTAATTTTTTTTTGTGTGTGTGTGGGTGAGTATGTGTATGTGCGTGCGTGCGTGCGTGCGTGCATATGTGCGTGCGTGCGTGTATTTGTTAGCTCACCAAAAAACCTATTAGAAAGAATCTCATACCGTTCACCTAAACCGAACACCGCCGTCAGGAGACCCGAGGGGACCAAAGAAAACCAAGGAAGGTGAAATCCAGCACCGACCAGACACCACCCACCAGAACTCCTCCCCAACCCAAGAAACATCCAGACCCCAACAAATCCAAAAAACATAAAATCAGGGAGGCCTCAAGAGACCGAAGGAGAGACCGAGAAAAGGAAGGAAGGACAGACGAAGCCGCGTGAGATCCACAGACACCAGCCTCCACCGATTCAATGACCTGAGGAGGAAACAGATTGTGTCTGAGTTTCGGTAGATGCTGGTGTGGTGGATCTGGCATGCATGAAAATCTCCACCAAAGAGGGGAGCCGTCGACCCCCACCGGAACAGAGCAAGCGCAACACCTCAGGGCCCCCCAGGCCGCGGCAGCGCCAAAGGACGACCCCCGGGCCCCGCCAGGGCCACCGGCCGGAGAGCAAACCCAGGAGCAGGAGCGCCCCCCCCGCCCCAACACGGCCCGCGCCCCCGACCCAACGCAGCAGGACGGGGCACTGCAGGCCCGCCAGGCACCCCACCGGCCCCCAACCCCCGCACCCCCCACGACCCCCCGCCCCCCATCCACCCCCGCCACCCACCCCAACCCAGCCGCCCCCAGGTTCCCAATCCCCCAGACACCCCCCCCAGCCCCCCCCCCCCCAAGTTGTGTGGTGTATTAAAATTGGAGGGGAGTTGTAGGGTGAAGACGGTGTTTCCACCCTACCCCACCCCCCAAAGTGTGTTATGTGCCCTATATGTCTATAAAAGTGTATTGTGCAAACCTAGTGTAGTGAGTTAAGAGGAGCGACCAGCGGGGCCCTCCCCAACCGGGCGGGGGCAGGAGGCGCACCGGCCCACCAAGCCCCCACCCACCCCACCGGGACCCCGGCGGGCATATGGGACCCGTCCGGCAGGGCGATAGGGCTCGCCCCCCGGATAATGGGTCCCGCCCGAGGTGCCAGGACGCCCACTGGAGCGGGGCGGGCACGACATCAAACCCCAGCCACCCCCGCCGACCCCCGTAGCACCGAGACCCGGGCCATGGATGGAGCCCCCGGCCCAGGGGAGGGGAAGGAAGGCGTACCGGGGAGGGGGAAGGGAGGGGGGAAGGAGACGACAAGAAGGGCAGGGGGCAGCGGCAGGGCCGCAGAGAGAGGGGGAGAGGAGGAGGAAGGGTGACGAGGGAGAAGGGACAGGGAGGCGGAGGACGGGCGGGGAGAGGCGAGGAGGGAGAGGCAGCAAGGGGGAGGAAGGGGGAGGGGAGAGGGAACCACCGGGCACCCTGGCGGCCCACAGGCCCCGAACCGCGTCGCCGGGCCCAGAGCGACGGACCGCGCCGGAACGGCGCCGCCCCCGACACCAGGGAAAGCCCCGCAACGCAGCACCCCCCAAGAGACCCAGGGAACGGCCAAGACGCAGCCGCCACCCAGCAGCCAACAGAGGGGCAGACCCGCCCACGCCCAGCCAGGGGGGACAGCACCCACAGAATTAACCCACTGGCATGCCGTGAATCCGAATATCAACCCCTGGTGCCCATCGGAGGCGAATCCGCTCGATCCCGCTGGTAGCAGCCGGGTTCCTGACTATAGAAACACAACCATTAGTTACAAATTGCCAAATACAGAAACATCAATGCAAGTTATAACGCTGCTGTGGCTCTCGCTAACAGGCAGAATTAAGATCCAAGTTTAGGTTAAAAAATTCTATATACGTAGACCATGTTTCTTTAAATTTTGACATTTGGTTTTTATTTGAGGCAGATATTTTTTCCATTAAAATATGATTTATGAGGAGGTTAGACCATTGGTCGATATTCAAAGTTTGTTTATTTTTCCAGTTAACAAGAATTGTTTTTTTTGCGATAGTAAGGGCTACAAGTATAGATTGAAATTGTTTATGTGGTAAGTCAGTTGTTGTTAAGTCACCTAGCAAACACAAGTTTGGAGAGAACGGTATCCTACAGTCCAAGACAGCGGAAAGTTTTTCTCAGACTTTAGTCCAGAAACACATAACCGGAGTACATAACCATAAAGCATGAACATAAGTGTCTGTAGTGTTTTGTAAACACTGGAGACAAATGTCGGAGTCTGAGAGTCCCATTTTCTTCATCATATATTGAGTAATGTATGTTCTGTGAATAATTTTATATTGGATAAGTTGTAAATTTGTGTGCTTTGTCATTTTAAAAACGTTTTCACAAACTTGAATCCAAAAGACAGATTCCGGAGCTATAGACAAGTCTGTTTCCCATTTCGAGATGGGTAAAGACGTTTTATCAGTATATGAAAGTAACTTATATATTTTTGAGAGTTTTTTTGTTGTTGTCGGAGAAAGCTTGGTAATATCTTTAGCTAAAACAGGCGGTTGGAGCGTACCCTGGAGTGTTGGAATTTGTTTCTTTATCATACTTTTAACTTGCAAATAATGTAAAAGGTTTCCGTTTTTTATTTTATATTTTTGGAGCAAGGATGTATATGATATAAACATATTATCTGAGAAGAGATGGTGGAGATGTGTAATTCCTTTCTGCTCCCACACATTCAAATAAAACGATTGGTTGTTAATTTGAAAGTCGGGGTTATGCCATAGGGGAGAAAGCCCGCTGGGCTCCACTTGGGCTTTTGTCATTTCTAGTGCCTTCCACCAGGCAGTCAGGGTGGCGGAAATCATTGGATTTTTAAAGCAGTTATGTCGCTTAATCGATGTTGTAATAAAGAGTAAATCTAGGAGTCTGAGGTTATTACAATCCTTCTGTTCTAGTTCCAGCCAACAGTTAGTATCTCTATTGGGTTGTGCCCATAAAATAATATATTGTAGCTGGTTGGCTATATAATAGTGCATAAAATTTGGTGCCTCTAGACCTCCTTTGGATTTATTTTTCTGAAGAGTAGATAGACTAATCTTTGCTTCTTTTTTTTTTCCAGTAAAATTTTGTAACGGCTGAGTCCAACAACTGGAACCAGTTAGCCGTAGGTTTAAATGGAATCATTGAGAAAAAATAGTTTATTTTGGGTAAAACTTTCATTTTAATAGTGGCTATTCGTCCTATTAGAGAAATAGGAAGATTATTCCAGCGCTCCAAGTCACTATAAATGCTATCCAGAAGTGGAGTGAAATTTAAATTAACTAAATCAGTTAATTTAGGTGAGATTTTTATGCCTAAGTATTTTAAATTACCTATAGGAAATGAGTAGTATGGGTCCTGGCTTGCAGGGTTCCATGAATTTTCTGTAATAGGTAGAAGTGTTGATTTTGTCCAGTTAATAGAATAGTCTGATAACTGTGAGAATTTAGTTATTAAGTTAAATACTTCCCCTAACGAAATAGCAGGCTTTTCTAAATAAAGTAAAATATCATCGGCATATAGATTAATTTTATGTTCTGTTACCCCAGAGTGAATTCCTTGAATCATTCTTTCCTGGCGTATGGCTAATGCAAGCGGTTCAATAAATATTGCAAATAATAAAGGAGACAGTGGGCATCCCTGTCTTGTGCCTCTCTGTAGAGTAAAACTCTTAGATATAATCCCATTAGTAGTAACAGTAGCTTTAGGAGAATCATATAATACTGACACCCAGTGAATAAATGACTTCCCAAAGCCAAATTTATTTAAAACAGCAAAGAGGAAGGACCAGTTAACTTTATCAAAAGCTTTTTCTGCATCCAATGATATAATAACTGCCTTTTTATCATGCCGCTGTGACATACTAATAAGGTTAAAGAGCCTTCTAATATTATTAGTAGAGTGACGCTCTTTAATAAAGCCCGTTTGGTCGCTATGAATGATTGTCGGGATTACTGTTTCTAATCTAGATGTAAAAGCCTTAGTGATAATTTTAATATCAGTGTTAATTAGTGAAATCGGACGGTAACTTGATGGAAGGGTGGGGTCTTTTTCTGGCTTTAATAAAAGTTTAATTGCTGCTGTATTCATGTGTGGGCGTATGTGACCATTAGTTTTAATTTCTGTATACTACTCTTAAGAATAGTGGAGCAAGCATTGACCAGAAGTGCTTTAAAAATATAGCCGGATAACCATCCGGGCCGGGTGCTTTGCCATTTGGCATACTATCTAGAGCACTGTACAACTCGTTTATAGTAAGTGGTGCATCTAACATATCTTTATATTCAGTAGTTACCTGAGGTATATTTAAGATACTGAGGAATGCCTCAATATGCTCTGGGTTAGGTTTATTAGTTTCTGAGTATAGGTTGTGATAATAATTATAAAAAATTTGATTAATTTCTTCTGGTGACTTTTTATAAGATGAATATGATATAATTTTACCTCTAATTACTGCTATGCGTATTTGAGCTGGAGATAGGTCTGGAGAGTCATTTATTTCCAAAAAGTCTGCCCATTCTTTTCTTATAATTTTGTCAAATTCTGCGTCGTTTAGTAGTGAGATGTTAAAACGCCATGTAGGTGGTGGTTTAAAGGTATAATCAACTTGTAGGGAAAGGGAGACTGGTGCATGGTCGCTAATAATAATAGGATGTATTTTTGTAACGGTTTTATCAGCAATAGAATTATTTGTAAGAAAAAAATCAATTCTTGAAAAGGACCGGTGCACAGCGGAAAAGAAGGTAAATTCCTTCTTATTTGGGTTTTTAAGTCTCCAGCTGTCGACGAGGCCAAAGTCATCCATATATTCCCCTATTACTTTTGTAGATTGTGATCGCCTTATACATGTTGTTTTATTAGAACGATCTATTAATGGATTTAAGGTTGTGTTAAAGTCTCCTCCAATAATAATAGTAGAGTTCGCTGCTAATTCAAACAGCTTAGAGAAAAATTCATGGAAAAAGGCCGGATCATCATTATTAGGGGCATATAAATTACCGAATGTATATATTTTATTAAATATAGTCACCTGAATAATAATGTATCGGCCCTCTGGGTCTGTTATTGTATTATTTAGAGTAAAGAGTAAATTCTTATGTATGAGTATACAGACTCCCCTTTGTCTACTGTTATAAGGGGCAGAGTACGCTTGGCTAAAATTTTTATCATTAAGTAATTTTTCTTCAGATTTTTGTAGGTGGGTTTCTTGTAGGAGGCAAATATCTGCTTTTAATTTTAAGAGATGATCTAAAGTTTTTATTCTTTTTGCCTGTGAGCGAGCGCCACAAACATTCCAGGAAACCAGAACTAATTTATGCATACAAATAATATAAACTCAGTCCTATGTATATATCTGTATAGGCCATTTGCCACCACTGGCATGTTATAGGATAGAATCAAAGTGGTTAGGTGATTTATATAGTTTGTGTAAAATATGAGGTAACGTATAAGGTAATGTGTAAGGTAACGTGTAAGGTAACGTGTAAGGTAACGTGTAAGGTAACGTGTAAGGTAACGTGTAAGTAAATAAAACAGTGCAAAAACGAGTAGGGAGGTGAAAGTGAAGGAAATTAACAGGGGATTAAACATAACAATACACCAGTAACCCAAGCGAGATTTTTTTATTTAAATATACTTTTAGATATAGTTGTGTATTAATATTATATTTATAATATAGCCTAAACATAATAAGTATTCATATTTTTGGTTTTATAACCACATATACAGTATATGTATACACCTAGTAATCAAACTAAGTTTAGTTCCACCAATGCCAATTAGAACAGCCAGGGAGTGGAATTGGGGTTCCGGAATAGTTGGCCATCGATATATAACTTATCAACGGCTATCGTAGTCCGTTTACCCTCCTGCCTATTTTGTTTCATTATAGGAAACAGTACCTTTCGCCGCTCATTGATCTCTCTCGGGAATTGATCATTCATTCCAAATGAGGTCCCTTTAAGCTCCCGTCCTTTACTTTTAACAAATAATTTCTGTTTAAAATGCTCAAACTTGGCAATAATAGGACGGGGTTTGTTGCCCCTACGGGCTCCAAGCCGATGTACCCGGTTAAAAGAGATGTTATTTACAGTCTCCTGAGGAATTTTTACTGACGTCGTTAATTTTTTTTTTATCTCAACCTCTGGGTTATCAGAGGTATTCTCGGATATACCTGAGAATATTAAATTCTCCCGCATACTACGGGATCTAAAACTGTTTCTTTTAGCGTTTTATTCTCCTTTTTCATAGTTTCCAGCTCGGCTGAAACAGCCGCGAGTGAAGAGTGTAGCTCGGCATTTTCCCGTTGAAGGACACTTACCTGCTGACTGACGAATTCCAGGCTTACCTTTAATTCTTTGACGTCCTCGAGGATGAGGCCGAGGACGTCAAGTTTTTTATTTATGGACTCCAGCACACTGACCGAAACGTCCGTAGTGGTTAGGTCGTCCGTGTCCGTCGCTGAGTCGTTTTTCCTCTTCTTCGAAGAAGGTTTCTTCGACGGTTTCTCGACGGAAGGATCCTCCATCGCGCAGCTGTAAAAATATCCGTCGATGAAACGTTCAAGGTCCTCCACGTTGGGTGGTATTTCAGATCTGCCGGATGAAAGAGAGAAGAGAAAAGCCAAGATATATGATGGTTAAATTTGGATTAGTTTAGTATAATAAAGCTAGTTCTATCTTAGCAGCAGGGCGCCGCCATGTTAGGGTTTCTGGTCTCGCTGTAGGTAGCTTATACTGATAGACAAGGGTGTAAACCAAACTTTCTTTTTTAATCACATATCTGCTGATGAAGATAGAAGACGGGTGCATAGCAATTGAAAAGACTGGCAGCCTTCAAAGTATTCACGGATTTGCAGTGGTCATTTTTTACGGGGTTAAGTAGACCACTGCTCATAAATTTTACTAGCAAACATACACTAACAACGATTGTAACAGAGGTGTCGAATTACAACATCGTAGGGCTTGGCAATAAATCAAATTAATTCAATTAATAGTCATTTTGAAAATCGAATCGTTGAAAATTTGCTAAATTGTGAAATCAAATTTTCTCTGCTGGATTATTAAAAGTAGTTGTTCTTATGTGTTTTGTTAAATCCAGATGTTATTGTGGGTGGTAATTTTGCTAACTATGAATGTTAAGTTTCTGTTAAAAGTGATTTAGAATGATTTACATTATTGTTGTCTGAACATTTTGCACAGGAATTATTTTTATAAACGTTTGTTGGGTTTATTAGATTAAAATAGATTAAAATCGTAATCGTCCTGAATGATTGAAATGTTTTTAATATTTATGGCCCATATCGCCCAGACCTACAACTACGTGTGTTTCAAATCGCATTAACAAGCCAAATAATTACCGTCCAGTCGAACGGCACATACACAGGCTATGCTATTAATTCCATAGAGTTCAACATAGGACGGAATGTGTAAAAAATAGGGACAGTCTAAAACGCGTAATGTAAAAAGATAATGGATGGATGGATAAAAGCTACAACTTTTTTCACTTTTTGAAATGATTTATCTTAGTAAAAAAAAATTATATCACAAAAAAACATTTGGACATTGGTGTATAGAGTTTTTATAGCTACTGTACGTTTTTGCTGTAGATTGACAGCGGGTGTTTTTAAAAAATCTTTATTTGTTCTGTTTGGGCAGACGCAGTTGTTAATACGTCACGCATTGTGCAGCTGAAGAGCAAAAAAAAAAATCTGAATTGTATCAACTCAAACTATACAGTGTAAATCCACCCTTAATTAAACTTGGCGCTTAAAGATCCCGCACTATACTTGACCACTTGCCTCTTCAAGTGTCAACAATGCAACTCCCCCCTCTTGTGTGAGGGTCATAAACCGCCGCAGGCACCCCTGACTTTTTGTTTTAGCAGCCTGCTGGGGTGGTCTTTCACCAGCCGCATCCTGGTGTGGGCCACCATCAAGCCAGCAGCAGCAACAGGCCGGTGTGCTGCTTCTATTCTGGTCACCAACAAGAGGAAGAAAAAAAAAACAGTATAGAAGAAACCTGTTGCAAGTAAACACATGGTGGTCTCTTCCTTCCTTTTCAAAGCACTCAAATCCATTTTAAAGCACAAGCGAGGAATTTACAAGGCAGCACAGTAAAGTGCTTCTTGGAGCGGGATTCACTCACTACAACCAGGTGGTTGAGTAGCGACACAAAATAACTTGATTACATATAGGACGAAGCGTGCTAAAAATGCCATCATGTAAACGTCGCCTCACTCAATATGGCTGAGAAATTCATGATTTAATGGGCCGCAGATTGCTTTTCCACTTCACAGTAACAGTAACATTCCAATGTTATGCGATAACCAAAACTCTGCGGCAGGATGTGGCCGCTCCGTACATAAAAGATTGGGGATCCATTTGTTCCTGTAAGCCCCCTTGTTGGATCATGCGACATTCCGAGATGCTTCGCGTGAATTCAGAGTGGGCCACTTAGACCTTTCACCGCATTCCGCCTTTGACCAAATGCCTCAGCTTGCTTTTACCGGGTGGTGCTCCACTTCGTCAATTTTTTTTTTTTTTTTTTTTTTTTCAACAGAGTTGGAGAGTCTGCCTCTAGATTTGTGGCCTGTTGCGGTGCAACACAACAGCACCACAGGGAACTTCACACAAAAAAAAGACTCAAGTTTTCGATAGTTCAAACATAAAAAAAGAAAAAAAAAAGCAGACATGTTTGATTGGATGGGGTAAACTGGTGGGATTGGGAGGGGGGGGGGCGTTACAGGCTGACACTTACGTGACCCCACTGACAGGTGAAGACGCAGCTTGAGACTTTTCTGCTTTCAAAAAAAAAAAAAATTAACAAGCTCAGCCTGGGATTGTTCACCACACACATGGCAGTGTTTTGCAGCCCTCGCGCTGGCAAATGGCATGACACCACTGTGCTGCATAATAACACACTACAAGGACATTTTTGGAAATGCGCGCAATTGAATGTGTTGCGTATTTCAGACAAAGAAAAAAGCTTTAAAGATTTAAGGTTATACTGTTTTGAAATATAGGATTCGTGCTTTTTGGACAGGAGTCAAATGACAACATTTTTGAAAATGTAACTTATTTCTGAACATATATTGACAGTGTCAGTGGTGTTTTTAGATTGTTAACCAACAGGGGTAGGACAAAAAAAACAATGGTGCAATGTATTATATTATTTTACTGTTATGATACAGTATCAACATACCAATATCAAACATCAATATTATTAGTACTGTAACATTGAGTGGTACTTTAATAGCTTCAATATTTTTAAGTCCAGCATGATTTTTTTTTGTAGTAAATGAAAAGACAAGTGCACCACTAAAAGCTCAAACAGTCTGAGCCCTACTTTCGAGAGAGGCGTCCCAGTTCTCGCCGTGAAAAAAGAGCACATCTCATTTAGCTTGTTTGTGAATTTGGTAGACTGCGCTATACCTTGATAGGTGTTCCAGTGTGTTCTATTGCACACCCCTGGCGCATCTTTCAATTTGGTGACAGGAAGTAGACTATATTTTAGACTCGCTGATGATGCAGGTGGTGTAATGCAATTTGGGTGGATTTGATCAAAGCGCAGGCAGGCAGATTCTGAGCTTTGTGGGCGTGAGTGGTGCATGTCATCATATTTCATTCAGAAATATGTCAGCAGCATTAAACAATCCCTGCGAATCAACGTAGAAATTAATTCAGTGAACAAATTATTATCATTATATTAAAAATAGTGAACTGCAAATACACTTGGAGCATGTCAATCTCCTGTATGGACTCCAGCGAGTCCTTCTTTCATGTAGACCGTGCACCTCTCACTACATTTAAATGAGTGGAGCTGCTTCGATTGGCCGGTAGTCAGCTGCATTCCCTCCCACAATGATGCATAACTGCACAAACACCCTCTTCTATCTGCGCTAGTCTGGCAAAATACCAAAGGAAAGAAAACTTCATCCATGCGTAGTTGCGTTAGACTTGTGCTGCGCACGAAAACAGAGCCCTCTGACTTTAAGTGCCTCTGAAGTGAAAATAGATGTCCTATTAATTTGACACACCTAAACACTACAATATTGAAAAGCTCTGTCAAATTTGAATGATTAAAAAATAGCTAAAATTGAGGCTTCAAAATTGTGAAAAAGCTTATCCACGCTGTGACAACGAGGCACTCTTCAGTGGCCACGCCAGCGCAAAGCTCACAAGGTAGCTGTCATGTCAGATTTGTTTTCCCCTTCCTCACTCTTCCACCTTTGTCTCAGTGACGTGCGAGCACTCAGGGCCCACAACAAGGCACTCTAAAGGAGCTGAACCCGGCTGTCACGACAGGCTTTTTTTCTGTCTAAATTAAGAAGAAAAAAAAATGTGGGCGTGAAGGCATAGCTATCTAACTGTACTTTACCATTGTGCCGGATAACTGCTGATGCACACAAAGGCTCTTGAGTTCTTGGAGGGGGGGACCCATGCCCAAATATTGCTCAGTAAAAAAAAAATTCAGATTGGAGTCCAGGAAATGTAAGGAAAGCTCGGTATTAGATATAAGCTACATATTGGAAGGGAACCAATATGGTTCAGGTTCCCAACTGCTCATTGTAGAGCTTGTGTATCTGTGCAGAAGCTGAGACATAATGCAATTGGAAGCGTTCCCACGAGAATTGAGTGGGGTGAGGGATGAGCTGAATGAAAAGTTAGGGACCATATACTGCGTTGGTCTATTTTCCAGCCATGTGGAAAAACCTCAACACACACAAAAAGGTAAATCCTGCATAAAGAGTGTTTGTGCAACTTTCCCATAATTTCAAAGCAGCTAGTGCATATTATTTTCAAATTTATTTAAATTGTATTCTTTATTATTCTCTAAAGGGAGCGTTATCAAGTAACCCAAAATTAAATCAGGAGTTTCTATTAATTAGAGCACCTTAGTTTTTCTCTTAGAATCACTTTACCTCTCAAACGACACACTTTGGTCTGTATTGCAAATTGGGGATTCGATTTAGCATTCTATCTCATATGAAAATTAAGATACGCTACTTTACAGACTTTGTTGTGAGCCATCAGTGGTTTCGGACCACTTGTGTCCTATTTAATAAATTTTGAAGGGACATCTTTCCCATGCAGGCAACAGTGTTGGCAGATAGCAGTTCTCTGCAGTTCTCAGGTTCAGTGTTCTGTATTAGTATATCAACTCTGGCCAACAATTACAAGATGATAGTGGTGTTATTAAAAGGTGGATTAAATCAGGTCAATCCCAACTGGAGGCCAAGGTACCAAATGCACTGCCTGCCTTTGATTTTAAAAGTTCTTTAATGGAAAAAAAACATTCCGAAGTTAGCTTCCAAGACTAAAAAATGCCGTAGTCATGTAAACAAACAGCCAAAGCAACACTGCATTTATCTGTTCTCAGTTAAAAACAATCTTGTGTAAACGGTACTTCATGCAAGACTGACTTCCAAATGGTGGCTTGTTGTTGTTCCTTAAAAGTAGCATTGTGTGTACACAGCATGCATTGATTATCTCCTGTGTCCACGGGAACAACAAACCCCCCTTGACTACCACCATCATCACAAGCAGCAGCAGTAACCCCACCACCCTCCCCACATTGCGGCTTTTACTGTTGCTCATTGGAAATATGCAAATTAGATGCTGTCACTGATTCTCTTTGAACTTTTATTTAGTCACGGGTTGAGAGGAATCGAAGAGGTAGAGACCGAGAGAGAGCGGCGGCTCCCATCCATCTGCTGGACCTCATTTCATTTGAATAATAAATGACAGATTTCATTCATTTATTTTTAAAATCCCTCAGGTATGCTTTGCCTTCTTACACATTAACGTTCAAGGAATAGTCCTTAATTAAATGTTAAGGCGGTCCACTTTCGGCAAATATTTTCAACCAAGGTCAGGAAGATGTATAATATATAGCAATTCCACATAGCATGCTTTATTAGTTAAATCCCAACTGGCTGTCAAAATACAAATCTCCCATACTTCAACTATAGGTATCGTTTGTACAGTGTCACACTAAACTGAAAGGACTGACAAAGCATAACTTGGATGTAGGTTGAAGAAAGTTGCTGTGATTGGCTCTGGCCACACATCACGGCTGATGACATGATTTTTGACCGCACGTACAATATCAGTACAGCACAGGAACAAAAAAACACCAAAAAAAGTAGTGTGTTGCAAATGTATCTGCCCGAGGCATCTAAACAGCCTCTCATGTGTTTAGCTTGGAAACACAACAATAACAAATGTCATTGCTGTTTTTATAGAAAAACGTCTGTGTTGTTCACTTTGTAAAAAGATGAACTATTGGTATTGCACTTTTCCTTGACAAAAAATATTTCAGCTGTTATATATTACTAGGGATGAGTGAGTACCGATACAAGCTATCGGCATCGGGCCAATACCCGGCCTTATTCAAGGTATCAGTACTCGCCCTCTTTTGGCCTTTTTACGATCAGGAACTAAAAGCATACATGTCTGACAGATGGCCATTAAGATTTACAACCACATATTTTAATTGGGTCTTTTTATGGCCACTTATTATTTTTTGTTACATTTCATTTAGGGTTGTCAAAATTAAAGTGTTAACTTTGGAGATTACCGTAATTTAAATTCTTTAAAGTGTTAAAAAAATAAAATAATTTAAACTCACTTAACTCACTTTCTATTATGGCTCATAAGCAACCAAACTTAGATAGACAAACACAGGCTATAGCTAGTTTAACTTTCAGTTTTACTTGACACTTGTTGGAGAAATGTCAAGTTATATGTGTACTTTCCAAAGCCAAATTACATATTAGTTATAAGACTTTGGCGTATCATCTCAGAGTAAAGTAACCTGCTCAAGTTACCTCCACGTGGCCTCGAAACTAGGGATGCACGATAATGTGCCGATGTCGATAACCGATAAGTAAGCCGATAATTGTTTGCAAAATGAACTTGAATACAAATATATGTGAAGTTGAATTTTATTGATAGCTCTGCTTCAAAGAAAACCAGTAACTCATTTTGAGTTTGCCCCCCCCCCCCCAAAAAAAGTCATGTTTTAAAAATGCAACAAAATACTGCGAGGGTAACATTTTGGGGAGACACAGTAAAGAACGCCCACACTGGCGACTGCATTATGACGTCACAAATATGCGACACTACCATAGGAGAGGGGAAGGGTTGAGGAGTTGGGCACAACCTGAGCCACTACCACAACAGATGGACCAACGCGACAAGTCTATTGTTATCGGCGGAATTCTTTCTTTATTATCCGGTTTATCGGTATGATGTCAAATTGGTCGAGAAGTGCCGGTAATGACCGGCCATCGATATTATCGTGCATCCCTACTCGAAACCCTTCTGAAATGTGCTGCTTGTGGGCATAACTAAATCTAGAAGCGAGAAGTTTTGAGAATTGTTTCTACGAGAAAAAATATGGCCTGTCAAGCGGAGTCAATAATGATAGTTTCGTTTAACAGTTTTTTACATTTTACAGGACAAGTATTCTAATCTAGGATCAAAGAAGGCTATTAGAACAGGCTTTGATTCAGAATATACTTTCTATTTGAAAATTCTTCCTGAATTCCAAGATTTTACTCAAGTAAATATCTGTTACATGAAAAAAAGTAGAAGCAGAAGTAGAAAAATGTGATTAATTGCGGGAAATTATGCAGTTAGTTGAACTAATTTATTTATTTACATTTTTATTGTGTGTTCTATACAAATATGTATTTTATGAACAAATGAGTTAAAAGGTAAAAGGTAAGGTGAATCATGTTACGTGGGAGGAGTTATAACATGCAGAATTGTGATGTGCATTTTTATTTCATTGACCAGAACCTCCTCCCCCCCCAAAAAATGGACAAGTAGAACAGGAAGACTTCCATGTCCAAATTTGGACCGGCGTCCACCTATTGAAGATGTCTGTTGTAGGGTCCTTGAATCCTTAAAGACATTTCCCAAAAATGAATCTCACAAAGGTTGCCATAAAAAAAATGTTTCCTGCAACTACACATGAATAGAAAAGCTCCATCCTGTTTTTCCCTTTCAAAGAACAAAAAGACACCCAAAAGGATTTACATGCCGAGTCAATTCTCGCAAATGAAAGACAAAAAGAAAAAAAAAGCAAGAATAGATTTTATCTGCAGGATACGCGCATGTGGTTGCATTCTTGCGCTTGATGGCCACCAGATAAGCCTGCTGCTCCAGTGGCACATGACGTTTTACAGACTCCTTTTGGCGAGTGAGTTTAAAGGCTCGTGTCCATGACTGTTGGGCCACGCTGCCGAGGCTTTAAGTCAGCCTCATGCAGATGTGCTGAAGCGAGCCTAATTAAAGCCACTGGCCTCTGCCCTCTTTCATACATGCGTACTTCCCACTGCCGCACTTGGGCGTTGGAACATGTGCTCAGCAATTGATCCGAGCCTCTCGCCCCCTCTTCTCCGTTCCTTTCAGCAGACATGTGGAGCTCAAATGGAAAACCGGTGTGTGATTAGCATACGCATACTTGAATTCAGTCCATTATAATTTTCACTTCATCTGAAACTGAGCCACTAAAAATAATGTTAACAAGATGCTAATCCCCATTTTCTCTGTCACAACCCAAACAAATGATGTCCGAAGTTGTTTTTTTCTTTGAAGGAGAGTTTTTGCAGGAAGACGTCATGCTTCTTATTGAAAACGAATGTACTGATGGTTCCATCAAATGTGAGGGGAGTATGGCAAGAGTACATAAATCTGCTCCCCTGCTGTGTGCTTCAATTGGCTTTTAGAGTGGTTGACCTCTGCAGGTTTCCAGAAGCCAGGAAACAGAAGAGTGCCCTTGACTCGCTTGGTATGAGAGGGGAATCAAAAAAAAGAAAAAAAAGAAAAGCGGTCTGAAAACCCGAGGGATCATTTGGGGCAGTGAAGCAGGTTGTTCCATATCCGCTTGTTTAAAAAACGTCTGCCATCCTGGCGGAGAGGGCCCGGACCCATCTGCCTGGCCAGCAACAATGGGAGCCAGATGGAATTAATGAAACAATTGTTTGGGAGACTCATAAATAAGCAGCTATTCAAATTCTAGAAGATCTGCATGGGTAAACTATACATTAGTGCCATACAACATGAAACACATGGCTCCAGCCTCTGGGGGCCTTGAGAGCACATCACCTCCCCTCCCCTCCCGCTTCCCCTCCACTTCCCTTTCAATCCCAACTATTATTGGTGTTAATAGCAGAGTGTTCATCCCAGCTGCGGCTTGCAACAGCATTTCAATTGAGCTGCAGACCACTTTCACGTTTACAGCCTACAGTTGGTGATGGGGTTGTAAGCAATGGCGTTTTTTGCATAATGTCTCCCAAAAGTAAATGCAAGTCATGCAATGTAGTTACCAAGCTAACAGTTAGCCTAGCTTCTTCTCATTTTTTCTACTACTACTCTTTCTTCTGCTTTGTATTTTCTCTCACTCTTGATGCCTTGCACCATGTTGCCTCCCACAGGTCATTCTTATGCCCAGTAACACACACTACACCCTACGCTCTTCAATGAAGTGTAGTGTTCACTTAATAGAGGTTCACGAAGTGTTCCAAAGCGCAGGTTAGAAGCATGAGAAAATTTTAGAATTTGGACAGTGTGTGTGACGACGATGGGCTTGCGCCACTGTGTTCAGTTGCATCATCAAACATTGCAGTAGCGTTTGTTGCTTTGGCAATTTTGCTGCTTAAAATGTTATCAAAACTGTAGTAAAGTAGTACGAAGGTAAAAACCCTGGTCGACGGCAGCTATGGCTCCACGGCTGGATTTGCAAAGCATTTATTTGTGACCCCTGTATGGCCTGTGGCGCATGCGCAGAGCGTCACTATGTATGGCAACTACACTAGGGCAAAATATGTAGGTGATATTAAAATGTCGATTCAAATTACACATATACAAATGATAAAATGAAAAATAATTGATACTTACACTTGAAAATACTTTTTTTTGGCACAGGCATAGGAATTACCATCGAACGCCAACATTCTCCCGTTATTTTGGTCAACACCGCAATAAATTGTGGGTAATACAGTACTTAGGCTAAGCCCGCATGGATGCAGGCTTATGCTACATTCAAGGAAGGTTGGAAATCGGAATTATCCCAGTTGGATTTTCCCAATTCCGACCGGAAAGAGTTCGAGGCGAAAGCAAACAACCAAAATGGTGGATAGTGATAAATTGTTTTTTGTTTTGGTCCTCAAAACACATTTTGACCTCCAGCAAACTTACCTTCTCGCAATTTTGCTTAATTTATGTATGTTATCTTAATTCGTAAGCATTCCATACAGTTCAGTAGTTTGTTCAGGAAGATAGCGGCATACTGTCATGTACGTTGTGTTACATGAAGTTATGTTGAACATTTATGAATGAGGAACGCTATCTAGTTGTATACTCGATTAAATTGTGTTTGACCATTCACAGTCTGTGTTTCTATATTAGTCGCCATTGTAGAGTGACATCACATTGAAGTCGGTCTGTGAAGTTGGGGTACTTTATTCTTTTCCATCTTCGTAAGTGGCATTTCTGATTTCAGGTGGCCGTTCCCGTACACACTTCCTGGTATAAAGTCTGAAAAGTACGGCTTCCTACTTTCCTTCAATGCAGCATTAGCCGAAGTGTGGGACAATGGCGCAAAGGGGGCGGGGTGTAGCGAGGTGACAGTGCACTTTGGAGAAGTGGGACACCCTACACCAGGGTTCACCAATTCTGCAGGTTTTAGACGTTTCCATCCACTAACACACCTGATTGATATAATCAGCTCATCAGCATGCCTGATAACGATCCTGATCTTTAGTATCAGGTGTGTTGGTAGGCGAAAACATCTCAAACTTGCAGGACTCCGAACCTCGAGGACCGGAATTGGTGCCTGCCCTACACACTCGCACCTGTCAATGGTAACGTGCAATTGAGGAACACAAGGGTGGAAGTGCGAGTATTGGGGCCGGGCATTGGTATCGGGATGGATGGCTAGCTAGATAGATAGCTAGATAGCTGGACAGACAGACAGACAGACAGAGATGTGACCCACTTACAAGCCAACATTGGATTGTTTCCTTTAAAGGGCTATTTCTGTAGTCAACAAACCCAACAAAGTACCTGACACATAAACAGCAGTAACAATTTTATTGCACTTTCTGAAGGTTTATTGTTGGGGTCATATTGACACCACAGATAAAATAGTTTAGTCAATTTGAAGGTAGTGGGACGGTTAAGAGCATGACTTGAGTTAGTAGATAGAGTTACGGTTATGATACGAATCATACGTTAACTGCAAGCATGCCAAACCAAAGACGCGTCCCCAAATCACTTCAGGACTCGACTTTTCTCAGGAATTGAAAGTGAATCAACAACGCCTGTGCTGGTTACAGCAATTAGAGCACTCCAATTTGCCTTAATTGCTTGGAGACATGGTTGATCAACAATCAATTCCACCCAGTGGACAGTTAAATTCCTTGTTGTTGTTTTTTTGTATGCATCCTGATTAAAAATGGGGGGGAAACAGTGCCATTTTGGCCATTTAAGTGCCAACAACACTTTTGGGGCTTGAAAAGTGGGGGGGGAAATGCATTCCTTCCATTTGGTAAAACATCAGACAATAACTTGCTTCTTTTTGTATTGGTGCTGTTTTACATAGTCACAACTGCCATTTGGAGACCTACAGCAGTGGTAACGTTTTTGGGGCATGGACAGGTTTAACTTGAAGCAATATTTTATATTGATTTTATATTAGAAACACATAACTCACCGTTACTCTGAATGTAGTTGTTAGTGAGAGAAAGCATGATGACCTAAATAACCCAAATAAAAGCCTCAAAGCTAAAAACACAATGTTTAAAAACACATTATGTTTGGTACATAGGTAGGCAATCAGAATTTGAGCCAAAAGCCAAGCTCAAAAATCAAACTGGGTCTAGCTTACTTTGAGTCAATGGCAAGAAGAAGGATTGCTTGAACATGACAATGAGATACAAAGATCTGAGACACAAGGTTAAACACATGAGGTAATCAGGGATAACGAGGTACAGGTGAGGTAGGGCCCACTGAGGCCCCCCTCCAGACGGAAGCAAAGCCGGCACCGTTCCTCAAACAAATCTTGCATACACAGAAGCGTTTCAAGACACGCGTGTGTCCAAAAGAAGACGCTGAGGACGTTTAAGGGTTGTAAGGTATATGGCAACTCTGGAGTGGCGCTGTAGCGCAGCCACAGGGAGTTAACAGAAAGCGAAGAATAGGAACACTTTTTTTTCTTTTCTTTTTTTACGTTCTTGCAATTTACATTACAAACATGGCTTTGCATGTATCTAAACAACATGAAAAAGACAAACACAGGAGAAATGACAATGGCGGGTGATTCAAGTACAACACCGCTTGTTGAACGTGGGAATAAAGAAGCAAAATATTTTGATGCAAAAGTATAAGCAAGCTAAGGAGGCTGCGCAAAACGGACTACGACACGGCTAGCCAACCATTGTTGTTGACAGACTGGCGGTTCGTGCGCAGTCACGCGAGAATTGGAGCATACGTTATCAAACTACGACAATGCGTCTTCATCAAGCTGCGACCATTACGTCATCACTGGAGGAGTATCCTGCATATGCGTTTTGAAATCTTTGAAAAGTGATCGGTTTCAAGCTCCGTAACCGCGCAGTCGTGCGGACGAATGGCCTAAACGGTAAGAAACTTGTGCGGATACATGGAAACGGGCTTTCGTATGGACGGGACCTGAATGAGCAAGTGAACACAAGACAGGTGGGAAAGACACAAATCACACACGGGACAAATGCTTGTTTGATGATAGGAGAAAATGGCACCCATGTGTTACTTTTGTCCAGTCCGCGCTGTCATTTCTTGCCATGCAAAGATCAGATGTTGACAACAGTGGTAAGGTAGTCAGTGCTTTTTTTTCAGGGGCATTTTTTAAAGCTTCATTCCTTCATTTATGAGCCTGTCGCCGCATATTACGCAGAGCGGGCTTGGTGTGTGAGACTCGCATGTCGTGATAAACTCGCATTTCGAGTAGGACTGCTGATATTGTCTTGCAAATGCAGCTTTCTTTTTCTTGGAGTTAAAAGCTCTTCTCTCATCATTTTACCTTTTCCCCTTTCAAAAGAAGTTCTCCAAGGATGTTTGTTTTTTACTCTTTTTTTCTAGCTTGCAGGCTTTTTTTATTTTTATTTTTTTTACTACCGTATCACGTGATGGAGACAAACGGTTTGATTTTGTGTGCCGAGGCACAGGCAGATGCAGCTGATTAAAAACAAACAAACAAAAAACTTTCAGACTCCAATGATCAATACAGTATTTTTATTTAGTCTCTGTGCAGCCCCGTAGCAAATATGTACGGGCAGTCCTGCGAGGCATATGGTTAGGGACGAGTCCAACAGTATAGCTGATGGCTAGAAATCTGTGTTAGTACCGGTATTTAGGCACAGTTTACAAATATCCTAAAAAATATATATATACACATTTATTAATATTTTTTAATCTTGAGATTGCATGCCTTTCCTGTGCTTTTTCTGGGTACTTTGGCTTCCTCCCATATTCCAAAAACATGCATTTTAGTTTCAACAAAGACTCTAAATTGCCCATAAATCGGAGTTAGGAAAGGGTTGTTTGTTCAAGGGTAACCAACTCCGGTCCTGGAGGACCCCTATCCTGCATGTTTTAGACATTTGCCTCCTCTAACACACCTAATTCAAAGGATCAGTATCGTTACCAGGCTTCTGTAGCGTTGCTGATGAGCTAAATTGGTGAACCCAGGTTTAGTGGGTATGTGCTGTGTGATTGGCTGGCAACCAATCAGATGGCTTGTCTTGTCCTGTCTTTTGGTTGCCATCTGTGCTCGTCAATTTGGTCCCTTGTGTTTTCCATCAGCTCTCTCACCCACTTGTGTCTTTTGTATTTGGTTCCCTGCCTGGTTTCAGTCATGTTGTCTCAAATTCGAAAACTCAGATTTGACTTTAACTTTGGGTTTTGTTTTTTGGACTTTGTTTATTTTGTAGTTTTTGATTCCATGTGCCATGTTTGCTTGCCTTTTTGTTCTTTTGACATAAAAAAACATGTTATTGGTGCAACCCCTGCCTTGCCTCTTTGTGTGCGTCCTCACCCAAGCACACACTTGACATCCAGGGTGTGCATTTGACATTTTGTTCTGTGACAGCATCTGTGATGTTTTCACTGAATGATAATACCTTTGAGTCGGAGTATCCTGCCTCTCACCCAAAGTCGTCTGGGGTGGGTGAGCGTCGGCTAATCAAGACAAGCGTTCTACAAAATGAAGTGATGGATTTGAATGTATAATTTTCAAAGTAGAAGATCGCTAAAGAAAATGGACTGATTGACACCTGATTGGCCAAATGAACCTCACCAGGAGGAGATGCGAACCAGGGTTAATTGAAACAGACGAGGGATTCTGTTAGTGTGAATGCAACCTGAAACCAAAAGTGCAATCACTGACCCGTACCGTGTATAAGTCAGTTGTATCACTAAACAGTGGAATTAGCATGAGCTTGACCGTGAAAACTTTTTACTCTGGCACCTTAGATCAAATACAGGCCAGGTGCTTGTTAATGGAGAACCAGCAGGGGCTGGAGGGCAGCTGAATCATCCGCAAGCTCAAGACAGGTTCACCGTTGTAATGAGACATTATGGCGCAACACCTATGGGTGCCCATTAAGTGCAATTTCACGGTTCGGTCTGTCTTGTCAGTTCAACTGCACAGTGAGCCACGAAAAATGATTCTGAAGAAAATCCATTTCATCCTGGCAGAAACTGAATTTGGTATTTACGGGTCCCGTTTACACGAGACGCAGGCAATTGACTACTTTTCCAGCCATCCATCAAATTTCTGTTGTAGCTGTCTATTGGGGGCGCGGGTGATCAAGCTTATTCTAGCTCACTTTTGGCTGGGTGCACCCTGGACTGGTCTCCAGCCAATTGTAGGGAACCAAAATTCTAATCAATGGAATTGGACAATGAATGTTCTGAACATTAAAATAAATGCTAATATGGTTATCTTGTCTCATATTCATCTGTTGGTGTTGAAACCAAATGTATTCAGGCTACAGCGAAAATGTTAAAATTGTCCACACTCTTCCAACTCGTTTGGAGGGGAGTTACATTTACATAAATGTGGTAGTGTTGTTGGAGTAAATTTATAGTTGAGTAGGCGTATGGGCCCATGGGGCATTTATAATTGCACTCGAGGAATTCTGCCTCGGAACAGCAGTCGTGCAAAACTGACTTGACCAAAAAGCAGCTTTTTTTTCTAGACCGCAAAAAAAAGAAGAAGAAAAAGAAAAAGGAAAAAAAAAGAACGCAAGAGCCTGTGAAGTTTTTATTAAAAAGTCCAAAGTTATTTGCGTTGTCTATGCAATTCATAAAGCTGTTGTAAGAGAAACGGGCATTCTAAAACAGAGTAGTGTACTTTTCCTGATATGGTATACCTAAGTGGTTGGACCGCCACCATTTCTTTTTACTTATAAACATGCCACTAGTGAAATGTCTTTTTAACATTTACAAGCCCATAAAGCATCCCTACAAACATTCCACTGACCTGTGAGTTGTTGAACGGTCACAGTCTGGGGATTTTCAGAAAAGCATGTAACTTTTAATCTACTTCACAGCCTTTCTTGTAACTTTACTTGCTTAACTAAACATTTCAATTCACATGTATTATTATGTTTATGCAAACCACAAGGCCTTGTCATTAAAATATATTCAAGCCTTACTGAGAATGTATAGTAAAAAAATATATATTTGTCATGTTAAAGTTAAAGCATTACCTCATTCATTAATCACAAAAAATAATCGCATTGAACATGTATGAACGCAGATTAATCACACTATTAATTTTGACAGCAGATGATCCTTTAGCTTGACAGCGGATGGTTACGTTTAACCCTATAGAGCCAAACGTATCATATTAAATACAACACATTTTGAGCCCTCTATTACATGAGTAGAATATTTTTCCCCCCATTAAAACCCTGACGTATATGATCTGCCACATGCATTACACGGTTAATCCTTATTGTTCATGCGGTAATCTTACCGATTTGTCATCATCATTGCTCTCTCTCTCTTTTTTTGTATGTGCGTGAGTATGTGCATGTGTGCGTGCATGTGTACTCATTAATTCACCTAAAACCTATTAAAAATCCTATACCGTTCACCTAAACCGAATACTTCAGAATCCAGCTAGAGTCGTGAGGTTGTCAGGAGACCCGAGGAAGGATCAAAGAAAAGAAAGGAAAGTGAAATCCAGCACCGACCAGACATCACCTACTACCCACCGGGTTACCAACCAGAATCTTTCACCAACCCCAGAAACATCTAAATTCCAACAAATTAGGGAGGCCTCAAGACACCAAAGGAAAGACTGAGGAAAGGAAGGAAGGATAGATGAAGCAGAGTGAGATCCACAGACATCAGCCTCCACCGATATAACGACCTGAGGAAGAAGCAGATTGTGTTTGACTTTCGATAGATGCTGGTGTGGTGGATGTGGAATTCATGAAAACCTCCACCAAAGAGGGGTGCCCGGCCAGGACAGAGCAAGCACAACCTTTACACGGATAATCCATTAGCGGGCAATATCACCAATCTGATGGCAGAGCCGTTGATAGAGTTTGGCCAACTCAGTTTCAGCATGGTAACAACATGGCATCCATAAGTCATGTGTCCAGCAGTCGACCAATCACAGCGTACGCTGTGTTGTTACCGTGCTTAAACCGATTTGGCCAAACTATCTACGGCTCTGCCATCAGATGGGTGATATTGCCCTCTAATAGATTATCCGTGTAATGCATGTGTCAGATCATATACGTCAGGGTTTTAATGGGAAACCATCCCTTTTTGGACTGACAACAATTTCCCACTGCTGGCCATTAGTAAAAAAAATAAAATAAAATAAAAAATATGCTGGTTAAGGTCACCGCCAATTGGCTTATCAAACCTGAAGGTCCATTTATTACACTTAGTCTATGGCGCTAGAATCATCACATTAAACGATGTCATCAGTTCATGAGCTGACAGATTTAAGTAGTCTAAGCTGCCTTTTATCTCACGATGACATGAATATTACAATATGAGACTGCCAGTGAACCAAGTCCAGACGCTCATAAATCACACGCTAAGATGTTGTAAAATAAAGTAGAGTATGCAACTCTACGAGGACTAATATGTTTAAGTCATAAGCCATGCATTGTGAAGATCCTTCATAGCTTGGGCAAACTTTTAAACGCAGCAGCAGACACATGCTCACATTTTATTTATAGACTCTGGCTGTTTGCTCCGACAGTCTGTAATGTGTCTCTGCGTCGCTATTATGCAACAATTAAAATAATCAGCCTCGGCGGGCGGGCAACACTTGAAGTACATATATGTGTTATGTTACCGGCATGCTCATGAGCTTGTCACATTCGGCAGCAGTTAAACAGCGGGACACTGTTTGACGCCAGGTAGTCACACGGCTCTTCAACACACACACACACAGGCCCGATTCATGTTTGAGTGCAAATATAAAGAGACTTGAGATGCGCTGGCACGCATTTATCTGTCAGTCCGGAATTGTGGGAGGCAGACAGCATCCGGAGGAGAGAGAGATGGAGTTGAGTGGTTGGGGGGGGTTCTGTCGCTCTTACCCCCCCCCCCCCCCCAAACTCCAAGGCAAGCTGCCCTGGCTTTGTTTACAACAAATAGCCATTGTTTGATGTGGCCGTGCAGCTCTCGCTCCCACAGGATGCACTGCAGGGAAAATGCCAGACAGACAGAGGCCACTGCTGGATGACTCCAACACAACCCCCCCAAAAAAGCCTCCACACCAACCATAAAACTGATTGTGAGCAAAATCTTCCTCGGGCCTCTGGTGACTTAGACAAATACAAATGACAAAATATTGTTTTGATGGTAAGTAGAGGGGGGCCAGTGAGCAGAATCTTTCATTTGATGGCACTTCAAACCTATTGTTCTTCTTTTTTTTTTACACCATTTCAAAACAGTTCCCTCTACTTGTGTCTTGATAATATCTTTAATATTCTTCTGTAAAACAACCCAGAGGAAGTTTTCCAATACTTGTTTCCCTAGGATGTTCGATACTACTTTTTTCTAGACCGGTATGAGTACTCTTGAGTAGTCACCGATATCAATACCAAGTGCCGATACCCCTAATACTTTTGATACATACCCCCCCCCCCCAAAAAACAACCAATGACAGATCATTTTAAAGAAAAACCTATACACCACAATAGAAAGGGGAAGTCAACCTTAAACATTTCTTGACAATATGTCATATGTGACCTCTAAACATGACATTCTGATTAATATTATATTCGTGGAATATGAGTTATGAAGCAAAATCCAGCCGTTTTTATTCATTTTAGGGGGTAGCCATTTTGCACATCACAGTTGCTCGGGCTCAGGCAACTCACCTGTTTTCTGAGGCTGAACTGTGATTGGTTGTTACCTGAGACCTGAGTAACTGCGATGTCATTTTATGGTTTTATTGAACATATAAACATAAAAAAAAAAAAAAACATTACAAGTAATAAAATAGAAGTTGAAGTAAAAAAGAAAAACAAGAATAGGAAGAAAGAAAATAGTTTATATGTTCACTCACTAGCAAGTGACAAAATGGCCACCTTCTGATATTGATAAAAACTGCTGGATTTTGCTGCTTAACTCATATTCCACTAACACAGTATTAACCAGAATACCACATTTAGTCTAGTGGAGCTGAATAGAACATATTGTTGTCAAGATTTTTTAGGTTGATTTCCCCTTTAAAATGGCATGAAATTATTGGCCATTTTCTATTCTTCTAACTACCAAGTACTGATACCTTCAAATAAGGCCGGGTATCGGCCCGATACGATACCTGGGATCGGTACTCGCCCATCCCTACTTATGAGAGTGTGGGCCAGTACAGAGTATGACTATTGTTACCATGGAAAAAAGGGACCGCACAATTCATTGAACCTCAAATCTAGTCTAATCTAATCTAGACTGTATTTTCGCTCATGGATGAAGCCGCTCATCACCTAGCGTTAGTGTAGCGTATTCATGTATGTATATATATTTTTTTTAATATGTATTTACTCAAATGTAGATGTGGTTAGGTGTCCCATAGAGGATTTTGGGGTTGAGCTTCTGTTTTGGTTAGCAAAATAAGGTCAGCATGTTGACTTCATGTCATAAGATCATCTGTTAACTGAAATAATTCATATTTTCTACTTCTCTGATTCCTGATAAGAGAAGAGGCGTCTCTTAGAAGGAGATGCTTATTTGACTTAGAGGCATGTTGTTTACTTGAGTAAGGGCCGCTGTTTGAGGAAATGAAAGGTATTGATGCGTTTCATATTTATTTTTTTATAGCATATCAACATTTTATTGCAAAAACTATTAACAATAAATCACACAAAACTAGTTGTTGGGTTTTTCTTAGATTTTATGAAAATAATCTAACCAGATCCCCCCCAGCTGCTTTTAAATTATAGCAAAATGGGACATTTTCATGACCAACTATAGCATTTTCATAGCACAGCATGACAGC
The DNA here is from genome assembly GCF_054856555.1 of Leptonotus elevatus. Classification (NCBI taxonomy): domain Eukaryota; kingdom Metazoa; phylum Chordata; class Actinopteri; order Syngnathiformes; family Syngnathidae; genus Leptonotus; species Leptonotus elevatus. Next base: position 21,662,529 of record NC_141239.1, on the reverse strand, counting down.
CATGTTTGCATAAGTGTGTAACAGCAGGTCTTGTTTTCGCATGCTGTGCAGCTCATTTGGCGGGAAAAAACACGCACGCTACTTCATTTTACTCATAAGCTTCCACAAATTCTCTGGCTTGTTGCGTTTTTCCACAGCACGCTGGGAAAACTTCATGCGTCTCTTGCCTGTGTTCATTTTCTGCCAACTCATTAACGCAAATCAAGCTTCACGCCCTTGTTGTGCTAATGATGCCACTGTTTAATTGAAACAGATGTAAGCAAGATTATTAAATGCGCCTTTGACAAGCGCATCAACAAAAACAGACGGATGACTGTATGCCATTAATAAGAATCGCTCTTAGAAATGGCAGAAATGCTAAAAAAGTAAAATAATTGAGGATTGTCACACTGGTTTATATAACAGTACTCGTACCATCCAAAATTGTGAAATGACATCACGGTAATCTGATTGGAGGTTTGTTAAAAAAATATTTTTGCAATGAATTAGTCATTGCGTTACTGTTTTTATCTTCATGCAGAAAAAAAAATCCAAGCATTGGCAACTGGCAAATGCCATCGCATCATTGCTCTTTTGCGCTTTGATCTTATTACAGAAAAGTCCTATATTTCTGAAGTATTGACTGTTTGTATTGAGAACAATAACGGCACATTCGTCCCAAATGAGTTGCACATTTTTTCCTTTAACAGAGTTGGAATCCCTTCTGAAATAATGAAGCTATGGCATGCCATCGAGATTTAGGAAAGAAGAACAACACACAGTATTACTGTAACAGTTTTACTGGTCTCTGGTCAATATACAGAATTACAGTCATCCTTGGATAAATTGCACCCACGTGACTGTGAGCAACATTGTTTGTTTCAGTTTTTGCTTGCATTTGTTTCTCGCCATGCGAATAATTAAAGCTTTATGAAGAAAAAGTTCAACACTTCTAAACGAAGTATCTATACCAGGAATGGGCAACTGGCATGTAGCCCTCGACTACACTTCCCTTGATTACATTAAATAAATACATTTAAAAAATAAAATAATTTAAAGTAGTTTTTTTTTTATCTTTCAGAAAATGCTGGTATATGTCAATGTGGAGAAAATATTTAAATTTATTATTTACATTTATTTTTTTTTAAACCTAAAAAATATTGAATTTAATTTTTAATCTGCCAATATATATATATATATATATATATATATATATATATATATATATATATATAAGTTTGCAGTTGTCGAACTGCAAATAATATGCATCGATTGCTGCTTTAAGTTGTAATATCATCATTTACCACTAGATGGCAGACATAGCTTAGTCACGCTTACAGTAGTAGACCTAATAATTTCATGTGGATTTGAAAATGCATGCAGGCCAAACATAGTACCTCGTCCTCAATAATAATATTTTGAGTGAGTTGAATTTCTGTAAATAAATAAGTAAATGCACAAAATGAATTCTTGACTCATTTGCTCCCCAAAACGTAAAAATTTATTTTATTTGAATTTTACCCTGCTCACAAAGATGTATCTACAGTTTTTTTTTAATGCTAGAGCATACAGAAGGCTTTGATGCAGCCTCTGAACTGAATAGAATGCTTGAAGCAATGGTAGTTGACTTTGTTCATTAACTAAAATGTTCATAGATTTGAGTCTAGTATTTATTTAATGAACTCCATTTTCGTCTCGTTTTCATCAGTCCACGAAAATGCATATTGATTTAGTCCCGGTCATTGTTTATTAATGAGGGTCATAGTGCCGTCTAGTCTAGTTTTCGTCCAGTGAATGTACGTTGACGAAAATATTTTCGTTTAGTTTTCGTTGACAAATTCCCGGCCTGATAGCTCAGTAAGATAAACGTTCATCTTCCAACCACACAACCCGGGTTTGATTCCCATTACTATTTTTTCGCTATTTGACAAGGCAGATAGAATATGGCCGATAAAGGTCGCTAAACTACAATACGTAACACTTGGTCATATTTTGGTGCATGGTAAAACGGCCAATAAGGTTGTTATTGTTGAAGGAAATATACTTTTTTTTTCCTGATGAAAGAAGAGACTCTAATCTTTATTTTGATAGATACCATGTTTTTATAGCAATAGAACACAATATTCTTGCAAAATCTGTCAAAATCCAGTAAAACAGCTGGGGGCGAAGGGGGTTGCTTCAGTGAAAATGGCCGGGAGTGAATGTTTGTTTGCTGTTCAACAGTTTTGTGCCATCCTTGAATGGCATTTTTTATGCAAGAGAGCCCTTTGCACTAGAAAAAAATTCCAGTATGTGGATATTGTTTATTGTTGGGTTAGATCAGAGGTGGGCAATCTCGGTCCTCGAGGGCCGCATTCCTGCAGGTTTTGGAGGTTTCTCACTTCCAACGCAAGCTGATTTCAATCAACAGGATCGTTATCAGGCTTATGCAGAGCTTGCTGATGAGCTGATCATATATCAGCTGTGTTGGAGAAGGACAACATGCAAAACCTGCAGGACTCCGGCCCTCGATGCCCACCTCTGGGTTAGATAGTATATCTTTTATACATGGATTGAAAAATGTATTGGGAAAAATTAAATACGATATAAAGAGTCCATATCTAAAATGGCATTTTTGTCATACATCTGGTTAGGAAGTGGGTGGTCCTATGTGGCCCTCGAGTACAACTGGTGAAAAATCGTGGCCCCCTCCAGCATCTAAGTCTCCCATCTAGACAGACAACGATAATAGCTCAGCCGGCCCAATTGAGTTGCATATTTGGTCCTTTGTTTAACTGGAATGCGTTGAGAAATAGCAAAGTTACAGTGTGGTATTTATATTCCACAAAGTGATTGTGAAATGGAAATGAAGTGAAAATCCTAATCCAACGAGATAGATAGATAGGTAAAAGAAAGTTAAAAACTCACATGATATTGTGTTTCTAACGGCAAACATTCAAATTTAGCTGGTTGGGTTTAAAAGCAAAACAAAAACTAGAGGTGCGGGCAGCTATAAAGGGCCCTCTCCCAGGCCACTTTGGGGTACTGGCATGTTTGGGTAGTGGCACATTTGAAGCAGAATTTATTTGAAAATGGAATAATAATCCTTTACATATAATGGATTGGGTGTTTTTTTTGCCAGGTGTGATGATTGTGCAAAGCTCAATGAGTTTTGCTCAATGTTAAGACACTCAAAATCAGCGTCCGTTTTATTTTTCGGCAATGAGTTGCCCCGATTTTAAAGTACATATATACACATCATCGTTAGTTTTACTCAAAGCACAATATTGCTTTTCTTTTCCATACAGGACATAATAAATGAATACATAAATAAAAAGTACATATGTATGGATCACACTTACAAAAGTATCAACATTTTGTACAAATATGAAAATACCATGCGTGGGGTGATTTTTTATTGTCGACCCCAAGGGCTAGGTGGCGCTTTATTTATAACCGACTATTGTCATAGTTATACCTTCAGGTCGTGACTATATACATTCATGTGACGCTTGGGGATTTTGGGAGCATGTACCGAGGAGTTATTACGCATTTCGTCTTTCATAGAAAAGGAAATATGAAAAAAATATATATGATGCCCCGCCACTGTCATATAGTATTTTGAAAATTCAAGATGTTTTCCCCTTTTGTTGACCTAGGTCTTGACATGGTCCAGGCCAAGTTTGAAGTCAATCGGATCCAACGTGTAGGAGAAATGGGCAACAGAATGCCCCCTGTAAATGTGCAAAATTCTGCAACAAATGGACATTCAAAAATTCCTAACTCACTTCCTGTCCATTTTAGCATATGAGTCCAAGATACTTTTTTGTAGGTCTTGGGCTCCCTCATATACCAAAATGTTTTCGTAGATCTTGCTGAAACATACAACCGGGGCTGCTTCGTTAAAAATATTCTAGGGGAGCTAGTGAGTATTGTTTTGTAAAAATAGCACAATACATGATAAAATGTTGCTCATTTTGCCAGGCCAGATGTGTGTGCCAAGTTTCATGAGTTTCTGTGCATGTTTAGGCCCTCAAAATTGGCGTTGTTTTCTTGGCGAACAGTACCTTGCCACGCCCACAGCGATTCGCGAAAACTCACAAACTTCGTGTTATGACATCATGAAGGCCAAAACACTCTTCTGAGCAAATATGAGGTAGATCCAGTTAACGTGGTTAGCGAAAAAAGTAGAAGAAAAAATGTAAAATAAAAAATTGCCAGTAGGTGGCGCCATCAGTACAAATAAATATAAGTTCATAGATGTATTCAGACTTTGACTCTCATCAAATGTGTGAAACTTTCAGAAGATAGGATCATCTGGGTCAAGTTAACGCAGCTTTTATTGTCACGGTGAATCATCAGACTTCGCGGCACCGTAACGGTCACGCACTTTGGCGAAAAGTTACAATATTCGGTGTTGGGCATGAACAACATCTTAAGGCTTTTCTGACAAAATTTCAACTGGATCCCTCAAACAGGCTCGGCACAATAGACCAAAATGTAAAGTATAGCATTTCTTGTCACCACTAGGCGGCGCTACATATATAACTGAATATTATCATATAGATGTTTTCAGGCCGTGCATGAGAAGTTTGGGATTTTTTGGAGCTTGTACAGCGGAGTTATTAAGCATTTCCTTTTTTTTTTGATGAAGGAAATATTAAAGGCAAAATTTGAAGCCTCGCCCCCGTGATATAGTATTTCAAAAAGTCAAGATTTTTTTCCCCCAGTTGTTGTCCCGGGTCTTGAGATGATCCATGCCAAGTTGAAAGTAAATCGTATGAAAACTGTTGGCAAATGGGCAAAAAGAATGACCACAGTGAATGTGCAAAAATGGACCAAAATTGGACATTCAAAAATTCATAGCTCACTTCCTGTACATTTTAAGATATGGCTTCCAATGACTTTTTGGTGTGTCTCGGGGCGCTTCACGTGCTTGACAATTTTTGTAGCCCTCGGTCAAACGTGCCGGGATTGGTGCATATTTGTCCACGCTAGGGGGCGCTATATGTTATGGCAACTTCATAATATCACATTTTTCGCCGAGCCAGAGGTGTGTGAAAAATTTGGTGAGTTTTCGTAAATGTTTAGGTCCCCAAAAATGAGATCGTTTACCAAGAATAATAATAATAATAATAATAACGAAAAACAAGAGGGACCTCGCAGCGGTAGCTGCTCGGGCAACTTTATCACTGGTTAATGTGTTACAACATAGTGTGAATGCTCCTTAGTGGCTGTGAGCAACATAGGTGAAGACCTCAGATCAGAGCAATGTGATTTGTTTCTAGCAACTCTAATATGTTGATCTTAATGCAGAATAAGTCCAATATTTGTTCTGGTCTAAAGACAAATAGTAGCTCAGTTGTTGGAAATGGGTTGAGTTGAAATCCATTGTGAACTAGTGAAGCTATTACTGGCATAAAAATTATTTTCTGGAGCACAATGTCAAGTGTAATACCTGATCTTTGGTATTCACATGAGTATATTTTACAAATTAGTCGTGCAGTGGAGCTGAACTGAAAATCCTCATCAGAAGTGATGTATTTCCAACTAAATGTTTCTAGATGGCTTCCAGTTTAGCTGTTTGGGTTGGAAGGCCTTTAAGCGGCGACTTAAATTCCCTGATGTCAGTGTGTATTTTCTCTATCAATGAAGTGGTTAAAAGGAAATGTGGGGAAGGAGTCTCCCGATATGCCAATCAGGATCTGGCCAGCTCTGCAAGCCGCAGAGGTATTTTGTAACAGTAGCCGCTGCTATATGGCGATAATCGTTGCCTTAAGCAAAACGGACCTGACTGAGCAACATGTGGCGGCGAGCCCGGGCCTAAATCCCTCTGACCTCCTATAGCCAGAATAGGATGAAAGGACAACATGTGTACTGCCCTCTAGGGGTGCTGGCGCCACCAACGGGAAGAGTCAAAGATCCAACTACATCACTAATAGCTTGTGTCTTACATCAACTCCCATTCGCCTGATTGGCTCCAAGTTTTGACGTGATGATTTAGCATCCTGGACTGGAGACGTCTTTTCATTCCTTTATTAAATTTTTCATGTCAGCAGAGAGCATGCTCTAAAGTCTAAAGTCCTTGAGGAATCCTGAGAAATGGAGTGAAATATGTTCTGCCGCGTCCTTCCTTTTAAGATGCGATGGCTCTGGCAGAGTCGGGGAAACGCAGCACAAGCAATAATAAAGATTAGTGACAGAAAGACAGTCCAACTACAGCTGTCATTTTTTCTTCTTTCAAAATGAAAAAAAATCTCATACGAGTTTGTCAAGATAGTTTATGGGCAGCTGTTTCACGTTGCGGAGAGTCATTGCTTGATATAGAGCCTCAAACAAAAGTCAGCTGCGAGTGCTGCGGCTTGTGGCATCGGGAATCAAACAGTCGACTTGGTCTCATCCCACTCGGCGTGAGTCGGTTGGTTGAGGGAATCTGGACCGTCACAATGTTCTGACGTGGCTTTGATGGAAGATGCATGTGTGCGTTTGGTGTTGTTTTTGAGGGACAATGACAAAATAACGAAATCATGCGATGAACATTGAGACTGTAATGGTTCACATAGCTGTGGTTCACGGTTCAACTCCTGTCACTCCAAGTCAATTTGGGATGGGTTCCAGCGTGAGTTTAATCGATTGGATAACTATTAATTATCCTCTGTACATATGCATTATTAAACACCAACAAAATTAGGCTATGTCAAACGATTAGCAATCACGATTAGCATTAGCACGCTAGTAGTTACCAGTTAAGGCAAACAAACACTAACCACCATTTAGTATTATCATAATATCACAATGAGTTGAATTGAGTGGATATACCTACTTGTTTATTATCTTTTGTGCGTGAGCATTAAACACCAACAAAATTAGCCTATGCTAAACGGTTAGCAACCGCGAGTAGCATTAGCGTGCTATAGCGATTATCATTCAAGGCAAACAAACACTAACCGCCATTTAGTTCACACATACATCAATATGTATTACATTACACATGTAATAGTGTCTTAAAAGTCACTTAGACACAATAATCCATGAGTAAACAATGTGAGCTGCCTGTTAGCTACAATGAGCTCAATAATTTCCTGTCCACTGCGTGCGTGGCAGACATTTTTAATCGACCCATTTTTAAAGTCGACTTACCAGACACTTAATCTCTGCCCACCAACTGAACCTCCTGCCACCCCAAGTAAAATGTTCTAGAGCCAGCACTGGATGAAATGGTGTAATAGTTCACCTATGACAGAGTTTGGTGTTCAGGAGTTTATCCATGCATAATTAAAAAAAAAAAAGTCTTGCCTACATTTGATTGGCACTTTTGCGTGGAAAGCCCATGCATTTAGAACAGTGATTTTTTGTTTTTTTAAACGCATCAACTTGTGAAGTCATTATGCAGAAACAAGCGCTCTCATTCTTCAAATGTGAATTAATGAATTGGGTCTTTGTTCAGGTTTTTTCAAAAAATATATTGCTTGCAGTGAAATGCGACAGAACTGTTAATAATTCCTCCTGCGGCGGTGGCGGCTTGATGAGTCAGGCTAAACCGTTACACAGAATATAAATAAGCTCCTCTCTCATCAGCTCCACAATGCAGGACCAGCAATTTGGGAGGCTGAACTGTAAGTGACCCCAACAGTGAGGAACTGAATATGCACCCCGAGTGAATATGTGTGATTTTGATTTTCCTAATCTCACCATGGAGTGCGTTTTGCCCCCTGATGTCAGGCCATGTTGATCCGTGCTACCCCAACATCAGGCCATAATTGTCATCCAAACACGACACCTGCACACACACTCTCTCACTCAGGGTTTCCTCAATTTGAAACAAAATGGATCCCAGCTTGATTTTTATTGTTCACTACTGACAACCGTCAACTTTTTTTTAAACTTGTTGCACCTCTGATAATATTAAAACAACAAAAGAATGCTCACTTTTGATAATATTTTAGAGACTTCTGACAATCCAACCTTTGCTGACTTAAATTGCAAAGGCAGAAAAATGACCCAATTCAGCCTAATTGTCAGTATGTTTGTAACCCCCGCTTAAGCCACAGCCTAACTACATTAGAATAAAAAAGTAGTAATATAATGCAGGCCATATTCAACACACAATTTTAACTGAATATCTTCCTTTGAGAGCTTTCTTATAGAAGTAGCAACGTGTTCAGTAGAAGCACATTTATCAGGACTGTTTACTTTTTTACATTATCTGCAAGTTGAAAGTATGATAAAGAAACAAATTCCAACACTTCGGGGTACGCGCCAACCGCCTGTTTTAGCTAAAGATATTACCAAGCTTTCTCCGACTACAACAAAAAAACTCTCAAAAATATATAAGTTACTTTCATTTACTGATAAAATGTCTTTACCCATCTCGAAATGGGAGACAGACTTGTCTATAGCTCCGGAATCTGACTTTTGGATTCAAGTTTGTGAAAACGTATTTAAAATGACAAAACACACAAATTTACAACTTATCCAATATAAAATTATTCATAGAACATGCATTACTCAATATATGATGAAGAAAATGGGACTCTCAGACTCCAGTGTTTAGAAAACACTACAGACACTTATTTTCATGCTTTATGGTTATGCACTCCGGTTATGTATTTCTGGACTAAAGTATTAGAAAAACTTTCCGCTATCTTGGACTGTAGGATACCTTTATCTCCAAACTTCTGTTTGCTAGGTGACCTAACAACAAGCCGGCCGTGTTGGGGTGGGGGGAACGCTCCTGGCTCCTGGGTTTGCTCTCCGGCCGGTGGCCCCTGCGGGGCCTGGGGGTTGTCCCTTGGCGCTGCCGTGGCCTGGGGGGCCCTGAGGTGTTGCGCTTGCTCTGTCCTGGCAGGGGTCGACGGCTCCTCTCTTTAGTGGAGATTTTCATGCATGCCAGATCCACCACACCAGCATCTATCGAAACTCAAACACAATCTGCTTCTTCTTCTGGTCGTTGAATCGGTGGAGGCTGGTGTCCGTGGATCTCACTCTGCTTCATCTGTCCTTCCTTCCTTCCTTTCCTCAGTCTCGCGCCTTTGGTCTCTTGAGGTCTCCCTAATTTGTTGGAATTTAGATGTTTCTGGGGTTGGTGAAAGACTCTGGTTGGTAACCCGGTGGGTAGTAGGTAATGTCTGGTCGGTGCTGGATTTCACTTTCCTTTCTTTTCTTTGATCCTTCCTCGGGTCTCCTGACAACCTCATGACTCTAGATGGATTTGGTTTAGGTGAACGGTATAGGATTATTAATAGGTTTTAGGTGAACTAATGAATACACACTCACACACACACAAAATAAAAATAATAATAATAACAAAAATAAAAAAGCAATGATGATGACATGTCAAATCGGTTAAATTATAGAATGAACAATACTGAGCTCTCCAGAAAAAAACAAAAAAAAGGACTGTTTTTTACTTCTTTTTTAAAGCTGGCATTTGGATAATCACATTGGGACATATTGTATTTGAAGCCAAACTGAAAGTTCAGTAAAAATTCTAAAAATCCGCAAAAGTCACATGTCATGTATGAGCAAAGTTATGTCGCAGGCAGGCATCCACATCAGTGGCCCTGGTGCGATTGTACTGGTGAGATTTTTTTAATATAGTGATTCCACATTGCAGTTGAAAAAATATTAAGCTAATAGAAATATGGCTGCATCCCTTAGTCATTGATACAGTAATTTCATAATAATTCATGTAATTGAGTTAAAATTAAAAAGATGTATCTAATCTTATCTAATGAAGTAACTTGCGAAATTCTGCACTTTTTTTTTTAAATTGCAAAATACAACTTGACCCCAGTCACCATAAATATATGCATTATTATTAAGAAAGAAAAATAATAAGGAAAATGATAATTCAGGTGAAAGCCAACCTGTGAAACACATCGAGGGATTTGCAGACCTCTTTTGCTGCATGTGGGACACATGTGCATGCTTCAACAATCAGAAGAAAAGCCAATTGACAAGGCTTTCATGGAAGGCTTGCTAGGTAGAAGCTTCTGCTCACAAAAAAGATCAAAGCTGCCCATCTCAACTTTGCCAGAGAGTACCTGGACAAACCTGAAGCTTTTTGGAAGTTCCTTCTGTGGACAGATGGGTCCAAAATTGAACTGTTTGGTCACAACTAAAACAGTCATGTTTGGTGAAAAGTCAACACTGCATACCAGCAAAGGAACCTTCACCCGAGAGTGAAGCATGGTGGTGAGAATGTTAAGTTCTGGGCTGGCTTTTCATCCTCAGGACCTGGACAGCTCCACATGGGCCAGGAAATCATGAATTCAGAAGAATATTGTGAAATTGTGGATCGTAATCTGAAACCGTTCTTTGTGAAGTTACAGCCTGGTAGAAGGTGGATCATGCAACATGTTGTACAAGACACACCTCAAGGATGCACTTGGACGCATCATCAGTGATGTATTCTGGGATCACTGGGTGTTTCGGGTCTCGCGATATCATAAACCCTCGTTCAGGCGACCCGGGTTGATCAAGCCCCGACTTGCGTCTCAGCGGGTCAGCCCTCTTTATCCAAAGCCATCGAGTGGCCTTTTCTGCGGCCTCACTTGCAGATCTAATGGCCCTCTTCTTTGCAACTCCTACGATTCCCGAACGACTCAGGATTTTGCACAGTGACAGTCCTGCAAAGCCCCTGCAACCGAACTTCTATGGGCTCATAGAAGGTTCTCCAACCTCTCTCCCTACGCTCCTCCACCAGTTCCTGGTACTTGGCCCGCTTTTTCTTGTTGCCTCGATTTGTTCTTCCCAAGGCACCGTTAACTCCGGAATGATCAGATGTGTTGATGTCTGGGAGGTACTCACCATATCTGGACGAAGAGATGATGTTGTGAGTGTTGGGGGAATCTCAACTGCTTTCCCAGGTCGACCTGTGGCTGTCAGTCAGATGCCATGTGGAGAAGGCCTGTTACATACTGGCATGCACGGGGTTTCTCTCCAGCTTTAATGAAGGGGACTGTCTTCTTTGGCACATGTTCGTGCTTGCTGAGGCTAAACTCTCTGCAATAGCCCTCAGGACCTGGTCATGGCACCACCGATAGCAACCGTCAGCCAGGGCCTTTGGACAGCAGCTGGGGAGATGTTCCAATGAGCCTCTTCCAGAGCAAAGCAGGCAGGAGGGTGTTTCACTCTTTCCCCAGACATGGAGGTTCGCTGGGCTTGGCAGGGCGTCGCAGACTGCTTGCACCAGGAAACGCACTCGATGGAAGTCTGCCTGGAGGATGTTTTACCAGGGGATCTTGCGCTGTCGTGTGCCCTCCCACCTAGTCCATGCTCCCTGCTGACGCAATCCCACCACCCTGCCCACTCGCACTTTCTCTACGCCTGCTCGGACCTCTTCCTTAATCAGGTGGTGTCTTTCCCTGCTGTGGGCTTTGCTTATTAGGGTCTTTGAAAAGTATCTAAGGCTTGCTCTGCCTGTCGCCACGGTGCCCACCAGTGCCTTTTGTCTCAACCGTGACCGATACCTCCACTGCTTTCCCGGCCTTCCACTTCCTCCCTGTCCTCACCTCGATACTGGCTGAAGACACCTTCCAGTCCCTGGAGTCCCTGTACTGTAAAGCTTCCCTGGTGCGTACCACCATGAATTCTTCAGTCAGGGCACTGAATGGGAGCTGCAGTGTGTTGCTTGTGCCATACAGAGCAGCGCTGGTGAGGCTGCGTGGAAGGCCTAGCCACTTCCAAAGACAGCCACTGATCTTCCTCTCTAAGGACTCCACTGCTGTCATTGGGACTGCGTAGATTAGCAGGGGCCACAGGATTCGGGGCAGGATAGAGTGCTGGTAGATCCAGGCTTTAAATCGGGAAAAAAAAAATTGGGATGACAATAATCCAAATCATTCCAGCAATACAACATAGGAATGGCTGAAGAACAACACGAATCATGTTCTGCGGGACCTGAAGCGGGCAGTTTATGCTAGACGCCCATCCAACCTCTCTCAATTGGCAAAAATCCCCCCAAAGTAGATGTGAAAGACTAATAAGTCACAAAAAAAAAAAAGGGTTTGGATGAAGTTCTCATTGCAAAAAGAGGTGCATTGAGGTTCACATACTTTTGCATACATGAAATCTGAGTATTTCTTAAATCAATTTTTGTTCAAGAATGAACGACAATATTATCATTCTTTTTGTTCAAGTCCATTATTTTCAATGTCAACATTGTAGATTGGGGTATGACTAAACATTTAATATGGTTATTTCAATGTTTTATACAAAAAAATCTGACCATGCCTGCAGGGTTCACAAACCTTTGAGCAGCACTGTATATATATCCTCTTTGAAAAATAACCTGTCATTTTGCTATCAGGGCTTGTCACCTTTTAGTCGAGTCAAAGCATTCAGATGAGGCTTCGTGATCCCTTGGGGGAGAGGTGCTTCCGCAGAGAAACACACAGTCACACACTAGTGCAGGTGGAGCAGAAGGATCATGAATAAGTGTATAGTTTAAATTGCAAAGAGACCAATCTTTTATTTTCCAGCACTGCATTAGTAGCTTTTAAATTGAACGCGTTCGTGGGGTGTTTTTAATCAAGCCAGTTAATCACGCTGGTTGTTTGTGTGTGTACACAACGAAAAATAATTGGTATACCCGCAATCTTATATTTGCTGTTGTCTCCCATTAATAGTCAATAATTACACAAATAATTACTTGCAAATATATCATTATTTGAATGGGAAATGGTGAATTGCATACTATATTACAATATGGAAGATTAGAGGTTATGTTACAAAACTTTTAAGGCAACAGTATATAATGTATTATTTTGATTGAACACCAACTTGTAATTAAAAACACACCTAAGTGGGGTGAAATTTGTTCTCCGCATTTGACCCATTCCCTGAGGAAGCAGTGAGCAGGAGGAGAATCAAATCTCTGGCATTGCAAACGAAGCCCATATCGCCTACTTTATTTGGTTAGAAAATCTGTGGACCAGCCAGGACGCCGTTTATGCAGTTTATGCAGTTTTAGCTTTAGCATCGGTACAAATGCCACTGTTTTAGAGACTTGGAGTACGCCAAGATGGGTGGATGTTAGTTGGGTTGTGGTATGTAGTTAGTTGGTTGTTTGATTGGTATGTTAGGTCAGATCAGAGGTCTTCAACCTGCTGCTCTGGAGCCCCATGTGGCTCTTTAATCCCTCTCCTGTGGCTCTCAAAAATAAATTAGTAGGAATTAGGTATTATGATTTTACATATTTTTTTAGATAACCTATCCTTTAAGTGAATAAATGATTGCATAAACATTTTTTTTTATGTAAATGTCAGAGTCCATATTATTAAGTTGTCATGTAGATGTAAACGTTTTGTTTTTTTAAATAACCTAAAAATGTCCATGTCACAGAGTGGTGTAGTTGAGGACCCAAGTGCAGGCTTGGAGAGAGGTGAAATTGAAAGTCCAAAAAATGGTTTATTTGATTAAACAAAAACAAGGAGGCAGCAAGGCACAGGTAAAAACAAACAAAACAACAAAGTTCTAATCAAAAACGTGGTAAGGCGTAGGGCGAAACAACAAGGCAAGACAAGGAGAAAACAAACAAACAATGGACCAACAAGAACTGAACAAAAGACAGGAGACTAAGGTCCCATCCAGAAGGAAGCAAAGCCGGCTTTGTTCCTTAATAAAATCTCGTATACACAGAAGCATTTCAAGACTTGCGTGTGTCCAAAAGAAGAGTGATCGGTTTCAAGGTCCGAAACCGCGCCATCGTGTGGACGAACGGCCTAAACTTGTGAGGATACATTGAAACGGGCTTTCGTGTGGACGGGGCCTGAATACACCAACAATAATTGAGATGACAAGACACAAGTGGCAGGGGGCACTGATTGGTTGACACATGAGGAAGGTCAGGCAAACACAGGTGGATCACATAAAGCTTGACAAGACAAGGGAAGGACACAGGGACAACAGAAGAGATGACACAGAAGGACACAAACACCCAAAACTAAACAAAAACCCAATCCCACAAAACCAAAAGATACTAGTCCAAAACGTGACCATAAAATTGCCAAAAATGTCAGAGAATTCATAAAAAAATAAAAAAGGCAGAAAAGAAAACATTCAAAAAGTAACTCTTATGTTTTGGTTCTCTACCGTTTCCGGTTTGCGCTTTCTCCCTTGCAGTTGCTGGGGCAACGGCTGGAGGGCGGATCCTGCCGACACACCTGCTGCCCATTATGTCATCAGGCTGAAATAAAAGCCTGGCAGCAACATAAAGTAGTGTCGGGTTATTGCTACGCTACTTGCCGTACCTTCCTAGCAGCAATCTTTCTTAGTGTTGTGGACACCACTAGCAAGTAGACTAGTAGAGTTTTTTTCTTTAGTCATTTTTGTGTGCTCCTCAAAAAATTTATTTGGATTTTGTGTTTTCCTGTTTGTGCCCACGACGTACACCTTTTTGTTGTCGTCACCTTTTGTTAAAACAACCCCTTGTCCACGTGTTGTGCGCTTTTTGTTATTCCATTAAAACTGGCTGGGTCTGCCTTTTCCTTTTGGGGACCAAAAAACACAACCCATACATAACAGTAACTATAAAATTTCCAAAAACAAAAGAAGAAACCCGGAATAGGAAAAATGTCCAAAAAAGAACAAAGAGGCAGAAAATTACCATAATATGTCCATAAAACTGCCAAAAATGTCAAAAATTACAAAAGGCAGAAAAGTGTAAAACAAATAAAAAATACAAATATGAAAAATTAAGTAAGAAAAATTACACCAAAAAAACGACAAAAGTTAGAAAAAAGTACGTATTGGATGCTGCATATTTTTCTGTTATGGTGCAGTTCTAATTAGCTCTTGGGCACTCAGTACATTGGATTAATACTAACAGTCAGATTTTTTTGTGTTATTTATTTGGCCTAAAATAGCTCTTTTTACAGGAAAGGTTGCTGACCCCTGGGTTAAGTTGTTACTGTAGGTTGACAGGAATGTAACTTGGTTGGTTGGAAGGTAAGAAGGTTGAATTAATGGTGTGTAGTAAGTATGTCAAAAAGGTTGTAGGTAGGTAAATTGGTTGGAAAATAGATGCTGGGAAAGAAAGAACAGGAACATAGAGGTGTCTATCTCAAGTAGATGGCGGCCCCTATTTGAGAAAATGTATGAGCTGAATACTGTTTGCGAGCGCATAATCGACCTCTGCATGCCCTTCAGCAGGCAGCCCACGTTGTGCTTCACAGAGCCACAAAAACACCAGACGCGGTGTCAAAATGAATGAGAACAATGCCATCGCAGCTTTAACACGCTTCTCAGTGCTTCTCGGGCAGAAATGTGTGATAAAACACATCGCGAATAACAAATTTT
Organism: Leptonotus elevatus; assembly: GCF_054856555.1. NCBI lineage: Eukaryota > Metazoa > Chordata > Actinopteri > Syngnathiformes > Syngnathidae > Leptonotus > Leptonotus elevatus. Next base: position 21,647,268 of record NC_141239.1, on the reverse strand, counting down.
TTCCCCTTTTTCTTTTCATACCATCAAGCAAACAGGCTTAATAGTAACAGCAGCAGGAGCTGTTCATGGGGGTTGTTTCTCACAACGTTGACTAAGGATAAGCTGCCAGGCTGAAAAGTGGAAGCTCAAATGTTGCTAGACTAACCGGGAGAGCCAGGGCCGGCCCTAGGTGAAAGTGTAGATTATATATGATATTTAACTATGTACAATCAATTTGTGTAAGATACATATTAAAAAAAAATTAATAACAGGTGGGCATTTCGTCAATATTGAAGGTCAGTCAATGTTTTGTTGACAATTGATGGGAAACTTTGAAAAATTGATTAACTTAACAGATGACAGAAGGGTGTTTTCATCCGTCAATCAGTCAATAAATTCGGCAATCCGTCAATGACGGACGTCCCGTTTTGGTGACGGATTGACGATGACGTAACATGATGACTGATGCCCACCTTGAATACCAGAAACATTGACAGACGCTCATTTTGCTGAGCAATCGGCGAATGACGGATTGACAGTTCATCTTGAAATATTGACGGATTGACGATGATGGAAGGGTGTCCTGACTGTTGACGATTGCCGAATGACGGATGCTCAAAATTTATTGATGCGGCCATCTCTGTATAAATGTACAAATTTAGATCAAGTAAAACTTTGGTGGTAACAACATGATTCACAAATAGTATGCAAAAAAACTTTAGTATGCCTTTATAATGTATTTATTTACATTGAACCAGCACACAATTCTTATCTTGCATAAATTAACGTGGTTATGTGAAACAATGATTTATGCAAATCTATTTGCAGGTATCTGGACTGACTGCTTTATTTTAAAGCCAGCAAGCTTTGCCCCGCTCTGATGCGCAGAGTAGCATGGATGTAAACAAGTTACAAGCAAGCTAAGAAGCTAACGCTATTTTCATGTTTATTTTTAGAGACAATGATGATGCATGCCTCTACCCTGGGCCTGTTTTTCCCTCTTCCTTTCGCCGCTTTCTTAATGCAGCACCTGAGGACTTGGACCTTTTCACTGTAAAAGTTTTTGATGTATAGACAACAACACAAGCGTGCCATCCATCCATCAATAGCGCTAACACTCTGAGACGATTAATTGTATATGTAGGGCTTTATTTAATCTTTTACTTGTTTTTATGTAAGCAATGGATAAGGGTTTATAACTTGCACTTATATCTGTGCATTTAAGAAAAGTGCATGTTATGTTTATTTTCCATTATTCGTTTTCTTTATTTTCTATTTTAATGTTCTTTATTAAATATATTAATTTATTGTACATGATATAAGTTAGTGGGGGTAGGATTAGATCAATTCTTGTACTTCTTCTTACTCCCTTTGAACATGTAAATTCTGACTTTACTAATAATTATTTTCCTTTCATTTTCTTTCTTTCACTTTTATTTTGTATTGCATTTATTATGTTCAATAAACCACACCAAAACAAACCCAAAAACTAATTATTATATATATATATATATATATATATATATATATATATATATATATATATATATATATATATATATATATATATATATATATATATATATATATATATATATATATATATATATATATATATATATATATATATATATGCTGTACAACATTTTATTTTTGAAAACCTGAGGGGGAAAAATATTTTACTATATTTTTTTTGCCCGCCCTCCACTAGATGGCACCCTAGGTGACCGCCTATTTCGCCTATGCCCAGGGCCAGCAGCGCATCACAAAAACAAGCAGATATTTTTATTTTTTTACTGGCACTGTGAGGAGAAGAATGAAAAGCTCTTGCGTGGGATTGTAAGAATGGACCAGCGGAGGTGCGATGCTGAGGTTAAAGAAAATAAATATTTTCTGTCCTTTCCTGTGTAGGCAATGAGAGGCCCAGCCGTGAAATGTCATTGGTTACAGGAGGGTTGGGTGAATCCGATGGTACATGTCGGAGAAAGAAAAGCAAAAAAAAAAAAAAACTAAAATAAATGCAAGTTGACAGGCAAACTGGGGGGACAGTTAAGCTTAGCATTATTAGCATGACAAAGAGGAAGGGAGCGCAGTGTTTTGCACCCTGCATGGAGGGTGAAGAGGTTTAAGGACAGAGCAGCAGGAGAGGAGGAAGTCACACACTGTGTGAGATCTGTGTGTGCGTGTGTGTGCGCATCCCCCATGAATGTGAATGTACATTTCCCAGCCACGCCATTTGTTGCAAACTCACAATTAACTAGACTAAGTGCAATTTCTGCAGAAATTGTGTGGGAATGCTGGAAGCTGAATGCTAATGATGGAAATCGAAAGATAAATTATGTGAAAATTACAAATTTTGAATTGTAGTTAAATGACAAATGAATAAAAAGAAAACTTGAACCGCAATCTGTCTAAAGAGCGATTTAATCATTTCAGATTATGCTTCCAGCATTCTCACAATGAGATCCACTACTAAAAATATATACAATAATAAAGTAATAGCATAATAACATAATAAATACTGATAAATTAATCAATTAATTAATTAATGTAACCATTTTACATTCTGTTTGTAATCACCTTGGGCACATGAATTCTGTATGTGTGTGTGCGCGTAAAAAAAGAGAGTGAGAGAGCGAGTGCTTGTGTGCGTGTGTTTGTGTGTCCTTCCATATGAATATGAATACATTTCCCGACCATATAATTAGTACAACCACAGCTAATCATCTCCAATACAATTCACAAAATCAAGCATGTATTGCAGAGATTATCTTTGAGTTATTGACAAAAATACATCTGGCGCACCAAAAAAATAATCAGTTTTGAGATCATTTCAAAAATAAAATCTCCTTAATTTCTCCATTTTCATTATCATTCAAATTGTAGGCAACGTGTATGAAAATAAGTGTTTCGTCGACAACGTGCATCACAACTGGTAGCTTGCCTCAAAATAAGACGGAGTTCCTCTAACATCATTCACAAATGGTTTATATAAATGGACATAAAAGACAATAAAAGTCCAAATACACCATAATGTGACCCTCCAGAAAAAAAATCAAACGTAAGACAGAAACATGCACGGCCGTTTTTCCCAACGACGATGGTCGGTAGGTTAAAATCTCGGAAGATGTCTACCTGCTATTGGAATTCACTTTCAACACTTCCTGAAAGTTCAGGGTCAAATCTTTTTCCTACTGGTTGTTATGCACCTTTGAAAGATGGATGTATGTGCCAAAACTTTAAACGTGTTTTTTTTTTTTTTTTTTTTCAAAAACGAGAGATTCCAACCTAGCACATTGAAATTGCTGAATCTTTGTCCATTTTTTTAGGTACATCCATGTATTATACAGTGGTACCTCGGAGTTTGAACATAATTCGTTCCTGCAAAGATTTCAAAGTCCGAATTGTTCAACCTCCGAAACATTTTTTCCCTTAGGAAATAATGTAAATGTAATTAAGTCGTTCCCAAGCTCCAAAAACAGACAGTTGTCTTTTTTTGCTCGACTTCACTCCGCTACCTGTTTTCAAGGTATGTTCGGCTTAGCTTGCTTTGCTTGGGTGTTCGAACTCCGAAAATGAGTTCAAACTGAGGCATTTTTTACTCCGATTTTTGGGTTGAAGTGCGAATTGTACGAGTTCCGAGATGTTCAAACTCCGAGGTTACACTGTATATCATTTTAGAATTATTAGGGCTGGGTTTCGATTCTAATTTCCACAATCGATTCAATTCAATTTCGAGTTCAGTTTGATTCGATTTAGATTTTTTCCTGATTCGATTCACTTCACTCCAATATTGATTAATTAGGGAACATCAATTATTCTTTAACACCAAGGACATGATAAAAACTCCCCATATTCCAAATAAAATTTTGTGGAGGCAGTAACTGGTTAAATGATTTAGTTTATTTATGAAAGTAACACATGATATAACCACTTAAGTGTTACACAAACATTGATGTCAGCAAGGATGAGATGAAAATATTTTCATAATTCCAATTCAATAATTGTAAATATAAATTAAAAATATTCAGAATTGTCTTAAAGTGCAATAAGTCGGGTCTTTCATAGATGTAAGAAAATACTTTTAAATTCATGTGAACAGTAAATTTCAAGAAAACAGTAAGATTAAAAAAAAGGCCTTTAAAATTCAATTTTCTTATGAATTTATGGGAAAAGAGATATTAAAATAATAAATTCATGGTTTTATAAAATCGACAGCAGGCTTGAAAAGGAACATTGATTCAATATTGATTACCTGTATTCAATTTTTTAAACCCAGGCCTAAGAATTATAATACACGAGTATCTCAATGTGAATTTTTACAGACATAAGCCTAATTTTTTTGAAAACACAACACACTGACTTCTTAACTGGTTTTGCACTTGCTGTACGGCTAAGACCATACTGACGTGCTGTATGTTTGTTATATTTTTGTCGTTGAGATACAAATTACCTAACATGAAAATGTAACCTATATGTACATTAACCATTAAATGGAGAAAGGTCATGCTGATGTGTAGTTTGATGTTGAGGTATGTTTGAGCTACTTTCAAGTAATGACGATGTGAGCTGTCTTCCTATTAGCATCTGCTGTGCAGCTTGCTAATGTGTATGTAGCCCATCAGATACCCATGTAATATAGAGAAGGGCCCCAGATTTGTTGAGTTTTAAAGTGAATTTGTCCCAATTACCAGATTGTTAGAATTATTTTGTTAGAGTAAATAGACAAGACACCCAAATATCAAAGTTGTTTAGTTGTGAAAATGTGTAAGTAAGAGAGAGAAAGAAAGAAAAATACAATCAAATTACCTTATTGAATGAAAAAATTAATAAGACCTCAGTTTCCTAAATTGTACCAACACAAAATCCATTTTACAATCTAAGACAGCATAAAAAAAATAAAAAAAGAACATTGCAGGCCTGAGGTTCTTCGTGCGCAAATTGTTTAGATTGAGTACTCACAGTTCTGGTGAGAGATGGAGATGGTGTGCTCCACGGAGGGGGAAGAATTGGAGAAGAATAGCAAAGGAAAGAATGCGTGGCACGGTGCGAAGAATCAGCCCAACCCAGTAGCAGAAAACGGGCTCTCCAGACGTCCAGCAGAGTGTTTTCCAGACTGCTCACAACTGACCACGACTGCTCCTGAATTAACAGGACAGTACTGAATGAGCTACAAGTCAATATACTATTTTGTGTAGAACTAGCAGGAAATGTGCTCTTTGCACAAATCCACTATCTCCTGAACTCGATACCAATTTCCTGTCTTTCATGATTGGACAAATTGATTAATCCAGGTGTGTCTGGCCATTGTCGTCGTGGTTACGGAGGTCAGGCACACCTGGATTAATCAGTTTGTCCAATCATGAAAGACAGGAAATGAAGGAGTGTCACTGAGTTCACGAATTAGTGGATTTGTGCAAAGAGCCCATTGTCTCTCAACTCACATTATCATTAGCAGCGACAGCTAACTAACATCACTGTACTGGTAATGCTAATCGCGATTAGCGACAAATGCTAATTCAAACCAAACGGACAGTAGTAGTTTTTTAAACATAACCAGACAGATGTAATTACCTCTTAGGCATCCAGTATGTACAAACATTCAGTAAAAACGAGTAGTTTGTCCCGATGTAGCGTACAACAAGCTCACACAGTTGGGTGAAACAGCTTCACTCCGACAGGTGCTTAAGCATTCTCCTCTCACTCTACTGCAACAACGTAGTCAGTTGTAATAAGACCCGCCCCTTCGATCTTAACATAACTGACATTGGCTGAACTTGACATTTACCCAATGACATTACAGAATAAAGATGAATGACAGTTTGCATATGTTAGGCTGTACTCGTTGACAAATAGTGGATATTACGGTAGAAAATGTACATAAACTGAACAAATAAGGAACTTGCATACTTATTTGTAACAACAATTATTTTTATTATGTATTTAGCAACTATTTCTGAACAATTTGGCTCAGTATTGACCATTTGCACCAACGTCACGTGATCACGTGACAAACCTATGTCGGACGGCGGAAGGAAATGATTGTTGAATGGAAGTGGACGTGACCCAGAGCGACATAGTGACTTTTATTTTACAAATTAAAATTTATTATTGCCCATAGAGCCATGGGATCTACTACTTCAACCGAAGGTCGCCTGTCAGTCAAAGTTGCACATTTAGTTGAAGATTGCTAGTTTGAAAACAGCCCCTTACCCTTAGAGTGATGTGAACTGAACTGTAATAAGTCTGTTCAGGTTTAGACTTAAAACCATGCTCATGACCTCAGTCTTGAGTTTACGGTCTGAGTATGATGCAGATACAAATGCATGATTGGTTGATGTGCTAATTCAAAAGTGAACATTATTAGCTGCATGAAGCTTTGCCAGAATGTTTATATACATTCACACGACTTGCTTGGCGTAGCACATTGTCTGCTTTGATATATTAATGCATGCGTTACAGCAGGGACATAACGAGCGAAGCTTGTGGCGTCCCTCCCCCACACACACACTTCTAACGACAGAAGTGATCCAGCGTGTTTGTTATGGGCTCGCGTGGGGTCTGAAGTGATCTTACATATTGAATAAGCTGCAACCGAGACAACTATCAGAGAGTGATAACTCCTCGGGGTGGGGGGACGCCTTGAGGCATGGCCTGATTAGTCTCTCTGCAGGGCGAGAAGTGACATCATGCCTGGCTGGAGGCCGTGTGGAGGATATATCACACATGAAGTAGCATTAGCATGAGGCTGGTGTGGGAGAGTTTACATCAGCCGAGCACATCAAACGGCAGAGGACGAGGTTAATCTCTCCCCATGGTGATGCTCAGGGCTTTGGGCAGAGGTGCAACTCTTCCACGCTTGCTGCCTGCCAGATCTAATGGCTCACGATTTATACACTCCCTCCGTCCTCCCATTAACTCATGATTGAAACACACCATGGGCACTTTATTAGGTACACCTGCACAATCACAATTTTTACCATCAGAACTATACAGTGAGCCCCCATTTATTTGCAACATGTTCACAAGTGTTTTTAATGATAAATGTAGCACTCGATAATTTTGTACAGTTAAATAGAAAACAAAGAATTAAACAACTTTTCCCACATTTTTGCTTCACTTCAATGGACATTTTGCTGCTCCTTCTGGTGTGTGTGCCTTGACCACCTGGGGGCAGTATAAGAAAGACATATAGCAGACGCACAGATGCTATCGTTAGGCCTTCTCTGCTATTTTGCATTTTTGTTAGCATTAAGCTGACAGTCAACTTCAACTTGGAGTGGAAGTAAATAGCTTGAAGCCATTTTTTTTAAAGAAATATTTACCAACTGAAATTAGGTCAGTTGAGAGGAGCTTACTGCTATCATACAGTGACCATATTTACGGTGGCCCTGAAGTGCAAAACGCAAAAACAAAAAAGTGAACACGACTGCAAACCCAAAAACAAAAAACAAACACGACAGCAAATTTTTCAAAAATCCCCAAAACAAAAAGGTAATCGCAAAAAAAACCACCAAAAAAACACAAAAAACGAAACAAAAAAACAATAACCAATCATAACCACAAATCAAAAAACACGAACACAAAATATGAAACAAAAAAAAACAAAAAGTCATCGCAAACACAAATTAAAATAAAAACACGAGCACAAAAAGGTAAGTCCGCAGAAAAGAAAAGAGGGGGGGGGGGGGAAACAATACACTACTGTATGTAGTAGTTTAGCCTGGACACCCCCTTTGAATTTGGTATGTTCCATCTCCCTTGCTCCCTGCGCGAGCAGACCGCTCTGTTTTGGAGGGTGCTGTCAATCAAACAATTAACTTGTAAGTGGCTGTTAAGATCTGAAACAAGCAAAAGAGAAAAAAAGAGGACACAAGCTCACTGAACATGCATGCATGGCAATTGTTTGAACACAACAAATCACGATTGGCAGACCGAACACGTGGGGGTGGGGCATGGGTAGAGGGAAAGGAGGGGTTGGAGAACTCGCCACTCGGAAGTTGACTCTTCCGGGCCTCCGGTGGCGGAGTGGTACCGTCACTTGCCTACGATGCAGCTTGGCGTGGGTTTGCTTCCCCGCCTGGAAATTGATTCTTCCTCAGTCAGGTAAGCCTTTCTTGAATATAATAGGATATATGCGGGAAGTCATCTCACACTTTGGACCTTGGTCCACACACAAGGTTGTGTTACGGTGGTGCGGTGGTGCAAAAACAAAAACGTGAACACATCTGAAAACCAAAAAAACACAACCCAAATCAAAAACACAAAAACAAAAATGTGAACACCAAACCCAAAAAAAACCACAACCCAAATCAAAAAACAAAAACACAACCCAAAAAAAGTGAAAACTAAAAAACAATCCAAATGAAACAAAACAGTAAATACACAAAAACAAAATGTAATCATAAACACAAAAAATACAACCCATATAAAAAACTAAAATGTGAACACATCTGAAAACCAAATAAAAAAAACAAAAATGTGAACACCAAACCAAAAATAACAACCCAAATAAAAAATAAAAAAACACAACCCCCCCCCCCCCAAAAAAGTGAACACATCTGCAAACCAAAAAAACAACCCAGATAAAAAGCACTAAAACACAAATGAAACACAACAGCAAATAAATAAAAATAAACACAAAAACAAAATGTAATCACACTGACAACAAAACGAAACAAAAAAGGAATCGCAAACACACAAAAAAAAAATGAAAACAACAAAAACGTAATTTAAACACAAATCACAAAATATGAAACAAAACAAACACACACACACACACAAAAAAACATAAACACAAAAAGGTAAGCGCGCAATATTTATATAATAATATAATAATATTTTAATAGCATTAAATCATGTAATCAAAATATTACAAACAGCTCCCAGTATGATGCAGTCCACTTGTAGTTACCGACTGACCATGTAAGGCTACTTCTTGATTTAGTGTAGTAGATAAGAGAGAGCAAAGGTTCAATACAATAAATAATAAAAACAATTCCATTACTGCATAACGTACGAAATGTAAGGACGACATTTTAATAAAGAGAAAACAGGGCGCTTGCCTTATAATATCTTTATCTCCTGTAGTCATTTGTCTTCATTGACGATTGCAATGAAAACAAATGCATCTGCGTGGTCCTTTTACAGATGTGTTTTATTATAGATAAATGTTTTCTCATAATGTCACTGGAGGCTAATCTAATTTACCTAATGTTGCTGTGGTTTATAAAGCCATGAGTGTGCGGTTCTGATGCTCTGGGGGTGCGCACGGGGGAGCTTTTGGAAACGAAGACACTACTAAACATCGGAACTATCAAGCGCTTTAATCAGTGCTGGATTATTTCGGAGGGTTAATGCCAAGGCAGGAAGCTTCATCTCTTTGTATGATACACACACACGTATAATCACAGGCATGCATCAGCACCCCCAACTCATTAAACATTCATAAACAACTGGGGTAAAAGAGTGAAATGAGCCTGTTCTTGCAATGATTTAATAGGATTTTGTTAAAAATGTCACGCACTATAATATGTAGACAAAGTGTCTACCAATCACATTCAAACTCACTGAGAGTCACCACACACCTGCCACTATTTCTAAGATTAACCCCAAATAAAGTTCTCCTGACATTTTTACAGTCATCGCCAAAAGATTTCCACGTGCAATGGCCAGGAGTCGGCTGCGCTTCCTCCCACAATGGCGCAATAGGCCCCATTATCACAGATGTTTATGTTTCTATGTCACAAAAACCTGCCATTTGGACAGTGGTGCACATACTTTTTGTATGCACTTAAAGAGAGCGAGAGAGCCGTTACAGGAATTATTGTAGTGTGACACAGACAACGTGCCAACGTGCAGTGGTTGAACACCGCACTGCAGTTGTTCCGATAACAAGTGACACTATTATTAGTCAATTGCTAATCTGAGTCGTACTTGATGGAAGCTCCACATGTTGACATGATGACAGTTGCATGTTTAAGATCCCTCTTGTTTTTTTTGTTTTTATTATGTGTGCATGCAAAGTGATTTGAGGCACTGACAAATAGCTTGTGTCACTACCAGCATGACAAGTGACTGCAGCGTTGGGATTTATACGGCAGCAACACGGCCATTAAGGGAGTCCAGGGTGCCAAAATGGATTTGAGTCACAATTATTGTGTTTTCTTTCGGTGAAGAGTGACAAACATTTGGCTACACAGCTTAGAATATGTCAAGGTAATGTGTGGCTGATATGACAATGGTTGCTAATGTTTTTGCTGACCTTCTTTAGCGTCACGAGAGGGTTCAAATGTTAGATTTATACATATTTCACTTTGTTCTTTTTTTTCTGAATATTACTTGGTATTTCAGATCAAACTGAACTGGGTATACAATTTTTTATTTATTTATTAATGTTTGTTTGTTTGTTCCATATGTGATTGGTTAGAACTGTTTATATATATAAATATATATATATATATATATATATATTATTGTAGTTAATTATACATATCTTTTAATTTATGATTTGTCTTTTTTTTCCCCCCCAATTTACCTGCCTATAAGAGGGAATATATAATTATTATTGTTTTTAACTTATTAATTGTTTCATTTATTTTTGGTTAGATTTTTAAAAATGTATTTCTTAATGTTTGTTTGTTTGTCCATATATGATTGGGTATAACTGTTTTTAATTATTATTATTGTATTTAATTATAGATATTTTAAATTTATGATTTGCCTTTTTTTATTCTCAATTTACCTGTCTATTAGAGGGAATTTATCGTTTAAATTATTATTATTTTTTTTATTGTTTGTTGTTGTATTGTTTACGTGTTTATTTTGGTTTGAATTGTTTCTTTCTTTCTTAATGTTTGTTCCTTATGTGTTTGGGTATAACTGTTTTTTTATATTATTGTAGTGAATTATATATATATATATATATATATATATATATATATATATAAATATATATATATATATATATATATATATATATATATATTTTTTTTGATTCATGATTTGTCTTTTTTATTCCCAATTTACCTGTCTATAAGAGGGAATTATTTATTTATTTATTATTATTATTATTCACTTATTTATTTTGGTTGGATTATTTGCTTCAAACATATTTGAGTGTAGGTGGGCATAAAATATGATAGGTAGGTATATCACAGAATCGTATTGCATTCACTTGAAAAAAAACCCTCTTTTTTTACTGACTCATTTTTTTTGAGGAACTTTGTTTTTTTGTGTATTTTTTATTTTTATTTTCTGTTTTTCTGAATATATTTTTCCTGTTTTACTAACTATTTTTGTCTGTCATAAAAATTATTCTGAAAAATGGGGGGCGGGGAGTACAAACACAGGTTGTAAAAAGTACTCAGAAAAACAGAAAAAAAATACTCCAAAGAACAGAGGCTGGTGCTCTGTTTTTCAGAGTATTTTTAAGTTTCTACGAAAGTGTATTGCATGCGGGTAAGTGTCCCCCATTAGTGAATCTGCAACAAATCACTTGGAGTTTAGAGGTAAAAAAAATATTAATTAAAAAAAATACTCCGAAAAACAGCCAGTGTTCTGTTTAAAAAAAAAATATATTTTTTCTGTTTCTCAAATAATTTATACAATTTTTCTGAATATTTTTTTCTTTTTTTTGGAGTAATTTTTCCTCCTGTTTTTGTATGCATTAAAACAGAAAAAAACATTCAGAAAACCAGAAAAAAAAATACAAAATAAAATACACACCAAAATAAACAAAACGCAGAATTAGTCAGAAAAACAGGAGTTCAAAAATATGTTTTTTTAAGTGAATGCAATACGCTTCCGTAGTACATAGATGTGTGTATGTATTAAATTATTTGTGTTTGGTTGTTATTTATTCCATCTCTAACTGTATGTGAGGGAGGCATTTTATTCATGTATTTATTTCATTCTCATCCTGCAGCATGTATCACCTTGAGAATATAAAAAGTCAAATCATGTCCCTGTGACATTAAATTTAATCTCCATTTATTTGATGGAGATTAATATTTGTCTAACACGGTGAGAGACACTTTACACCCATTTGTGGTGCTTGAGGTGTCGAACAGAGAGGGAAATAATTTTCACTGTTTAACAGAAGGCTTTTAAAATAAGATGACATCAAGGACACAAAACCAGTCAGCAAAAAGTCACTGCCCACGTCTGTCATACAGCAAAAGTTTAACCATTCAAAGTATTTAATTCCTTTTTAACATGTCATAATGTGTGTCTCCAAGCTGCCCTTGAATCTTGCTAGAATTATATAAATACTGACTTGAAGCCGTAAAGGTGTTTGCATGTCATTTGTGATTGGATGAGTGAGTCGGGTTGAGGGGAGTAGTGTGCCCGGAGGATGATGGCTGACAAAATACTCGTCGGATGTTTTTTGCCGTGGTTACGTCCGACAGTCAACATTCATTTTGTCCTCCTGTTCTCGTCAGCCCCGACCGTCCCTTGTGTCTACCAGTCAGCTCCCTCATTCACTCGTGTCTTGTTCAATGTTTCTCGTTGTCTTGTCAGTTTGTTTGAATTTCGTTCCCTGCCTCTGTTCAGTCTTCGTTGGATCGTTGCTTCTGTTCGTGTCACTGTCATGTTCCTGTCTGTGAGTGTATTCCCTCTTTTTGGTTTGCAACTTTGTTTACTTTGTTGGTTTTGTGTTTTTTGATTCCACGCACCTTGTTTACTTTTCTTTTTGTGCTTTTGAGATTCAAGGCCTGTTTCTGAGTGCAATCCCTGCTTTGCCTCACTGCTTCTTTTTTTTTTCAACGAGGTACACACAGGTTCAAGGAATAATCTGTAGTGATTGGGGTCATTATTGCCAAAAGGCCAGGGAGGAGATATCAGACTGTTGTCCAGCATAAAAGTATATTATTGATCACAGCCCTTTCAAAACAAAAGTTGTATACTTGGGTGTCATATGGTAAAAACTGTCATCTTTGAAACTGCTTTTGTTCTCTTTATTTTCATGTGGGAAATTATATTGTCAATCAGATTCCTTAGACTCAACCTGTCCAACATTGTTACTAGGGGTGAATCTATTTTAAATGTCCCCGAATGGATTTTATTTAAATTATTTTATACTGTCTTGCCTTTGTTTGTGTGTGCCTTTATTTGGAGTGCTGTTCATGTTGTACCCGGTTTGGCCACGGAGGGGCAGTGTGGTTCCACACGGTCTAATACACTGTTAAGTTGTAGCCACATTAGAGAGTAGAAGGAAAAAGTCACGATCAAGTTATTCCAATAAAAGTTTTTTTTTCCCAGTGTGGAGCCGCGAGTAGCGCGCTAATTAGCATTAGCGAGTCAGACTGGAGTAGCTCATTACAATTCCTTGCACATCTATAGATTGAAGCAAAAATCATTGTCAATCAAATCATTTTGAATCAAAAATCTTTCTTAATTGAAAATCGATTCTAAATCGAATCGCAGGGCCAAAAATCGGAATTGAATCGAACCGTGAGACATTTAAAGATTCCCACCCCTAATTGTTACCCCAATCAGGGTTGGTGCTGCCAATACCAATCATCCATTAGTGAGATCTGCGAGTTGACCACATGGATTCGCAGCACATTTTTCAATTTAGAGCTGCTCACTAGCTATTGTAAGAACAATCTGTCAATTATTTTTTGATTAATTGATGAGTCAAATTAAAAACATAAAATAAAACCTATCCAAATTTCCCATGCAGTGTTAAGGGAGAGGGGACGCCACACTGCACATAGGCTGGTCTTTAGTTGGCTGCAGGCTGCTAAGTACGAGCTTCAGGTGATCAGTTTTTCGGATGAGCATTGAAAGGTAGGCCTATTGATCGACATAAACCAAACAAGTAATTTTCCACGGAAATTGACCTATCATGATAGGTGGCCAATCGATGGCAGCACCACTACTTAGCTTGCCTGCTCGCTATTTTATAGACATACACAAACCCAATCTGTTTCTCTTTTTAGAGATTTTGTGCCAATATTTGTTCAAACTTGTGCTTTGCACGCACAACATTTCTAATCAAGGAGTAGGAATCATAAAGCTGTGATTGGTTGCAATATATAAAAACCCTGTTTTGAAATGTGTGCACCGCAGCAACTTTAATAGTTTGTATGGATTTTCTTCATATCTTTCAATACTCTATTATTTATATTGATGTATAAAAACATGTTTACATTCATCTTCTGAATGGGTGAGTTGAACTTATTATTATGCAATTGCATTTGCGCTTATTCGTGTTATGTTGATCCTAATCTTGATGTTTTGGTGGGCAAGAGAGAATTTTCAGAGGTCAAATTGAGTTTGTGGAAAACTGGGAGTTGTGTTTGATTCAAAACATGTCAGAAGATGAGCAAAAAGTTCAATCTGCCCATGGATGTCTTGTTTTGCTTAAACTCCAATTTTCTGCTTTGATCAAGGAATCAGAAAATATTCACGTTTGAGAGGTTGAAATCAGAAGATTTGGACTTATAATATTGAAAAAATGGCTCAGAACCTTTTAACCTTTTAATTTAGTGTGCAGTGAGATTATTGCCAATATTTATAGTTCATTTAAATGTGTCTCTTGTTACTTTATTGTCAGTATGTTTTACCTCAACCAGTTCGACACCCATTTTGTTATTTTTCTTTTAGTTTACTCCTTAAAAGTCCCCCCACCCCCACACTTCCACAGACCTTTAAATTCATAGCAGGGAAGAAAAGAGTTTTAAAAATTCAGCAGAAGGGTAAAAAACATACTTGAAACTTCCTTGTCAGTTTGCATTAAGCGAGTCCAAAGTAGAGCCAAAGTAGAGCAGCGCATCACTCGTAACCGTGCCAGACGATGGCGAACGCGTCCCCAATCTTCTCGCTGGCACATCAAAAGTCGCCATGTTCATGTGGTGCTGTTCACGCTGTACCACATCCTGACCCAATACTGTAAACACTTCTACAGTGCCTTCAATAAAAGTCTCAAATGAATCACGAGCGATGCCAGCTCCAATGATCATAATTGCATATTTCTGACCACGCCGAGACGTAATTATTTCTAATTGACTGCGTGATTATCATCTTCCATTGGAATCCTTTTCATTATGGCAATGACAGAAACACGATTATATGTCAATGTGCGTGTCGATCAAGGAAATGTTGTGCATTTAAATAAGTGGCCTGACGTCATGCATTGACAACACAACAGCTCAGGGCAATTTAGTAGAAAATGGTACAAAAAGTTGATTTCATGAATGGACTGCTTTCCAGCAACACAAACTAAAAATGTCATCGCTAAATTGTCATTAACTCATTCACTGCCATTGACGCCTATAAATGTAAAAAAAATAATTTGAACTATTTCTATTAGTTTAACATTTTTTGTTAACAAGAGTATGAAAACCTAGACATTTTTAATGTTTTTAATTTAAAAAAATTAGGGCCAGGCGATTAAAATTTGTAATTGTAATTAATCGCATGATTTCAATAGTTAATCACAAATAATCACAAATTTTATATCTGTTCTAAATGTACTATATTTTTTCCTAGGTTTTCATACTCTTGTTAACAAAAGTGGAAACAAGTTTTAAACTAATATGAATAGTTCAAATGAATGTTTGACGTCTATAGCCGTCAATGGCAGTGAATGAGTTAAAGTGAAATATTTTTGTATTAAGAAGCCTCCATAAACGTTTGTATTTGTATGATATTTGACTAAATTATGAGAACAGGCTTCACAGTTGTGCAAGGTGTGGTGTCATTTACAAATATATGAATAGAAATCAGAAAACAAAACAAGGAATTGGCCGAAGTAATTTCCTAACTAGCCCTAAGGAGCGGGAGGAGCTGTACTTAAGTGTGCTACCATTTTGACCCTCCTGTTGTCCTAAAAAACACATTTGACCCTATGGGTGAATGGGGTCAAATTGACCCCAAAGATATTATTAGGAAGGTTAAAACAGTCTGGGTTAGTTGTCACCAACCTTTTTGAAACTGAGAACTACTTCTTAGGTACTGATTATTGTGAAGATTTACCAGTTTGATGCACACTTCTGAAAAAAATAAAGTTCATTACGTTATGTTATTATTATTAATGTTATTCATCAATGTGAAGACACTGATCATGGTAATGATTTCATTGCATTTTCAAATGATCACTTCTACAACATTTCTAGGAAATAAATGTCCCATTACTCATGATCTTTCTTTTTTTATTAAATTTTTTTAAATAGGTCCGCGGGCTGCTCGGATGATCCTTTAGTGCCAGTGGTGGTGACCCCTGATATAAATTATACAGTTCATGTTTTTGGTATGAAATCACACTAAATTCTCATTTTTTTATTTGACATTTAAGGAAGGAAATATATAAATATATATATTTGACTTCCAATTTCTAAACTAGGGTACAATTTGAGACAGGACAGAAAATATATAATGCAGCCATTTTCACAGAGGTTTGTGTATATATATATATATATGTATAATTCTAATTTCATTTCATTTTATTGTCATTGGGTTATATACAGTGTACATTTGGGAACAAATCACATGAAATTGTCATTATTTTAGTTCTATATGACTCCTTGTTTAAAAATTAGGTTAGGATTTACGGGAGGGAAAAGTCAAATAGAGCCTTTGATTCAAGGGTGCTACAAAAATTTTTGGGGGTTGGGTCTTGCCGAGGGAGCTAAAGGGAGCATCAACAAAGCCAAACATGATTTGGCTCAAGGAACTGATAAAGACTTGGCTCGTGTAGACGCTTTTTTGTCAACTCGAGCCCTCCAGACAAGCATAACATGCAAAATCACCCTTTGACTTATTTTAATAATCACCCATTCAAGCTACTTTTTCATTACCTGCGTTCCATCACAACTTCGGTCGCTTAGCCATTCAAGTCATTGGTGACATTTGAACAACAGAAAGAAAGAAAGAAAGCGCGAGAGAAAGACGCTTGGCCGACAAGTAAATCCTTGATACATGCTGAATAATGCGGCTGATTCACAAAAGCCTTACGACCTTCTATTAATTCAATTCCTTTTTCTGTTGTAGTGAATCGTCGCCTCGTCATTATTCGTACAAACAACCTACTTGTATTTAATTAAGAGAGCTTTACATCAGCCGTGACATATATAAAAAGAGCGTTAAAAGCCCCGTCCTGCATATGTTGAAATTCTGCAAATACGTTCAGGTATTCATAGAAGGTTGCGCATATATTAGCGGCCCTATAATCCTCTTACATGCTTATAAAAGAAACGGCGCTTTTCACCAGAGGAGCTCCTGTTGGATTTTTTTTTTTTTGTTGTAGGCTCACCTTGAGGTTCAGAAGAACACAAATAAGGCATGAAGCTGCGCGGAGTGTGGAGAAGCTTCTTTACCATGTGCTGTACACAAAAGGATCCGAGGCAGGCCGGCAATGCTTTGAAGGGTTTTAGTCCAACCCAAATGCGCGCCCGGTCCGCTTTTCATTCTCCCGAGTGCTTCCAAACAAACACATGAAAGCAAAAATGTACGTTCTTACAAGACAGAGGAGCACCAGATGGTGCCGTGTTCTGTCTTTACTGTTTGCCTTTTATATTTAATACAGAGTAACGATTCAATTGCGAAGTATACTGTATGGTCGAACACGATGCGTTCTGGTTTAATAGCCTCCAAAGAAATTTCTCAAGAGGACCTCATGTAAATAAAAATAATCCATTCCAGTCAGTTTTGGTTATTGAACCTCAACATAAGCATTGAAAAGGTTATAAAAGCTCTGCATTCACAATTCTATGCTATATACAGTCAAGAAAAGCTTGGATTTTTTTTTATCAATCCATTGCAGCTATAAATTATTTCTTTATTTACTGAAATTGTTTTATATAAAAAATTTTGCACCATTAAGATTTTTTTTATTAACACATTTAATAATTACTAATATCAATTTCTATAACATTCATTGCTCTGAAAGCTTGTTCAAGCAACCTCCCAAAATATGTAGTAGTTTTGTTTTTGTTTTTTTGGTTTATAAAATATTCATTACAAATGGTTGGTTTTAACTTGTAATTAAAAATGGGCTTTCACTTGCATAGCTTGGATACGCTTGAACTGTTTCCTCATTCTACTTGCTGATGATGCAGCATCAGGAGCAACTGAGGGTTCAGTATCTTGCCCAAAGGCACTTTGGCATGGTCACAAGAGTTGAGGATTGAACCCACAACCTTCAGATTGGGAGCCATGTCGTCTGACCTGAGAAGTATGTTCGATTATTTTAATTATATTTTTGGATTTAAACAATATAGTACCACCACCCAAAAATTTACTAATTACTTGTAATACTGTAATAATACTAATATATATATATATATATATATATATATATATATATATATATATATATATATATATATATATATAATTGTAGTTAATTATAAATATCTTTTAATTTATGATTTGTCTTTTTTTAATTCCCAATTTACCTGCCAATAAAAGGGAATTATTGTTTTTATTGTTTTTATTATTCACTTATTTATTTTTGGTTTGATTTTGATTTTGACGAATATATATAATAATACTAATTATTTAAAAAAAAACTGTAATAATTTGTTTGCTTGTTTTTTGTTTTGTTACGTTGACAAAATTGTATAATTTCTAATCCAAGCAGTAGCTATCACCTGGATTCCCCACCCCCCATATTGTTAGTATTTATTTTATAATTTTTTAACATTTTATCATCTAAAGTATGTTTCACTACCCCCTTTTTGTAGGATATTTATTATACATTATTTATTTATTGTTGTTAGTCAATATTTGTATAGTAGCTTTTCAAATTATATTCATTCATTGAAAAAGAACACCAAAGTCATTCCACAATTATTTTTGATCCTCACAATATTATGTAAACAACTATTTTGTAATAAACAAACCTCTTTCAAGGGAACCCCAACAACAACAAAAACATTTTATAATTCCAAATATGTACTCTAAAATCATTAATACGTGATTTCCAAATAACATGAATAAAAAAATGTTTTTGTTTTGTTTTGTTTTTAAAGATCCTATGTTACAAAAAAATTCAAAAGTAGTTCCATGAGCTCTGAGTTTACACACATTTGAGCAAATTAACATTGAAATATAAATAAAAATGTACAGTTCTAATATTGTAACATAAATAGTAAATATATTTTTGGAATATAAATGGTAACTTTATTCCACATAGTAATAATTTTAGTAGCCTATGGCTTGGAAATGAAGCGATTGAATTGAAATGTGTATAAAATATAGACACAGTGCCATACAGTGTTTTAAATATACATGTGATATGTGACATCTTATTTTTCATAAATATATCAAAGGCTGCATGTATTTGCCTACTAAAAATGACAGCACATAAAGTATGTGCATGGCTGTCTTTATATATAGTGCACTAGTATAGCGTAACACTGAGCAGATGTTGCCCACATAGGCCTCAACGCAACATGCAATTTCACCGCTGGAATTCACACATTCAAGGTTGAGCTCAAGGTTGCCAACTGTCTCACACTTGGCCAGTGTGAAGGTGAAGGTGGCAAATGAGGTTATGAAGTGATGCTGATACTTCTTTGCAACGCTGCGCGTACACACAAGGATCTCACGTTGCACTTCATCTTGGAGGGAAGACCATACCAAAAAAAAAATAGAAAATCAGGACTCCCACTGTGTTTAACTTGGAAAGCTTTGCTTCCACTACTCCATTTGGAGACACATGTAAACTGTTGAAAGCAAATTTGAAAGAAAAGGCATGGAAAAGGGAACAACAGCCGAGTGGAAATATGACAACAGAACCGCAACAAGCTTGCCAAAACAGTGGATATCCTTCATCGTGCAATCAATGCTCTTGGGGTTGGAAAATTATTCTTTTGACCCCTGAATTTTGGTGGGTGGGTGCAACTGTGCCTTTTACATTATATTTGCTTTGTGTGTATATGTATGTGTCTTAACAAGTCAGAACAAAATATAAGGTATGCACAGATATAAGGTACTAAAAGGCCAACTTCGGCCAAAATATTAGGTACAACCAAAAGTATGATGAATAAATTATTTAATAAAACCAAATATTTGAGTACATACAAAATATTAGGCTCTCAGGTTGGCCTAATATTTATTGGTGTACCTAATAATTTGGCTGGATGCAAAGTTATTAACTCATTCACTGCTATTGACGGCTATAAACGTCAAAAATTCATTTTAACTATTTCTATTAGTTTAACTTTTTTCCCCCCACTTTTGTTTTGTTTATTTTATTTTTTAAAGAAAAGAGTATTAAAAATTAGGGGCGTCAGGAGATTAAAATTTGTAATTGTAATTAATTGCATGATTTCAATAAACGATTAATCACAAATGTTGTATCTTTTCTAAATGCACAATAATTTTCTTCTAGGTTTTCATACTCTTGTTAACAAAAGTAGGGGGAAAAACGTTAAACTAATAGAAATTGTTCAAATAAATTATTTACGTCTGTAGCCGTCAATGGCAGTGAATGAGTTAAGTGCCACCAAATTATTAGGTACACCCAAATATTACAAGTATTAGATACAGGTTAAACCCAAATTATGAGGTGCAGAGGCCCAAAAATGTAGGCACACATGTGGCCAAAATATTAGGTACACCGTTGGCCAAGGTACACCTGATGCCAAATTATTACATCTAGATAAAATATTAGGTCAACGCGACAATACAAATAAAGAACAATTCATGAAAAAACAATAAATAAAATTTCAATAACCCACGTGAAAGCCTTGGATTCAAGAATAAAAAATAAATAAAGCACTCTGTCTACGTCTGTAATTACAATATTTGTATGAATCGGTCCACCTTTGGCTCCACTATGAAAACAAATGAAAAGTACCACCAGTGTGTTGCAGCTGTAAAATCTGATTATTCTTTATAAAATAGTTGTATTGTGTGAAAATCAAGGCCAGAGCTGTGCTTATCATTGTTTAGCGAAAGCGTATTTAGTCATGCGGTGGCCCAAGGCAAAACAATTCATGGGGCTGCCACATCCATGTGCTACAATGATTTTGAATAATAATGTTTATCAATCACTAAAAATTGTGAACTTGAGAAAATTCTTCTTTTCCTGAGCAAAACTCCGTAAAATCCCTGGTGACGATTAATATATAGCAAGTGAATCATCTTGACACTTTTACTATAATTGCTGAGGTCACGAATCAAACATTTAATCTAGTTTACTGTTTCAGCCACTTTAATGCATCTTGATGAAAAAAAATAAATGTCACTGAGTCGTGCCGCTCATCTCGACGCCATCTTCCTCGGCTAACATTTGACAGCAGCGCCGCTGTTACTGGTAAAAACGTCCGGCGCTTGCTGTTGTCGCAAACGCAGCTCTTTGGTTGCTTCAATTAAAAAAACGGTTTGTTTCCCTCTTCTCTATTTTTTACGTTTATTAAATTATTTATATCAAGTTCAGTACATATTAGAACTTGTACCCCAATTTTGCCTGAAAACACGTCATAGTCTAAAAAAAATGAATAATCCAATTTTATCATAATGGTAAATAGTAAATGAAGTGTACTTTTATCTACACCATACGCTGTCATATGAGAGAATACCGACGTGCTAACGGTCACATAGCATCAACCTTTAGCTTAAGATAACTTACCTTAACTCATTCACTGCCATAAATTCCTTTGAACTATTTCTATTAGTTTAAAAAAAAAACTACTTTTGTTAACAAGAGTAAAGGAAACCTATAATTTGTTTTAATTGTACATTTAGAACAGATATACAATTTGTGATTAATCGTGAGTTAGCTAGTGAAGTCATGTGATTAATTGCAATTAAAAAATGTAATTACCTGACGCCCCTAATTTTTAACGATCTTTTATTCTTTAAAAAAAAGATAAAAGAAAATAAAAGATTACTAAAAATTAGGAGCGTAATAATTCGCATGGCTTCACGAATTAACTCACAAGGTTTTTATACTCTTGTTAAGAAAAATAAATAAACTAATAGAAATAGTTCAAAAAATTGTTTTTTTTAAACGTCTATAGCTGTCAATGGCAGTGAATGAGTTAACCTCCAGAATCGCTTGCCGTCCACTGTCGAACCGCTTATCCTTTTGGACCAATTTTAAAGCCATCCGCTAGCGTCGTCCTAGCTTCTGGCTAGCGCTAAGCGCTATTTTTTTATCTCCAAACTCCCTTTGTGTTCCGGTGTGACGCCATGAGAGGCCAGCAGGGAAGTAACAAAGACAAAGGCATTGATAAACTCTCTAGCTCGGCTTCATTGACTGCTTAACAGTTGAATTTAATGCTAAATATTCCCATACACACACAAACGCTTCCATGTTTTGTGCTTGGGATTTCACACAAATACATACATCACCCATAGATGTGAGCATGTGTGGAAAAAACGCTTTCACTGTCATCGACGGCTATACAAGTCCAAAATCTATTCTAACTGGGCTGGCAGTGAATAAAGTTAAGAATGTAAATCAAAACAAAAACAATCATTTTCTAAGATGTTTGCCAGGGGAAATCTGGAGGCCTGTTTTTGCCTAATGGCAAGTCCACCCCTGCCCACCAGGAAAACAATTACATGGGCAAACTTGAGCTCCACCACACACAAAAGCACTTGATGAAAAGGAGAAATGTTCCTCTCCTTCCCCGGATGAGCTGCATCATCATCATCATCATCATCGTCATCATCATCATCATCCTCTTAATCATCCACTTCCCCCTTTGTTGTTGAGCTTTGAGCAGCTCGCGTGAACTGTTTTTAATTTCATCTGCCAAACTTCAAATGCCTTACACCCCCCGTTGCCCCAATTTTCTTTGTGCTAAATGAGCATCGTATATCAGCCGAGCCTCTGTTCTCCTTCCAGTGCTGCCGCTTCTTCTTCTCTTCATCCTCTTTCAACCGCGCTGACGGCGGATTAGCTCGCTTCAAATCAAAGATGCAATCATGTGATATGAATTAGTGCTTCTGCACCAGGGTATCGATTAAAGCCAGGGCGCGGAACCTCTTCCCTTCCACGAAGCGGGAACAACCCTTTACGACTAGCAAACAGAGGAAGCAAACAACAAAATGTATAGCTATGGACTCCTTTCATTGTCTGGCCTTTGTGGAGGTAATGCTTCACTTCTTCAACCTTAAGATTGCAGTAAGGACACATACTGTAGTTTTTGCTACAACAACAATTGAAAACTGATTTCCACCCCAAAAAATTCTCTACGTCCCGGGCTCCGCTCCCACACGTAAAAGTACACATGCTAACAAAAGCCAGCCTTGCCATTGGTCCAGCAGCATGCAGCGGGGGAGGGGGTTGTGTGTGTGTGTGTGTGTGTGGGGGGGGGGGGGGGGGGGGTTAATGAAGAGTTATTATTGAAAGGGTTGAAATGGCCTCAGACAGATTCATATGCTTGACCTTTCAAGTGTAATGCTTTACATATTTTTAGTGTCTCTAATCCGGTTCACCGAGCATTTACATAATAAAGAGTCCAGTAATATTTGTGTAATTCAGTTAGGTTTCCCCCCTATCATTGGTAAATTAAAATGTAATTTACATGTATTCATGTTTTGTTTTGTTGATTACTTATCTCATTAACTGCAGTTACTGTTTTATTGTAAGTACCATTTTTATTATTTATTGTTGCATTCAAGAATTGGTTATTATTATTATTATTATTATTATTATTATTATTATTATTATTATTATGTAAATAAGAAGATTTAAAAACTGAGCATGAGTAAATTTCATTATTAAAATGAACTGTTTCAAATCAAATGTACTGTAAAAAAAGAAAGAAAAGTAAAACAAACTATTTTAGTTTTAATTTTACTGAATATTTGGCCTATTAATTAAAATTAAATGAATTATAAATAATAATAAAAAAATAAAGGAATGGTTTGTGTTATTGAGCAACATCTTGTGGATTCATTTTAAAAACCTACTACTAATGTATCCATCCATTCATTCATTTTCTTAACCGCTTCTCCTCACAAGGGCCGCGGGGGGCGCTGGAGCGTATCCCAGCTGGCTTTGGGCAGTAGGCAGGGCACACCCTGAACTGGTTGCCGGCCAATCGCAGGGCACACAGAGACCTACAACCATCCACACTCACAATCACACTTATGGACAATTTAGAGTGTTCAATTAACCTGCCATGCATGTCTTTGAAATGTGGGAGGAAACCGGAGTACCCGGAGAAAACCCACGCAAGCACGGGGAGAACATGCAAACTCCACCCAGGAAGGCCGAAGCTCATGTCCTCAACACTGGGAGGCAGACGTGCTAACCAGATAGCCATTGTGCCGCCTTTCAATAATTATTATTATATATTTTTTAAAGTGCTATCATATCAACATAGAATTGTATCTATAATCGTAGGTCTAGTAATCGCTAATTATAATACATAGGTTGCACCGTGACTTACAGGAGATTGACATGTTTTGCCACCATCTTTCTGCTACAGATACATGATGGAGAAGAACTTTGCGAACGATGAGTTCCATGATTCGGACCCCCGCCACTTGTCTTCCTCCTTTTATGGCTATTTTTTGGTATTTTTTTCTGACTTTTTTTGCTATAAATTTTCAGACTTTTTTTTGTGTGTGTGCAATTTTGTGTACATTCTATGGTAATTTTCGTGATTTTTTATTTTTATTTTTGACATTTTATAGTTACTTTCAAAACGTTTTCTGCCTTTATTTCTTTTAAATAAAATAAAGTAATTTTCTGACTTTTTGGCAATTTTGTGTACATTTTATGGCAATTTTGGGGATTTCTTTTGTTTTGGGACGTTTTGTGGTTACTTTTTGAACGTTTTCTTTTCTGTCGTCCCCCCAATATACCCCCCCCCTCAATTCTCTGACATTTTTGGCAATTTCATGGACATTTTATGATACATTTTTGCTCTACTTCTTGCTTTTTTGACATTTTATGGTCACTTTTTTTGACACTTTTAGGTTTGTTTTCAAACGTTTTAATTTCCCTTTCTTCTCTTTTTTTTTGACAACTTAGGATTTTGGACATTTAAGTATTTAATTATAATTTTTTTATTATCTAAATGATTAATTCATCTGAAGAATATTTTCTCTAAAAAAAATATATATATATATATATATATATATATATATATGTAAAGAAACTATTTCTACTATATTTTTTTTAGAGATTCTCATAGAGCCACAGGAGAAGTACAAAAGAGCCACATGTGGCTCCATAGCCGCAGGTTGCAGAACCTTCTCCTACAGCAACAAGTTCTGAGTTTGAATCTCGGCTCCAGAGTTTGTGGAGTTTACATGTTATGTACTCCGGCTTCCCCCCACATTCCAAAGGAATGCATGTTAGGGTCATTATTGAACACTCTAAATTGTCCACAGGTGTGAAGGAGAGTGTGAATGCTTGTTTGTCTATACAGTATGTGCCCTGTGATTGACTGGCGACCAGTCCATGGCAGGAGCGGTTCTATAGTCTTTAGGGGCCCCAGGCAAAACAATATATAATTGCCTCCCCTGTTACGGCATCTCTGGTCCAGGGTGCCTAAAGTCAGCTGCGATACGCTTCGATTGACTCGTGACCCTAATGAAGAAAGGCGGTGTGCGTAAGCGTTTTTGCCGTTTTAGCTGCAATGTGGTTGAGGCCATTGCAGGTTCGCTGTTGATTAAATGAAGTGATTTAAAGAGCACAAAAAAAAAAGGTTTCAAATGCAATCAAATCGCTGATGTATTCTTTCCCCTGGCTCCTTTCATTAGCCGAGACATGAAGCTGTTTCCTCGTATGTGCTTAAGAGCCAACCCACGCAGTCACTGGCTGATTGGTGATTGAGTGTTAAACATTCTTGTTATCATGCCGTGTATTGTATTGTTGAAGTGACACAATACACTTTTAATGTCACTCCCGCCACATTAACCCACGGGCACTGGATTCCAGCACAATGGCCTTGATAAATGACCTTTTTTTTTTTATATTAATGAAACATCTTGTGTGAATGTATTTGTATGCATACCGTCCCTTATTGCTCAGCGTGAAATATTCACTGGTACAAGCCTGGTTATGGCTGCGAGAAGTGAGCCTAATAGAGAAAGTGATCTAGTTTGCAGGGCCTCGAGAGCCTGTGATTGTGAGCACATTTGTCCTTGACACCAGTGAAGCCTTCAAGTGAGAGAACATTGCCCCCTGCTGATGCCACAACACACTCGAGAGAGCATCATGAATTGACATGAAACATGATTTAAATGTATCACCATCCATCTTCTGTATACTGCACAAATAGACTTTGAACTACAGAATTGCAGTAATAGGAGATACTGTTATCAAGACAGGCCTTTTTTTCTTTTCTTTTTTTCTTCTCGCCCCCATTTTAATGCTTTGTATGACGGTCAAACGTGGAAGTCGAGTCAAAAATGTTCTTCACAATATGTAATATGCCCCCCCAGTGTAGACACAGTATTCTGATTAACTCATTCACTGCCATTGACGGCTATAGACGTCAAAAATTAATTTGAACTATTTATATTAGTTTAAAATTCTTCCCCACTTTTGTTAACAAGAGTATGAAAACCTACAAAAAAAGTATTGTACATTTAGAACAGATATCAAATTTGTGATTAATCGTGAGTTAACTATTGAAGTCATGCAATTAATTACAATTAAAAAATGTAATCGCCTGACGCGATAAAAAAAAAAAGAGAGAAAAGATTATTAAAAATTAGGGGCGTCAGGCAAATTCATAATTAATCGCATGACTTCACTAGTTAACTCACAATTAATCACAAATTTTATATCTGTTCTAAATGTACAATAAAAAAATTCTAGGCTTTCATACTCTTGTTAACAAAAGTGGAAAAAAAATGTTAACTAATAGAAATAGTTCAAATGAATTTTTGACGTCTATAACCGTCAATGGCAGTGAATGAGTTAATATTGTGTTTGTGGAATAGGAATTTAGATGAAAAATCCACACTGTTTTTATCCACCTCAGGGGGTGGCTATTTTGCCACTTGCTGTCAACGGAAAACGACATCACAGTGTTTCAGGGCTTATGCTGCTTTCAAGGAAGGTCGAAAGTCGGATTTATCCCAGTTGGCTTTTCTTAGTTCCGACCTGATAGCGTTCGAGGCAAAAGTAAACAACCCAAATAGTGGATACTAGTGATAATTATTCTTATTTTATAAGGATTCCATACTGTTCATTTTTCAGCCTAATTTATATTGCACAAACAAACACAACATTAATCTCAATACTCTTCTGTTATGACATGTTTTGATTGACTGACATTTTTTACATAACAAATGTGATTGGCCTCAAACTTCTTAAATTAGAGCTTATCATACTGCACAAACATTTTCTGAACCATGGAATGTTTCTACAATGAAGCCATGATCTGGTCAACCTGTTTACTAAACAAATCTGATTGATTTAATATTCTGTACAAAATTCCTTTAGTAACAAACTCTTTATTAGCCTGCCTATATTTGGTCATCTTTTTTTTTTTGCAGTTTTCCCCAAAAGTGTGACAGCCATAAAAACATACATTTTTCCATAGCAGTGTTCACGCCTATTGCAACAAAATAAATCCAGACGTGGTGAATGAGAGGTAAATTGCCTGGCGAGCAGAAGAAAAATTTTGTATTCCGACCGCAGCCACTGCTTCCAATTGATGATAATCTGTATTCACAAAGTCCCCCGTGTCCGACCAAAGCCTTCAATTAGCAGACAATTCTATTCCAACGCAACGCATAGCTGTTTACATTCTCAGCAAAACACAACAACGTGTGTTTTGTTTTTGTTGTAATCACATTCGGTGACATGACATTAGCCCTTATGACCCTGAGATTAAAAAAAGAAAAGAAAAAAGATGAAACACCAGAGCTTCTTTGATTCGCAGGCGTCACGCTGGCAAGGATGTGTACGAACCACAGCAGGATGCGTGTCCCCCTCGCCAGGCGTTCCGACGCTGATTGAATTTTGTCCCCCTATAATCTTCAAAACAATAACATCACCCCCCCCCCACCCCTAATTTGGTGTAGCAGAACTGACACATTAGTCCTGCTAAGCTATGATAATATTAGCTCTGTGTGGGCACAATGTTATTATTATTATGTGAGGAATTCTTTTTTTTCTGGCCATAATAAAGCATCAGCAGTAGGGCCACATCTCAAACTGAGATGCTAAGGAGCATTCAGTGGCTATTGTTGGTTGAATTTCATACCGGGTGACTATTATTAGTAATTCACTGCAGAAGTTGTGGGGGGGGGGGGGGGGGCAGCAGAGGTTATAAAGGAATATATTTCCCCCCAGCAGAAAGCAGGCCAGTGGGTGTGCAATTTTCATGAAAAAGAAAGCTAAAGGCCAGTGGACTCTCGCCTTCACTCAGTCCAAGAGTCTTGCTGGGTCACACCGACAGTCGGTGGTATGACCTGCTGCTGAAAGCTACATGGCAGCAAAAATCAATATTTACACAATGCACTGCATTCAGGATATAAATAAGTAAATATGAAGAAAATGACTTCTCTACAGTATGCGTCTCTTTAGGAAACTGACAAATTAGCTGGTCACCGTATGAGTCCGTCCGATTGACCGTCGAGCTCAGGGGTGTCTAAACTTTTTTCCTCCGAGGGCCGTTTACAGAACAATCGAAAAATGCATGGGCCACTTGGAAATTCTTCGACTTTAATTCATTTAGCAGGATAAAATAAACACGGTATCTCAAACTATCACTAAATGTTTTCTTTATTTTTATTTTTTATTCGTTTCATTACAGGTATAATTTGGACAGATGGGAGGCTGTGATTGGTTGTTCCCCGAGCCCAAAACGTGTGATGTCATTCAAATAATGATATTATTAGGAGAAATAACATAATTTCACAATAATAAGGTGGTGACATTAATAAATTCATGATAGACAAATGATTAACTTTTTTTGCTGCTGAAAATTGGAACATAATAAAGTATCCCTTTAAGTCCACCACTTACAGTTAAATTCCGTAGGTCAGGCCCTTCACCAAACACGTCCAATTAACATCTAATTTATCGCAACACCAACAGTCATTTGAGTTATAAAATTTCGCTAGTTAAGGTTAGATACTTTAATAAAGGATAACTCAACAGGAAGTCAGACTCTTGCTCAAAGGGGGTGTTGCCTGGAGGACCGTTGGGTTGCGAATGGGCGTGGTCTGGCTGTGATTGACAACAGCAACTTGCTAAGAAGCCGTTTAAGGAGGCGTGTACGGGAATGAGCCTGTTGGCGGTGGGGACGAATACGTCATGCGTAACAAGTGACGTAGTATGCATTGCCTCGTGTATTAAGAGGACAAACAGCCAAATTGAGTTGATCCCAGTGTGTTACCTGAAGATGGGGCCAAACACACGGTTTCTGCCCCAAATTTAAAATTTCAACTAAAATATCAAAGTAATGACCAGGACATGTAAACAGCATTTGTAGACATGAGTTTATAGCTTATCAGAGAAAAAAAAGTTGGTTTAGTTTTTGAGTTATCCTTTCTAATTGTTCGAATTTCTCATTTTAATTGCTGGAGATGAGTGTGCGTGTTCCGTGTCCGTGAGTTGACTTCCAAACGCTGCAGGAGGTGGGTGGGGCTATAGTGAAACACAGGAAGTTGGAAGCTGATCACTCCACCAATCAGGTTTTATCTTACTGGAACGTCGCACCTAAACAATCTACTGCACATGCAGCAAGGCCGAACGACGTCTCGAAAGACGTCGCAGCAAATTTAGAATTTTGACGTTTAATATGGCGTTTCTATTTGCATACGTCCATCATTGACACAAAAATGGTCGTCACCGGCGCGAGTCACTTTGATTCCCGTTAAGTCAACGTGAGCCACTTGTAGTAGTGCTCGCTCGCGTTAGCAAGGTGTCAAATGTAGCCGAGTTAGCCATCCGGAAATTTTTATACGAGCGCTAGCATTTCAAGTTACCGGAAGCGAGGATTTTAATTAACATGATGGTTATGTTACTCGATTAATAACAATCTCGAGGTAATTGTCTGTCAGAGTAACCGGCGCTGTCCGGTGTGTTTATTCCCCCCGGCTTCTTTCCGTGATTAAAACTCTGGCGTTAGCTTAGCTTCAACCGCAAGTCAGCCATCAAGCTGGACAAAACATTGGATTTAGTCGGCTTTAAGTCGAGTGCGGCGGGTTCGCTGACCCCTCAGAAGAAAATGAAGAAGAGGAAGGAGCTCAACGCCCTCATCGGACTCGGGGACAGCAAGAGAAAGAAGGCGAAGAAGGGCTCCGGTCACCGGCTTCTCCGAACCGAGCCGCCGGATTCGGAGTCAGACTCCAGCTCGGAGGACGACGAGTTCAACGGCATGAGCAGCGGAGCTAGCTTTGGCAAGTAAGTGATCACTTTTTGGGGCAATAATCTCATGTTTGTTGCAACATTTAGCATACTGGACAACATGGACTTCTTGTTATAGAACCTTATGTGTAAACAGTCCTTTCATACATAAGTCACAAGCATATTAGCACATGACAGCGCCAAAATAAAATAATTGTTAAAAATGAAGAACAAGCACAATTAAGTGGGAATGTTAAAAAAAAAAATTATGACAGTGCTCAGAATATCTCACCATTTTATTTATTTATTTTGTATAATATTAGAGTTATTTTACAGAACAATAATACACAATTACACACAAGTTAAGTCGGAATGTAATAATAATAATAATAAACACAATAAAGAATTAAAAAATGTATGTAATTCGCTTTTATTTATTTATATATTTTTGAGATGTTTTCCGCAGTTCAACATGTATTTCCATTGATGTGTTTTGTTTACACAAACAACCTTGTCTTATTTTAACCTCTCAATTAAATCATGTCAAAGTCATTTGCTTTTATCAGGGATGTGATTTTTCCGCTAATTCGCGGAATTCCGCTTTTTTTATCTCCAAAAATAAAATGTTACAATTTTTTAAGTGGTAAAAAATCCGATTTCGTCTCTCAACAGCGTTCCATTTTAGTGTTTCCGTAACTGAAATGAAACTGATCTTGCGATTGGCTGAAGTCTCCGTGTTGACCAATAAACGCGCTTGTTATAAAGGCATAGGAGTATGCCATTGTTCATTTCTCAGACGTTTTTGCCGGGTGTTTAAAGAAAGATGTCCGTGATCGAACGCAAAGATGCTCCGCGAGTTAAGGAAATTGACAAGATCGTAAAAAACAAGTTTCGATGGGACTGGTTAGAGAAGGATATATCTACAAATGTTGGAAAGAAGACTGTGACGAATTTGTTGAGTGACTTTATTCGGAAGATCGATCGTGCCGGGAAAGCGCTTTGCATTTGGTGCCATGATACCATTGACTATGGTGGGAGAGGTTTCAAAGCTCTTGAAAGTCACGCAAAGAGTAAAAAACACGTGAAAGAACTCCAGTCAAGAACAAATTATTCCATCGCTGGAAGTTTCGGCGCCCAAACGAAAACTCCAAAACTTTACGGCCTCCATCCCTTATTGACATCACAATCGGAAGCGGTAATAGAGAGACGTGATCCACCCCAACAACCTGTACCAGTTGCTGACAGAGTCGTGAATTTTGAGGTCGGTGGTAAACGTTTCAAATTAATCGAAATCAAATTTTCGAAAATATTATAACCTAATAAAAATGGCCATAAATATTTAACATGGTTAATCATTGACACAAACTCAAATGAATGCTGCATGTTTGCACTTTTCAGGTTTCAATATGTTGACTGTCTTGATGTATGCAGTTACAGAGATGATCTTAGTCAATCATGCATTCGACGAATGCATGATTGTGTTTTTACCAGAGCTTGCTGCATGAGGTATTTTATGTTTTTGTTATGCATTATGTATTAAATTAAGAATGATTGATTAAATGATTTATTGCATGGTAAATATATATGATGATATTCTCAGTGATAGTTTTTAAAAGCAAAGGCAGTCCAATGTTTTTGAATGTGACTGATTTTGAGTTGACTAAAACTGCAATTTTATATGGGATAATTCAATATACATTGAAAATTTATGCTGTTGTTTTGTCTGTTTCTTTGTCTTCTGAGTGCATTGAAAGTACTTAAAAACACGGAAAACCCATGAGCTCTGGACCTAGCTGAGTGCCCGCGACCCCCAGACCCCCGGCTAAATTTTCAGATAATTTCACTTTGGTCAAATCACATCCCTGTTTTATTTAAACAAAAGGGGGAAAAAAAACATCAACATCTTTTTAAAGGCCTTATTACCTAACCCGACAAGGGGCATTATATTATGAGAGCAAAGTTATAATATGAGAAATAAATTGTCATTTTTTAAGAATAAAGTAGTGCTGTATACAAGTTGTATATATGATTTAGCAATTTTATTAAAAGAGCATTTGCCCTTTTTACAAGATAAAGCTGTAGAAAAATATAATTGATAAGAGAATAACTAGGGATTGTCTAAATATTTGACCATTAACAATAGGAGTGTTAGAAAAAATTGGGCAATATATCACGATATTACAGCGCGCAATTCTCGAATCGATTCGATATGCGGCCGAATCGATTTTTAAACATCAATTTTTTATGGGAATATTCAACAAAACGTCTTACTTAGGGTTAGGATTCCCACATTAAGCATGGAAGAATGTTATATTAATGGAACATTAAGCCTTAATATTTTTATTTCAGTGCTGTTCAAACATGAAACCGACTGCAACCTGTTTGTTAAATGCAGTGGCTCAGTTATAAGCCCGAATTTTCAGATGAATAAATAAATTTTATACAAATCTAACAGTGTACATGTACAAGTTTACTGATTAGTATTTTCTATATTTTAGTTAGTTTTTTTAAATCGCAATAATGAATTTATAGATTCGTATCGGAATTAATCGGTATCAAATCGAATCGTGACCTATGAATCGTGATACAAATCGAATCGCCAGGTACGAGGCAATTCACACTCCTAATTAACAATATATACAAGATTAAAGGTGTGATTTTAAAAGGACCAAATGTAAATGACAAAAGTTAGAATCGATGAGGATGAAGTTGTCATATTGCCTGTTATAAAAATGTGTGCAGTGTTATATATTACGAGGCAAAAGTCACAATATTAGGAGCAATAACATAATTTAAAAAGTCTATGAATTCCGGAGAGACCAGCATCTCTACATTGGATTCCTAGACCACAAGGCCGCATTTGACACAGTCCACCACTCATCACTGTGGAGTATCCTACTAGCCCTCGGCGCACTTCCAAAGTTTACCACTTAACCAAAGTTTACCACGCTACACCAACGCACAGAATAGATGGCTTTGACAGTAGGGCTGTCAGAACCATCGAGAACATCAGGTGGCCCCAGCGAATCTCCAACGAAGCGCTTAGAGCCTGCACAAACCAGCCTTGAGCCTCCCGCCTGGTTGCACAACGCCGCATCCGCTGGTTCAGCCATGTTCTTCGCCTTCCCCCTGACCACCCGACAAGAGCCATTCTGAAGTTTGACCCAAAGGTTGCAGGCTGAAGACGACCACGAGGAAAGCCCAGCACCCGATGGCTAGACATCATAGCGGACGACCTCCAACAACACGGAGTTACCATGAAGGATACAGATCTGCTGGCACAAGACCGCCAGAATTGGAGGGGCCTGGCCCACCTGGTTGGCTCTACGGGACGGGACACCAGCCCCAACGCAGGAGCAGTGATAATGACATAATTTCACTATAATACCTTGTTTTGTTATATACTGTATATTAGGGGTGTTAAAAAATCAATTCGGCGATATATCGTGATATTAAAGCGTGCACTTCTCGTATCGAATCAATATGCGGCAGAATCGATTTAAAACATTTTTTTGATGGAAATATTCAACAAACGTCTTACTTAGGGTTAGGGTTCACACTTTAAGCATGGAAGAATGTTAGATTAATGGAACATTAAGCCTTAATATTTTATTTCAATGCTGTTCAAACATGAAGCAGATTGCAACCTGGGCCCGGTTGTTCAAAACTTTACTTATACCGGCTGTTAACATGCTGTTAAAGTTAACGCACCTAAGGACCACCGCTAACTTTTTAACAGTGTGGTTAACTCTTTGCTTTCACGTCAATAATCAGACAACAGACAACACCATTGTGAATAGCAGCTAATTATTAAATTTTTATATATATTTTTGTATTAATTTTAATTTTGAACAATTACAAGTATTAGTAATAGTTATAAATAGAAGATGAAAAATACACACATTAGATGTATGTAAATACAAAACGACAAATAATTCAAAACCATTTTACCAAAATATTATACAAAAAGACAAATCAGTCAAAAATACAACTGTTAGACACAAATATGAGAAACAAAATCAGACAAACATGCAATATTATATGCTACAAAAATATTGGCAAAAATACAAATATTACACAAAATATTCACTGAAAATACACATAGAATTTTTTTTATGATGAATAAAAAAAAATATTTCACAAAAACTCCTAAATTGCTTCAACCATTGATTGAATAACGTCAGCAGAAAAGTTCCTGCTTATTTTTTTTGTGCCGAGTGCGAGGGGTCGTTTGGATAGTATCTATTTCTTTCGCCAACCCGGAAGTAAACAAAAAGAGGAATTGTGGGATATATCGGTGCTAACCAGTGACTTAAACGGCATGGTTAACTTTGACGGTGCCGTTAACAAACAGCGTAACTAACTGTGTTTTGAACAACGCATAATTAACAGCCGGTTAGTTAACGGCGGGTTAAGAATTTAACCACCTGTTAGGGCTTAAACAGTGGTTAAAATAACCAAGAACTGAACAACTGGGCCCTGTTTGTTAAAAACAGTGGCTTAGTTATAAGCCAGACGTTTCAGATAAATAAAGACATTTTCATCCAAATTTTACAGTGTACAATACAATTATGTTTAATTAATGATTAGTATTTTCTAAATGTAAGTTTTAAAAAATCGCAATAATCGATATATGGATCCGCATCGGGATTAATCGGTATCAAATCGAACCGTGACCTATTAATCGTAATTTGGATCAAATCGCCAGGTACTAGGCAATTCCCATCCTATATAATATTGTAAATTGTTCTGTTTTATGTCATTTGTACTCATAACAATCCCAAGTTATTGTTCACTTCAGTGGCCCTCTAATGC
Source organism: Leptonotus elevatus (assembly GCF_054856555.1). Classification (NCBI taxonomy): domain Eukaryota; kingdom Metazoa; phylum Chordata; class Actinopteri; order Syngnathiformes; family Syngnathidae; genus Leptonotus; species Leptonotus elevatus. The sequence continues at coordinate 21,612,242 of NC_141239.1, read as the reverse complement.
TTTGTAGTTTATGGCGCTTTGAAGACGTAATGAAAACATACAATCCCCATGGCGTAACAAACCTCTGAAAATATCTTTCCCATGAATAATTAAAGAAGCGTTGCAGTGTTTCTCATGCTGCCGCTTTTGTCTGCTCACAGGCGACGTTACAGTCAATGCTGCACTGTTTGCTACCCATTGTTTCTTTTCATCATACTCGCCGCCTGTGTCATGGCCTGCGCTGGACTCATCTGGATGCAGATTGCCTTGAAGGAAGATCTGGACTCGATGAAGGAACAACTACGCAGGAGTAAGAGCCTCTGGCACGGAGCTGCTGTTGTGTTGTGATGGCCATATAGAACTTTGAACCCTTTGAACACTGTTGTGATTTACTTATTTTTATTTATTGAACAGTGGAATCCAGCCAAAAGGCGTCTTCAAGTGAAATACCAAAATTAAGCGAGGACCTGAAAAACAAGGACAGGAAGCTTGACGACATTGAAAATGGAGACAAAGGGTTGAGCAAACTGTGGTTCAACCTCACAGACATCAATAGAAAGGTTAGCTGTTATTTTAACGTTGTCCAACTAGATGTAAGGAGAGTTACACCCACACACACACACACACAGGTTTTTTTTCCCCCAGTAAGGTAAAAATAGTTGCCCATCCCTTGTAATAGAAATGAAAGGGTAAGCATTATGAATTCATATAGTAAATAAATAAAAACATGTCATTTCAGATCACTTTGTTGGACTCTGCTGTAAACCACTTAAAGGCCAATTTGAAATCGGCCTCCGATTTAATCAGCCTGCCTACGACAGTGGAAGAACTTCAAAAGGTGGAGTTTATAAAATACATGTTTTCATTGTTGTTGTTTATTTTACGGAGGTGTTTTTTCCCCCTCTGGATTTCAGAGCGTGGCTACGATCGGAAGCACGCTAACAAGTGTTCAACACGACGTGAAGACCATGCAGACTGCGCTCGAAACTCAGAAGAATTCAGACAGTTTGAAGGCAACAATGGTAAATTTGTACACAAATGAGGTATTCATTTAACACTATCATGTTACTTGTAGCTGAGCTTTGGAGAATTCACCGGCGCAGGGCTTAAAGTACTCCGGCACAGTGCCGGATTTCCGGCGTAAGAGCCACGAGCCAACCACAAGCAGAGTAGGGCTGGTCTTGTTTTGAAACAGCACAACGACAAATCCAGCAAAGTAAACAGTTTACATGTTAGGGAATATTTGACACGTTTGGCAAAACACCGCCAATGCGGAGAGAAGGCCAACTTCAAAATAAACCTTCCCATACCAAGTAATATGTGGAGCGCAATACTAAGGGATGCTTTTATTTTGAATTTTTTTCCCGGAGTGTTTTGCCTGTCGCAGCGCAACGGTGCCTGCCGTTCATATTGCCGGCGTAAACTTTTGCCACCAAAGTCAACAAAACAACTTTGTCCTGAAATCACGTTTGATCGCCAATTAAGGGCACTAAAAGAAGACTTAATTACTCTTACATTGTATTGCACGGTGCATGTTGCCAGTGTTTCGGGCGTCTACAGTGTTAGCTAACGGTGCTAACGGCTGCAGCTAGAGCCATCGGACTACTTCTCAAAGGCAGTCTAATCGACGTGATGATTGCACACTTTGATGCTGACAGACGGACACAGTTGCCGTTCTTGGAGATCAGTTTAATAAAACAGAGCTCACTCAATTGGGCAGTTCACGGTCGGCAAAATCACAACTGTGGTTCTGACCTCACTTTGACTCACAGACCAAAAACTGCTCGTCTCGGAATTTCATTTCACACAAAGTGCTGTACATGGAGTAAAAACGGGTAAAACAAAAATAACACCAAATAAATTCATAATTATCTTAAGTGGGAAAATGGACATGTCAATAAAATAGCACAAGTAGGTAAGTAAATAAGTAAAATAAATAAATTAATAACAAAATACAGCAGGCACCATAAAACATTGAAACAATGATGAGTCTCATGCCGAGTCAACGCCAAAGAACAAAGATGAGTCTTAAGAGTGGGTAGAGAGGGTGGTTGTCTAATATTTAACGTTAGGTCATTCCAAAATTCATGGGGACAGATTTGTCTAAAATCTCCCTAACGTTCTAGAGAGGAAAATAATGTGCTGTTAAGCACAATTCAAATTTAAGTAAAAAAATAAATAAGTTGTTTATCTATAAATGAAAGTTGGTCGATCATTAGTAAGTGGAAATTTATTTTTTACGTCTTCTGTATTCATAATTGTTCTTTCACCAAGCGAAAATATTTTTTTTATCCAAATACCTGATTATTCAATAGAATATACTGTAGGATGTTTGAATACCAAAATATTCGATAGCTGTAGCACTAGAGGGGACTGCAACACGCAGTGCTATGCTGTACTATACATAATATACAGTCATTTCTGGACTATAAGCCGCGCTAGCTAAATTTGGGGAATACTCGAGTTTGTTATACATATAAGCCGCACCCGACTGTAAGCCGCAGATGTTTTAATGTTACCGCACGGGGTTCCCACTACTTTTTTTCCCATAATAAGGCCGCAAATTGTCTCGCTCTCGTTCTGTCTCTCTTGCTGTATTTGGGCTCACTTGGTTTGTTTTGCTCTGTCTGACACTCTTGCGCTTCCTTTATAGTGCGCCCCCTTGTGATCTGATGGATAAGCTGCACATTTGTATTAGCCGCAGGGTCGAATGCAAGTGAAAAAGGTAGCGTCTTATAGTCCAGAAATTGCAGTAAATGGATAATGAAAGAGATGACCTGACACTTGGGAGGACTGGCCGTTTCATGAGTTTCCCAAATGCCCCAGTCCATCCACGGCGACGAGTTAAATAGTAATGGCTTGATGTCGGTTGAACAACAAATTGGCCCGTTGAACACTGCACCACCGCTCCCCGTAAAAAGTTCAGGCTCAGGATCTTTTTTTACTGTAAGCCCTGCTGGTGCACCTAATGAATTGTCCAGTGATTTCATTTCCTGAACACCTCGACAAGAAGCAACCATAATTTGAAGCCAATTAAGAAACGACTAATGGAATAGTGAAAAAGTTGTCATTCAGTTTAGCTAAAGCAGTGCGTCCAAACTACGGCCCGGGGGCCATTTGCTCGCTATCCATTTTCTGTGGCCCGTGACATATACTAAAAATGGCATTTGACACAGTTAAAATTCAAAAAACAAAAAAATCGGGAAGGTCAAAGTAAGAAGGGAGGGTGTTGAAAAAAATTAGGTGCCACTATTACAAATAAATTGGTTTATATAACTAGCACTTTTCTAGATATGCAAAAACACACCATTTTGTAGGACTAACGACAATTTGTCTTCATAACATTACGCGGCCCTTGCGTCCTTCTGATTTTCTGTATGGGGCCCCTTAAAATGAAAAGGTTTGGACACCCCTGAGTTAAAGCAAAAGGAATCATACCAGTAGAGCCAAAAACAAAACAGAATTTTATGAAAGTTATTGAATGTTTAATGATTAAAAAAAAAAAATCACCAATTAAATTAGTTGTGAGAATATTTTACAATAAAAGGGACAGATAAAAATGTAATAATTTTACAAGACTGCGGCATATTTCACAATTAAAATGTGCGATTTTATGAGAAGGGGATATGTTATGATAAAATGGCAATATGAGAGCAATTAAATAAACATAATGGCTTTTTTGTGAGAAAACTCCATAATTTTACAAGTTTATGATGTAATTTTCTGAGAATAAAAATCTATTACAAGGGGGAAAATGCTGTAATTTCACAATAATCAAATATTAACATTTTGAAAAAATAATAGCTTGCGGAGGATTTTCTGAATGTGCTCATGTAACTGCACCATGTGAAGCATCTGCTCTACTTGTCATTCCTCAGCTGCTGTCCTCTTTCTGCCTATTAATCTTTTAATAACGAGGGCTTGCGCGTGGCCGAGATGTCAGCAGGCTGCAATCCCCAAACCAAGTGCTGCCAATGTTTATTTATGTATTACAATATTCTTATGCAACATACATGATGTGCCTTGGGTGCAGTTTCCATTGCAGAAGACACTGGGTTAAGACCGGGCTCGTTTCACTGCGCCATCATGCTCGTGTTTTCATTAATAATGCATGGACCAAGTGCCAGTCTATTTTAGGAGCTTACTTTCTGAGTACAAAAGTAGGTCAAACATTTGAAAAAACTCCAAAATTTGGCCTGAAATCGATGATGAAAACACGTTTTTTTTGTACTACAGCCTCAATAGTAACCATGTGTTTAGTCGTTTGACGCAGCTCGTAAATAACTTATGACATTGGGGAGTGTGAGATTATTTATTTTTGTGCTTTGCTTTGTGTTGTGAACTTGGCAGCCAACAAGGTGTAAAGCAGACTTGGAATGTGTTCACACTGTTCCTGTTTTGTCCGATTGAAACAAACAATGGAGACTTGACGCTTATGGGAAGATGCTGGCTTAGTTTCAGGTTGATCTTTTGACACATGTTTTCTGGTGGAAGTTCTTTGTGGAGCGCAGACCTCCGCCTTGGCCAAAATGCTAAAATCATTGATTTCTCCCTCAAGCTTACCGGTAATTTAAGAGCCAAATTACAAATGTTCCTTCTTGAGCCAGTTTGCTCCCGTTTGCAGTTTCTGAACCTCCTTTATAAAGCCTTGCAGAAAATAGAGGCATAGTAACAGTATGTATGCATGTGTGTGTGTGTGTTTGTTGTAACAGGACATAAGTGACCTGAGGAAAGTGGTGAGCGAGTCCAACCAGACGGAGGCCAAACACCACACGTGGAGCGATGAGCAGATCCACATGCTCCTGTCAAGCGTCGCCGAGCTCCAGCACAGAGTGTCGTCTTTGGAGAATGGCTCCAAACAAAACGTGAGATTTTTCTTTGGCTTTGTCACATTTGCGCGCACTGAAGGGCAAGATGCCCTTTTTTCTGAATTTTGTTTTTTAAAATTTGATCTTGTACTTAGTGACATTTCAAAAACAAATGCATGATCTCTATTTCTTATTTGGAAAACAAATGTTTGAATATCTAAGTCAGAGGTTGTACAACCTTAGAGGTTGTACTGTGTATATATATTTTTAAAATCATGTATAAGAGTAATTTTTTTGTGCAAGATTCCAGAAACATGAACACAAACACTGCCAGTGTTGAGATATTTCCAAATATTATTTCCCCCCCTATTTCTCCAGTTGAAAGACGCTGAATTTCAACCCTCCAACAGCAGCGGGCCTCAAACGACCGAGAAGATGAGCGAAAGCCAAACAACCAAACCAGGTGCTGCGTTGCCACCCCAGGATAAAACTGATCCCTGCTTTTTACCTGTCTTACCATTAGGGCTGTGAATTGCCTAGTACCTGGCGATTCAATTCGTATCACGATTCGATTCGATACCGATTAATCCCGATGCAAATCTATAAATTGATTATTGCAAACACATTTTGTACTCAAATTTAGAAAATACTCATCAGTAAACTTGTACATGTACACTAAGATTTGTATGAAATTTTATTTATCTGAAAATTCAGGCTTATAACTGAGCCACTGCATTTAACAAACAGGTTGCAGTCTGTTTCATGTTAGAACAACACTGAAATAAAATATTAAGGCTTAATGTTCCATTAATATAAATTTATTCCATGCTTAATGTGTGAATCCTAACCCTAAGACGTTTTGTTGAATATTCCCATAAAAAAATTATGTTTAAAAATTGATTCGGCCGCATATCGAATCGATTCGAGAATTGCGCGCTATAATATCGCGATATATTACCGAATTGATTTTTTTCTAACACCCCTACTTACCATACATTTTTATTTTGATAGACAACACCAAGCCAAGTCCTGATCCACAGACGAGCAGACTCCCACGCTTCCTGCCCCCGAACCGCAACAAGAGAAATACCGACATCAAATGCCAAAAGAGGCGATTCCTTCCTGGAGTCACTTTAAAAGGTGTGTAAAACGACGACAAACGTTGTAGCTGTAATCCAGTAACCAAGTTTGAAGGTTTCTTGAGCATTTACCCAAAATACTTAAAATGGAAGTCAGCCCTAAACATTTCTTGATAATAATATGTTATATGTGATCTCACTAGTCTAAACAAGACAAACATTTGTTGAATAAGAGTTATAAAGCAAAATCCAGGCATTTTTATCCGTAGCAGGAGGGCGGCCATTTTGCCACTCTCTGTCAACTAAATATAACATCAATGTTGCTCAGGTCTCGGCTAACAACCACATCACAGCTCAGCTTCAGAAAACACGTGAGCTGTTGATTGGTTGTTGCCTGAGCCCTGAGCAACATTGATGTCATCTTTAGTCGACAGCAAGTGGCAAAATGGCCGCCCTCTGATATTGCTAAAAACGGCTGGATTTTGCTGCTTAACTCATATTCCACTAATGCAGTATTAACCAGAATACCATATTTAGATTAGTGGGGCTGCATAGAACTTATTATTGTCTTTTTGTGTGTGTGAGGGTGTTGATTTCCCCTTTAAGAATGCAAATGAGATGCAAATCCTGCATTTTGGGCAAAAAAGAAAACATCTCAAGAAATGACAGCACCTGATTTTGCGCACAAGGTCTGAAAGAAATCTTCGCGGACGTCACTGGCGATGCAGCGAGCCTAACGTACGAAGAGCTGTGGAGGAAACTCGGGCAACTTGCCCCAAAAGCTCGTGTGCTGAGGTGTTTCGACAGCGACGGCGACCAGAGGTACTCCCTGACGGAGCTGAGAGCCGCTTATGGGGTGTGAGAGAGTCACCCGCAGACAGCAGTGAACAGTATTGAAGGAAGCCCAGCGGGGTCTGGCGCAGGTCTCTGTAATTGCTGCACTTTTTTTGTGTGTGGGTGAACTGATGGTCTTCTTCCATTTCTGTTCAATTCTGCACAACCTCAGCTCCTGCCCTAAAACTTGAGCTCTAACCCATTCAGCTACAGAATGTCCTTCTTAGAAGTGTCATTCACACCGTCAATCATTGAGATTTCACCCAACCCCCTTTGCGCTCTCACCTGGTACAAGCGTGAAATGTATTTATAGATTTTTATGAATGTTTACAAACTTGACTACTAGAAGCTGATTCTTCCAACCTGTTCGTTTTTAGCCACTTTCCTATCTTAACTGAGACACTTGATTGATCCGAATCCTGGTCAGTCAGTATATTTAATGTATCCGGATATCTTGATTCTATTTTTTTTCCCCTCTTATTTTTTTTTTTCCTATAAAACAAGATTTGAAGGGCTATGTTCACTTGGAAACACTAAGAATTTATGTAGCAATAATAAAGAGGCATAGCATGTAGTAGAGCAGGGGTGGGCAACCAACAGCATGTGGGCCAAAAACATATTACCCAGGAATGCTTACAATATATTATAAACACTTCTTTGATTATTGTATCATATTACGTACGGCCCACGAATGACTTGATAAAATAGAATAAAGGTTCTCCACCCGAGATGGATGCACCAAGCTAAATGTGTTAACAGGTAGTTCAAGCACTGACGTCACTCGTTTAAGACACATTTTATAGGCAGCATAATGTTGCATTTACGGAATTGTCCCTAAAATGACCGCTATGTAAAAAAAAATAAAAAATTTGGTTCAAGGTGTTTGATGACTTTTTACAATACTGATCTTAAAGCTTGTATATTATTTTAAGTTGTGCTTTCCATGTTGCTTATAATGTAACATGTACACATTTATGACAATGCGACAATTGTCAACTACAATGCGGACAATTTGCTGGGAATGCAATTCTGAAAGGTGTTGGTGTAGATCAGGGGTGGGGAACCGTCAGCCTTTTAACCCACATATGCTCACACCATAATTATTTATTTGATCTATAAGTACACTCCATTTACCGTTTATTTAGTATGGAACTTGGAGGACTGGTTCACCATCGCTGATCTCAATGCTGCTACTATACGATTGTGTTTTTGTGTGAGCATCAATGAATAAACGGTTAAAAGATTTTTGGATTGTGGTCTTTGAATTGGAAGACGATTAGCGGTTTCCTGAATTTTAATGTCAACAATACACTAAGTACAAAAAAGTTCAGTCGGTTGTTTTGTACATAAATCAAGCCAGTGCCCCTTTGGCCCTCCAGTCCTGAGACAAAAGTCCAAGCAGTTCTTCCTCATTCTCCTCGCCGTCGTCGTCCTCCATGCTGGCTTCAGTCTCCATGGGTTCCTCCTTCCTTAGCCGAGAGCTTCTCTTCACCACGTCTCTCTTGTCCCTCAGTATCTCTACCCTCTTGAAGCACGCTATCTGCTCGTCGATCTCGTCAATCTGTCGCTCGAGGCGGCCTTCCTCGTCGTCCTCAGCCACGATTGCCTCAGACTTGGTGTTCACCTGCCGTATTTCCTTCTGGAATTCCTCCCACTCCTTGTCCATGTGGTCCTTGGGCGCGTCCACGTTGCGCACCTTGGCGTCCCGCACCGGGTCGTCGAAGAAGCCCTCGGGCAGCGCCTCGGCCGTGTTGTCCTTCTTCTCGGTGCTTTTCTCCGGCGTTTCCGCCTTGGCGATGGAGCCGGAGTGGGAGACTGTCGGGGCGGACGGGATGGAGCTGTCGAAGAAGTCCGACGGTAGTCCGGTGTGTTCCGGGGGTTGAGGATCGGCGGTGTCCGCCCCCGCTTCCACAGTCATCTCCTCGGTTTCGTCTTTATTATCATCGTCATCATAGACTCCCGCTAGCAGACTAACACCTGCAGGCTTCTTGACAGAATCCGGTTTCTCAAAGAAACCTACAGGTACTGCCGCGGCAGACTCACTTGCACCCGGATCTTGTTTGGCTTTTTTGCCGTTGATTTCCTTGTCATCCGTCACTTTTCTCTTCACCGGTTGACATTGCGTTGTTTGTTTCCCTTCTTTGAGCTCGCTCACCTTCTCCTTGTGCTGTTTCCCAAGCACATGAGCGGGCCACAGTAACTCAGATTTCACCTGCGTGTTGCACAGAACACAGCTCAAGTGGCCCAAGCTGTTGTACTTGGCAAAGGGAGACTCGACGCGCTTCTTCTCTTCTTTTTGCCTTTGCTTCTCCCTCATCAAACGCCGGAGTTCCTCTTGATTTACAACTTTCTTTCCTTTGCCTTTTTTCACAGTGGCCATTCTTGCGACAAAAAGAAGAACTGGCTTGCTCGAGTTAGCTTGCTTGTCAAGCTGATACTGTTATGGCGCGTGAAAGTGACGTCAGTCAACACGCTGGTTCACGGCGGATCTCGCGATAGCTCTGGGCTTCTTGAGCCATCCTGTCTGTTTGATATTTGCCGCAAAGCGAGCTTAGCGATAAAAAAAAAATGCTTCGAAGAATGAATGGAGGAAACGTTTGTGTAATTATTTACGGTTGACTCTTAGCTATATTTTGTTTTAATGTGTGCGCCGTTTAATATTAAACGCTTCTGGGGTTTTATCGCCGCGCCCACCCTACACTATATTTTTTATTGTGGGCTAGCAAGAGCGGTAGCAGCGCTTCCCATAGAGGCGCTAATGTCAAGTTAAATCGTTTTGTTCTCTTCGACATTTTTCGACGAGTTTTCGTGTAATACTAATGCCGAAGAGCGTAGTAAGCTAGTATCGAGGTTACTTGAGGGTCTTTTACCACCATGACAGGTGAGACGATACGCGCCGCGCGCAAGGAGCACTACAAAGGCAACAAAAATGCCCAAGCCGTCGACGAGACTTCCAACGGGACCATCCCCAACGGGACCGGTCACCATTTTAAGTCCAACAAGGCTTTCCTGAAACCGGTCAAACCGTCGGCGCTGCTGCACCAGCACCAGCAGTTGAATGCAAACAACCTGAACGGCAACGCGTCTATTGTCAACGACGACAATAGGAATCCGATCATCCTCACCAACGAGGATTTCCCCGTGCATGAGTGCGTATTCAAAGGGGACGTGAGACGACTCTCCTCCCTCATCAGGACCCACAGCATCTCTCAGAAAGACGTGCACGGTAAGAACGATGCCATTAGTTCATTGTTTTCATCCTCTCCTCGTGACAATTTATTTTATTATGCAAAATTCTGTATTCCGTCAATTTTCACCATTCTACTCCGCCCACACTTTTACAACCTATTCCAATAAAAAACAAAATAAAACAAAAAACTTTTGGGCACCGATAATCGGTCTATCCCTACGACGCATACGATTTTCTCATATTCCCCAAATTCCTACTTTGCCCACCATTCCATCTAACCCTTGATAATATTCCCTATTGAACATTTAAACTTTAAAATGTTCAGAGTCATCTTGAGAACAATTTCCCCCATTTTCAATATTAAGCATTTCCCATGACAAAAGGCACAAATACAGATATTTTACATATCGCTGGTGTCGGGCCGAGCTGAAACCCCATAAGTCACATTTTGGTAAATTCATATTTTTTTCAAAAGTCTATACTATTGGTCAGTCCACACCACACATGTGTTATTTTTACAAATTAATGACCAATCTAAAGTGTTGAAAATGGCTTGCTCTCTTTGATGATGTAATGTTAATGGTTAAACAAACACACCTTTTTGGGTGACTCCTCTAAAGTGACTATTTTGGAGGTACAAGGTTTAGGCACGACGCCAGCGATAGTTACTTTCTCCTTCAACATTTCGTTAACCATTTAAAATAGTCCAACTTCAAGCACATATAACTGTTTGACACACTGCAGTACTCCACATTTTCCATGACAGGTAATTTCCATATTTGCTGCCTGTCTTTACTGGAAAATTATTGATCACATTCAAAAAATGTCCAGATCTGTCAGCATTCCACATTTCCAATAACAAATATTTAAAAATTCATCAACAATATAGATATTTTACAAATATTCAGAGAGAGAAAAAATCACAAATTTAAGAAAAGAAAAGCTTGAATATTTGTGACATTATAAAGCGGCACATTTGCAAGAAAAAAAACCCTCACAAATTTAGGAGAAAAATCTCAAATACTTGTCTCATTATAAAGTGGCAGATTTGCCAGATTTATTAATTATTTTTTTATGAGAAAGAAACATGGGTTGTTGTGTCATTCAAATTTTTACATTTGCGAGATGATGACACGTTTGGGATGGAGGAGGCAGTGCGTGTTGAGGTCACATCACAGGCCGAGAGCCTTAAGCAATGCACAGACCTATGCGGAGGCACAGAAGACCCACGGCTGTATATGTGGACGGTGGACCTAATATGCCATCGTATTGCAGTGCCTCTTCAAAGTGCGAATGCTTAACATAATATGCTTAATCTCTGCTAAAGCAACTACTATCTCCTTATTTGAAAACCTGACTGAAAAATATAATTTAACGAGTTCTTCCACCGTAGGCATTTTGCACACTTGGGAATTGCGAGCAACATCCAAGTAGACTACGTGTATTTCTCGTAAATTAGTGAATCTTTTTTCTTGCTAATTTGCCACTTAATAATATCACAAATATTTGAGTATTTTTCTTGTAAATTTGTGGGGGGTTTTCTCTGAATATTCTCATTCACATTTTCTAGTTTAATATGGATTTTTATGTTTTTTTCTTTCTTTTTTTCTTTTAGGTAATACACCTCTCCATCTTGCTGTGATGCTGGGCCACAAAGGTAAGAGTGCATTTAAATGACATTGGCACATGCTTACAATCTGTAGCTCAAGACTAGAGTAACACAGTAACACAGGAAATAGAAAAAAAAAATCGGTTTTAATGTCAAACTGTAGCCATCTTCCAATGTTTTCTAAATGTAAGAGCAATCGTTTTAGGTCACACTTAATCATTATGAACAGGCATAAAAAAAATATTGATTGATAATCAATATTGATCCGTTTCCCTGTTACGTTTTAGAATGTGCCCTTCTTCTTCTGGCCCACAATGCACCAGTGAAGATGAAGAATGCACAGGGATGGAGCCCTCTGGCAGAAGCCATCAGCTACGGTGATAGACAAATGAGTGAGTAGCATCGCTTCATCCGATACTCGGTGTATGTTCTTTACATTGACGTAAGTGCTTGGCCCCTGCGGTTGACTGGCGACATCACCTGGGACCCTCATGATGTCAAGCGCTCTACAAAAAGCGATGAATCAAAATCATTTTCCGGAACTGGACCTCTCCTTGTTGGTTGCTTTCCTGTGCGTGTTAGTTGGTGGATTTGATCTGAGCATTTATTATCCTGGCGTCCGCCATCCAGGCGGCTTTGGAGCGCCGCCCAAATGACGAACGGCTTAGTGCCGGGAAGCTCGTCGTCACGAAGCGTTCCGCATAAACAGCATTTGCGATGCCTTCTCTGTTCATGCCGTGAATCTTGTACAAGCCATTAAAGATAGAAAAGTCCAGAGTGAATAATTGAAAAGTAGCCTCAGCCTGCATGCCGGCACTGCGTATGCAGCCGCTTTGCATGCGCCTCCCCAATCGCCGCCATTGCTCGTATTTACTTGCATACCAATGAAGCCATTTTTATGGAAAAAGTCAATCCAAGGGTGTGGTTAAAAAAAACCCAGCAGGTTTGTCCTTCATTTTCACCTGTGGTCGCCGCAAAGAAGTGCCTCGTCAGCATGTTACAGACTCCCACAATGCATCTGGAGATGCATTAGCTTAATGTGGAGCTGCACGTGCGCAGCTTTGCTATGCCGTGTGAATTAGTAACCGTCGAATTGTCCTCTTAATCAAGTCATGCAATGCTGGACTTTAATAAAGTGTTTGGCTTTTCTTGCCTTTTATGCACTTTTAATGCACTAATGTCTTAGTTCAACCAAATGTATACTAATGTGAATCCATTCACTGGCCACTTAATTGGGTTCACAATCTAGTTAGTGGTACTATAAATAAATATAACTCTTCCAAATGAGCATCATTTAAAATCAAGTATTTTATACAGACGGGCAATGCTAATTTGCAAAACTGTTTTGCTAATGTGGGCAAAATATGGTGTATTTATTTTAAATTGACACAGACAGAGAGGTATTAATTTTTAAATACACTCATTATTGATCTTTTCATGTTACAAAATGTCCATATTTCCTCAAATAGTGGTGTCATCACATGAATAAATAAAGGCCTTGCCTCCATTAGTCCCTTACTGTCTTTCAGGTGGTCTGTAATTGCCATATCTACGACAGCCAATGATGATGATCCGTCTTAGCCACAGTACACACCGCATACGTGACATCCGTCAAGCTGAACATGCCAAAAATATTGTTGAACGACCTCACTGACACTGTCCATCCAATGCGGGTCTTCTGGGCACGCGCCAAGAGGTTAATTCGTTTTCACTTCCTGTCCCGCAGTCACAGCAATACTGCGCAAATTGAAACAACAATCCAGGGAGAGTGTGGAGGACAAAAGGCCAAAGTTACTGAAAGCCCTCAGGGAGGTGAGCATGTCAAAGATCACTTTTATTATTATTTATTTTACACATCGTCACACTCTTCATCCATTTTTTTTTTCTTGTAGCTGGGCGACTTTTATCTGGAGCTGCATTGGGATTTCCAAAGTTGGGGTGAGTGTTTAGTTTCAATATTGGGAAAGTGATGTAAATACTGTAAAGACTAATTGGCATCATTTCTCCGTCACAGTGCCACTGTTGTCACGGATGCTTCCGTCTGATACATGTAAAATCTACAAGCAGGGCATCAATATCAGGTAATGACCATGAAATGAATGTACTGTGATGTTATCACATTTTCTTAAAAAAAAATTAAAAAAAATGCAAATGTATGAATAATACCATGAAATAGTGTTTATAATTTTCCACAAATAATTGTAATTAAAGTACTGCATAATATTATATATTATTATTATATTATATTAAATATGGTAGGGTAGTAATGCTTCTTGCTGTAATATAATGAGATGATAAAATGTATAAGTGGTATGTGAATGAACTCTTTGAGCGGCGTTGGATATTCTGAACTCCAGCGATGGAAATTGTTGTCGTCGACCACATTTTTTTTTTTTATGGGAATGAGTGGAGAAAAATCTTGGCCTGCTTTGGTTTGGGAAAAGTTTTAAAATAATAACTATGACCAGCAGATGGCAGAATTGGGTCTCTTGCATGAGCTCATCCGTATCAATGGAATGAGGAAGGTTGTAAACATGGCAGATCTTTGGAAATTCAAGCTTGTGCTCGATCAAAGTGTTTGTCATGTGAAATCTACTACAGACTTTCTCAAAACAGAGAAATGATAATTATTTCAATTTAGAAGTAGAAGCAATGATGCCATATACATTTGATACATGCAGATACAAACAGGCATGTCCTCCCTTCGTAGGTTGGACACCACCCTCATCGACTTCATCGACATGAAGTGTCAGCGCGGAGACCTCAGCTTCATCTTCAACGGGGACGCGCCGCCCTCGCAATCCTTTGTGGTCCTGGACAACGAAGCCAAAGTGTACCAAAGAATACATCACGAGGTTAGACGCTCTTCACCTGCACAAGAAGAAGCTGCAGCATTGAATGATCTTGGTTGTGTATGCGCCTCAAAGGAGTCTGAGATGGAGACAGAGGAGGAGGTGGACATCTTGATGAGCAGTGACGTCTACTCGGCCACCTTGTCCACTAAATCCATCACCTTCTCCCGCACTCAGAGTGGCTGGCTCTTCAGGGAGGACAAAACCGTAAGACCTTCTACTCCACTTCACTGTTTAAATATTTTAATTAATTGTATTATTTAATTAAAAAAATATATTTAATTCTTATTTTTTTATTTGATTAATTTATTTTATTATATATTTTTTTGTATTATTGTATTATTTAATAAAAAAATATATTTATTATTTAATAAAAAAATGGAGGCTTTTATTATATTTAAGGTTGTCAGTCTAATGCGTTAATCCAGATGAATTAATTACGCGCAAATTAGTGCGTTAAAAAGAATAACGCAATTGATCGCGAGTGGTAAGTCAATGTGCAATTTAACCCATTAAGGTACCCGTAGGCGGCAGAGGCGGGCCACTACAGGGTAGCACGACAAGCCACTACGAGCATTGACAACAGCAGACATCGACGCAGTGCAGCACAGCCAAGAGAACGAGGCAAACTTATTTGGACCTAGATCTTTTAGAGCCATTATTTTTGACGGTTTTATTATTTTCAACGTACATCTTTCATGTCGCCGGGACCTGCGGAGTTGCGCCGCTGGGCTTCCGTACAGAGGCTACAAGCTAGATCCCGATGACGGAACGCAATGGCGCAGACATTGTTAGAACGCTTACGGCCATACTACCCTGAGAACGTCCGATCTCGGAAGCTAAGCAGGGTCGGGCCTGGTTAGTACTTGGATGGGAGACCACCTGGGAATACCAGGTGCTGTAAGCTTATGCCCTGCGATTGGCTAGCAACCAGTTCAGGGTCTACCCCGCCTACTGCCCGAAGCCAGCCGGGATAGGCTCCAGCGCCCCCCGCGACAAGCAGAGAAGAAAATGGATGGATTAATGTATTTTATTATTTAATTTTATTTGTTGCCATTTTGAGTTAAGTGCTTTTATGTAACGTTGCAGGAGCGTGTGGGCAACTTCCTGGCGGACTTCTACGCCATCAACGGTCTGGTGCTGGAGTCCAGGAAGCGGCGCGAGCACCTGAGCGAAGAGGACATCCTCAGGAACAAAGCCATCATGGAGAGCCTCAGCAAAGGCGGCAGCATCAGCGAGCACAACTTTGAGGTGATTGACACTTTTTTTCCCCTTTTCTTTTTTTTCGCTGCTTAAATAAAAACACCAACTTTTTCCACAGTCCGTGAGGAGGCAGTCCCTCTCGGCGCCGGCCCCTAATACAATTTCCTGGGAGGAGTACATCGCGGCAGAACACGGAAAGTAAGTAGCCATTATTTGACCTTTTGTTTTTGTTTTTCTTGTATCAATGTTGTGTTACGTCTTCTCCTCGTGGACGCAGGCCTCCTCACGTGGGCAGAGAGCTGGTGTGCAAGGAGAACAAGAAAAACTTCAAGGCCACCGTTGCAATGAGTCAGGACTTCCCTCTGGGCATCGAATCGTAAGTACACACCCTTGACTTGACACGTGGTATGAGATAGCTCTTACTAGATTCTAACTAATACAGGGATTTTCATCATAATCTTAAATTAGACTGTATTTCTTAGTAATAGTTGTGCACGTTTGTGCTGATATCCACCGAGGGAATACTATACGGAATATTGACGGACTTTGAAAAAGGTCCATTGAGCTCAGTTGCATTTACAATAAGTAGTGTGAGAGTCCGAAATGTATTTATCATATGTTATAAATATAATATATTGACTGTATAGTCACATTTTAACAATAGTAGAAAATTAGAAAAATAAATCCAGCAACAGAATATCCAAATCCAAGATCTTTATTCAGAAAACATTGATCAGTTGTAGACCGGATGAAAGTATTAGCCAATGGGAACGAGTAATCTAGAAAAAAAAGGAAGTACGGACCTCACCAAATTAAAAACATACAGGATATTCCAAATCAAAGTCCTTTATTCACAAAAGCTGGTACAAGCCACAGATATGAGTCCTGTCGAGCCAATGAAAATGGAGATTGGAATACAGGACCTACCAAAATAAAACATACACAATATCAAAGCTTCCAGGTCCATCTGATCTTTCTATCAAGTCAGTAAGAATGAGAGAAAAAAAATAAAGGAAGTTGAAAGCTACCAAAATAAAACCAGTCGCAGAAAATTTCCAAATCAAAGTCCTTTGTTCACCCAACATTGGAGTATAAAAACAGGAAGCAGAAACCTACCAAAATAAAAGCGTACGTAGTATAATATCCAAATGCAAGTCCTTTGTTCACAAAAAGTAAATCAATGCCAGCCCTGAATGGAAGTTGTGTCAAGGCAGTGTGAATGAGGAATCAAAGATCTGAAAAAAAAAGCTTGAATAATTAAAAAAAAAAACGTTAACAAGTTGACGGTGTGTTGCTGTCGTTTCAGTTTACTGAACGTGTTGGAGGTGGTCGCTCCCTTCAAGCACTTCAACAAGCTGCGGGAGTTCATCCAGATGAAACTGCCCCCCGGCTTTCCCGTCAAGCTCGGTGCGTGGCCCCGTTCTTACGGCAACTCCGCCTCCTCCCGGTAACCCCCCCACCCATTTCCTTTTTCCCGCAGACATCCCCGTGTTCCCGACCATCACGGCCACCGTCACCTTCCAGGAGTTCCACCACGACCACTTCGAAGGCTCTCACTTCGTCATCCCCTCCGACTTTAAAGAAGACCCCAGCCGCTTCCCGGATCTCTGACCGCCTGCAAACACAGCAATAGGTTTTCTATCGCTCTCCTTACATGCATTTCATACAATTGCGACGGATAGGGCGGATATTTATCTATTGGAAATAATATTAAACATTATTTATGTGCTGTGAGTTTAAAAGGAATGAAAGGACGCACGCAACATTGTGTCGGTAATGAAGCTAGTCCGGATGGTCTTGAACTGGTTTACGTATGGTGGGGAAAACGGGTGCACTTTAATTTCAGCCCACAGGCGGTTTATGTGCTGCTGTTTTGGTCAGCAAAAATGTTCAAATAGGTTTACTCTTTAATGTCTATAAACGGAGATAATTATACTTGGTGGGTTTTTTTGTGATGGAGAAAAAGGAAGGCTTTTTTTTTTCCATCTCAAGTGAGCAACTATTTGAGGGAATCTGCTTAAGGGAAGCTGATGGGCGGCCATTTTTTGCTGGATCCAAGGCAAACCGATGTTTCCATGCTGCTATTCACATTATATTATGATTCATATTCTCATTTTCTTCAAGTGTCCTGACAATGTCTTGTAAATAGTCATGTCTCTGAACAAACTAAAAAATGTCATTGGTTATATTATATATCCTTACGCTTAATATGCATTTGTACATATATGTACGGTACGTATATGTTTCTCTACTCATGGACTTGAAAGTGTGTAGCAATACAATGACGATACGCAAGAATGTTTTTAAATGACCTCCAAACCGCGTTCACGTTCCACATTCAGGTTAGCTCACGCTTACCTGCCAGCTCCTCGGCCCCGTCTTCTCCATCGTCGTGTCAAAGATTGTAGCGCGCGCGCGCGGGGGACTATTCAGGGTTACTGTCGTTGGCGTCAAGCTGCACCGTGTTTGAGGAGGACTTTGTGGTACGCAGGTAAACAAGTCTCTCACCCCTTCAAACGCCTTTCAGTGCTGACATTAGCTTGTCTGCTATTATTCTTTTGTACAAACTAAGCTGTGAAGTTTCTGGCACTCATCCTTCCTTTCCAATAAAGCACCAGCATCACATTTCACTTTGTGTGCTTTTGTTCACGACACTCTTCACGCAAAGGTTATTTATTTTCCCCGCGTTATTGGTGTTGCACTGAGCTCATTTTATGGAAGTGGGTTTCGGGGGGAAAAATTACAGTAAATATATTGTATATACAGTGGTACCTCGGAGTTTGAACATAATTCGTTCCTGCGAAGTGTTCAAAGTCTGAATTGTTCAACCTCCGAAACATTTTTTCCAATAGTAAATAATGTAAATGCAATTAATCCGTTCCCAAGCTCCAACAACAGAAAATTCCTATTTATGTTTTTTTACATTTACACCCTGTACAGTATTTAAACAGTAGTGTGATGGCATCAGTGGATGATAAATGCTATGTTAATGCGAGCTTTAGTTCAGTGCTGAGTTTGTGTATTTTACATTGGGCATATTGTTAGACTACTAAGTGGTCAGGCATGTTGTTGAACAGCTAAGGGGGTCCTCGTGCCAGTAGTTACAACGGCGCGATAATCTCCTTCCTAATTCCACCGCGGTTCGTAGCACTGTATGTTTTTCTTTGCTGCCACTGGCACTGTTGTCTTTCTTTGGGCCCATGGCGAAGACAATTGTCGTGGAAAAATCAAAATGCACTCGCGAGTATGGAGCACCTGCGGGAGTATTCACGATCTGACTGGAAATGAGCAGTGCATCGTCTCAACTACCGCAACGTGAGCATTCGGCATCGCTCGGCTTCGCTCGGCTACCCGTTTTCAAGGTACGTTCGGCTTAGCTTGCTTTGCTTGGGTGTTCCAACTCCGAAAATGAGTTCAAACTCCGAGGCATTTTTTACTCCGATTTTTTGGTTGAAGTCCGATTTGTACGAGTTCCGAGACGTTCAAACTCCGAGGTTCCACTGTAATTATGAAACACGGTCAGAGTGACAGTTTCTCACCTTAAGTCACAAAATCAGAATTATGAGATCCATCCATCAATTTTCTGGACTGAATGCCGCAAACTTGCATAGGGGGAAGTGTAACCACCATAAATGCCCTGGTGGCCATTTTACGTTGCCACCCGTAACTTATAAAAGTATACATACATTGATACTTGAACTTGAAGAAACTAAAAAATATATTTTTTCATTTTATAGGTAAGATATTCTTCAAATTAATTGATTAAATAAAAATGAATAATTAAATATTTAAAAAAAATAGAGTCAACATTTTTAAGTTGTCAGAAAAAGAGACGAAAGGTAGACAAAAGTTTTTTTTAAATAACTAAATGTCCAAAAAGAAACCGTAAAAAGTCCGAAAAGGAAGAGAAAAAGTGTAAAATTACCATAAAATGTCCATGAAATTGCCAACAATGTCAGAGAATTTAATAAAGAAAAAGGCATAAAAGAAAGCGTTCAAAAAGTAACCATAAAATGTCCCAAAACAAAAGATGAAATTCCCAAAATTACCATAAAATTTCCACAAAATGTCTCAGAAAGGAAGAGAGGCAAGAAAATTACCATATGCCCATAAAATTGCCCAAAAAATTTGAGAAATTTGTCAGAAAGGCTGAAAAATCTACAAATATAAGAAATACAAATTTAAAAATCCAAAACGGAAGATGAAAGGTAGAAGAAAATGGATGGATAGACATTTCTCTGTTACGGTGCAGTTCTAATGAGGTCTTGGGCCCTCAGTTCATTAGACTAACAGTTTTGTTCATCACAAAGTTCAAATGTTTTGCGTCTCCAGACAGATTTTTGGTTATTTATTCGGCCTAAGGTTGCTGACCTTTGCCCTACAGTTACGAGTGAACACATTTCAGGTGTGCGTGAAAACGGTTCATTATCTAATCTAACAGTGGCGAGCGGTGACCTTTGACAGTGGTCATGCTGGAGTGAGACACATGCGAGCGCCCGCAAAAAATAATTAAAAAAGGAGGTATTTAATTACTTAAAATCACATGGTAGTTTTTTTTATTTATTACTATATCAACCCGGTTTCCGCCATGTTTGAGCAGAGTGGGGGAGAGGAAAAAATTACATCGCAGCGGAGCCGCAAGATATTTCTAAAATGTCGTATTAGGGCCACGTATAAAATAAATTTTTTAGAGGGTGGGGGCAATATTCTGAGAAAAAAAACCTCTCAAATTTGCGAGTTTAGAAAGTGACAGATTTGCGAGAAAAAAACTCAGAAACTTACGAGAAATACACATAGCGTACTACTCTGAGGTTTGTGCCAATACTTTTCCGTCGAGTTTACAAATATGGAGATAGTAATTAATTGCTTTAGCAAAGATTAACCACATGATGCTCTTTAAAGCGTTACTGCCAGCGACGAGGACACCTCGTTTTGCGAAGGTCCACACCCTGAGGATTAAGCATTTGAGTTAATTTGTTAAAATGTATATTTACTTGTACATTTATGTTTACAGAATTATTATTTACACATTCCTTTTTTTTCCCGTACAAGTAGCTAAGTTGATGTGTTGAATCACTTGCAAGTGCAAGTGATTCAACACATCAACTTCGCTACTTGTAAAGTATGCTAGCTTCTGATTGGTTAGTGTTTAGTCAGCTAATAGGGATCAGGAAGTGTTGTCACTCGAGCTGTCGTGTATGACGAGTAAAGTTTGAATTCTGCCTTTTCATTTTATAAACAGTGTCCCATTAACCACCAACGAATCCTCACATTAGACTATAGCTAAGCTACGTGTATTTCTCGAAGGTTTCTGAGTTTTTTTCTCGTAAATTTGCCACTTTATAAACTCGCAAATGTACAAGTTTTTTCTCGCAAATTTGCCACGTAACGTTTTTTTTCTCAAAATATTGCTCCGCCCTCTAAAATATATATATATATATATATATATATATATATTTATTTATTAGGGGTGGGAATGTTTGAATGTCTCACGATTCGATTCCGATTTTTGGGTCAGCGATTCGATTCAGAATCGATTTTCGATTAGGAACGATTTTTGCTTCAATATGATGATTGACAATGATTTTTGCTTCAATCTATAGATGTTCAAGGAATCGTAATGATGTACTCCAGTCTGACTCGCTAATGCTAACTACAGGGATGTGATTTGACCAAAGTGAAATTATCTGAAAATTTAGCCGGGGGTCTGGGGGTCGCGGGCACTCAGCTAGGTCCAGAGCTCATGGGTTTTCCGTGTTTTTAAGTACTTTCAATGCACTCAGATGACAAAGAAATAGACAAAACAACAGCATAATTGTTCAATGTATATTGAACTATCCCATATAAAATTGCAGTTTTAGTCAACTCAAAATCAGTCACATTCAAAAACATTGGACTGCCTTTGCTTTTAAAAACTATCACTGAGAATATCATCATATATATTTACCATGCAATAAATCATTTAATCAATCATTCTTAATTTAATACATAATGCATAACAAAAACATAAAATACCTCATGCAGCAAGCTCTGGTAAAAACACAATCATGCATTCGTCGAATGCATGATTGACTAAGATCATCTCTGTAACTGCATACATCAAGACAGTCAACATATTGAAACCTGAAAAGTGCAAACATGCAGCATTCATTTGAGTTTGTGTCAATGATTAACCATGTTAAATATTTATGGCCATTTTTATTAGGTTATAATATTTTCGAAAATTTGATTTTGATTAATTTGAAACGTTTACCACCGACCTCAAAATTCACGACTCTGTCAGCAACTGGTACAGGTTGTTGGGGTGGATCACGTCTCTCTATTACCGCTTCCGATTGTGATGTCAATAAGGGATGGAGGCCGTAAAGTTTTGGAGTTTTCGTTTGGGCGCCGAAACTTCCAGCGATGGAATAATTTGTTCTTGACTGGAGTTCTTTCACGTGTTTTTTACTCTTTGCGTGACTTTCAAGAGCTTTGAAACCTCTCCCACCATAGTCAATGGTATCATGGCACCAAATGCAAAGCGCTTTCCCGGCACGATCGATCTTCCGAATAAAGTCACTCAACAAATTCGTCACAGTCTTCTTTCCAACATTTGTAGATATATCCTTCTCTAACCAGTCCCATCGAAACTTGTTTTTTACGATCTTGTCAATTTCCTTAACTCGCGGAGCATCTTTGCGTTCGATAACGGACATCTTTCTTTAAACACCCGGCAAAAACGTCTGAGAAATGAACAATGGCATACGCCTATGCCTTCATAACAAGCGCGTTTATTGGTCAACACGGAGACTTCAGCCAATCGCAAGATCCGTTTCATTTCAGTTATGGAAACACTAAAATGGAATGCTGTAGAGACGAAATCGGATTTTTTACCACTTAAAAAATTGTAACATTTTATTTTTGGAGATAAAAAAAGCGGAATTCCGCGAATTAGCGGAAAAATCACATCCCTGTAACTAGCGCGCTACTCGCGGTACTTTTATCACTCAAAAGAACGGCTCCACGCTGCAAAAAAAAACTTTTATTGGAATACCTTGACCGTGACTTTTTCCTTCTACTCTCTAATGTGGCTACAACTTAACAGTGTATCAGACCGCGTGGAATCACACTGCCCCTAAGTGGCCAAATCGGGTACAGCGCTCCAAATAAAGGCACACACAAACAAAGGGAAGACAGTATAAATTTTTTTTTTAATGAAATCGATTTTAGGCCATTTAAAATCGATTCTGAATCGTACTAAATGAGAATCGCGATTCTTATGAGAATCGCGATTCTTATGAGAATCGATTTTTGGGCACACCCCTAATATTTCTACGTGGCCCTAATACGCCGTCGTAGATTTCAGCACTACGGACAGCACGCGCAAAAAAAGTTTTGACAACCTTTTGAAATGTGTTTACTGCAAAATAAATGATATAAGCTTAAACAATAAACACTGACATATTGAACTAGCAAAATATAGACTAACTAATGAATACAGTGACATATTTGATAAGGGCAAGCACACTCAATAATAAATCAATGCCTCACCTTATTTATAGACGAACTCCATCCTGCGGGCTTTCTTGGTCAACTCCACGCTGACTTTGTCGTAGAAGCTTTCATCCGACTTGATCTTCTGAAGCATCCGCCGTTCAATAGACATCATGGCAAGGCCAGGCGACCTCTGCTGTCCCGTGGCATTGCGCTGATAGCTTTTGATCCGTTTGAGTCCGGAGAATGTTTCCCCCCCCCAGGCGGCGGTGGACGGCAGAGTGAGGAAGAGTTCGCACAGTTTGTAGAGTTGCGGCATGGCATCGCACAAGCCGTTGGAGCGCATGAAATGGGTTAATTCCGGGACGTTTTCCTGGTTCAGGTCGGTAGACTCGTACAACACTTTCAGCTCGCTGCGCAAAAGGCCGTCATCAAAAAAGTGCCCGTAAGCGTATTTGAGGGAGTCAATTGCGCCGTCGGGAAAAGCCTGCTCATACTGATGGAATCGGTTGAAGTCCAGAAGACTCACAAATGCCATCTTCTCCAAAGATGAAAGGCATTGTTGCATTTGGGAATCGATGACGTCCAGCGCTTTGAAATAAAGTGCTTCATATTCCGTTTTCATGTCACTTGCCCCCCGGCACCTCTTCGCTGGGTTCTCGGGTTGCGGGACCAGAGCAAAGACACGTTCGAATTCCCCTCTCTGTCTTTGCAACTGTTCTGCTATTCTCTTCATTTGACTCGCACAATAGCCAACGTCGAAGCATTTGGTTTGCAGGATGTTGGAAAGCACATCAGTGAGTGAAAAAACGTCGGAAAAAAGATGCAGGAGGAATACGACTTTGGGGTCCTGGGGGTCCTCTAAATATTGCAGAAAGCCGCCCGCTGAAAGGATGGACCTCTCGTCCCAGTCCAGCGGGTTGTTTCTGATGTCATTAAACAGTTCGATGAGTGCTCGGTGGTTATCTTTTGCTGTGTTTACTAACATAGACGTGGTGTTCCACCTGGTTGGGGCAGCTCGGGCCAATCGCCTCTTCACAATGTCATCGAGAGCCTTGGTGCGTTTTGGAGAGGAAGCAAAAAATGACGCCAGGCCATTCAAAGTGGAAAAGAAAACCTTGCAGTCTTTGATAGCGCTGCACGCTTGCGAAAGCGCCAAGTTCAAGTTAAGAATGTGAGCGACGCAATGCACGAAACCACAAGACGGGTGTCGGTCGCTCACTTTGGCCTGCAGGTCATTTAAGTGGCCAGACGCCACTGCGGCTCCGTCATACGTTTGACCGACAAGTTTGTCCCCGCATTGCATTCCATCCACCGCGGCAAAAACATGCTCCGCGAGGACGGCGGCTGTTCTGTCGGCGCGGACATCCGAAAAGCCCACAAATCTCTCTTCCGCTTCTCCCTCTTTGGTGACATATCTCCAGACAGTAGAAAGCTGGGCGAAGTTCGACGCGTCGGTTGCCTCGTCAAGGAGTATAGATACAAAGCTGGCATCTTTGATTTCAGATTGGATCTCATTCAACACCACGCTAGCCACAGCTTCAATCAGATCATTCTGAATGCTGCTCGACGTGCCGGAAAACGCAGTCGATGACTCCAAATGATGGTCAAGCCTCTCATCGTATTTCCGGAGGAGGTGGACAAGTTCGTTGTAGTTACCACGGTCCTCTTCTGCGTGCCCTCGACATGGTTGCCTCTGCGCTCCAAGGTAGACAACGATGTCCACAAGCCTCTTCAACACTTCCCGGTTCTTTTTTACCCGCACGTTGTGCTGCTCCGCGTCGAGTCGCAAACCCTCGTTAAGTCGATACTCGATCAGCGTGTTTTCAAACGTCTTAAGTTTGACCACGCAGCGTATGTGCGAAGGTCCGCGCTCGTGCTTGCTCATAGAAATGTGCAGGTTGTTTAAATCGTCGTAACCTGTCGCAGTCCAGACCGTGCGGTCCGTGGAAAAAAGGAGACAGGGCCAACAGAACAGTTTGCTAACCTGCGGACAGCCAGTTAGCCATTTATTTTTCTCGTATGTGCTGGCTTGAAAATGACGCGCGAAATGCTTCCTCGTTTTTATGATAACGACTGCAGGAGTAGGTCGACCACTTGAAATGATCTTATTTTTTTCCTCAAAAGTTCTCCGGGAAAACGGCACTGAACGCAAAGACTGAATTGAATTAATTTCACTCATTGTGACTGGGCGATTAACTGCAGCGCGTTGGTCGATAAGATGCTTTTCTTACAGCTTACAGGTCGCCATGTGCGAGTGGAACTCCACCGGAAACACGTGACCTCCAATTCTGTTTTCACTTTTGACCGTATAGTTTTTAAACCTAAACGTAACTATAACACTCAAACAAAACCATAATCTTAACTCAAACTTTATTTTTGAGTATATTTCGCTGCTTTAACTAAGACGGCCGTTGGCGCTTTCGTCACCACCGGAAACACGTGACCCTCATTTGAACACCAAAGTTATAGCGCAGCGCCACCGAATGGCGAATGTAGCGTAATTGCAGTACATCGTTGTCTGAACAACTAAATATAAGGTGGATGAAATCTGATTTATGTCGCGATTGAAATATTAAATCACAAAAGCGTTAGCTTCCGTAAATTGGAAAGTCAAGTTAGAATATCCATACCGTATATATTGACGTGGTGCTGTACTAGACACGTCAGCAAAGTCATGTACATTGCTGTAAAATTATAACTGTTGACTGAACATTGAATGATGAAGAAGAGAGGAAAACAATCTTAAATTTCCTTTCAATTTATTAAAGTTGGTTTACACATTTATGCTTCTAGAAACCCTACTAAATTGTGCAAGATTCTGGATTTAAAATGATTAAAACAAAACAAAAAACTAAATTTTCCTTCCCTTATAGCCAACCCTAGTGTCTATACATTTTACGGTAGCTGAGGTTTTGGCAGGCGCTGAAGAATTACTGTACATCATTCTGTACTCTGCAGTACTTTACATTAAATATAATGTAATATAATTACGAATTTAAACAGAAGAATGTTAGCATTTAAATTTAACATGGTACAAACATTTTCGTGCACCAAATATTGTGTATTTTGTTTAAGAAGTTGTTCGGAAAATGGATTGCATTCAATGTGAAAATATGCTGTTTTCAATTACCCAAATATAAAAGATAATTTTAGAACTGTAATAAGTGCTTTAATATATTTAACATTTAGCTCGTTTTTTTAAACTCTTATGAATTGAGGCAATTAAATTATTTTAGTTACCTTTTTTTGTTGTTGTAATGTTTAAAGTAAAAACGCATAACCATGAAATGTTCAAATTAAGTTGACAAAATTAAATGATTTTCATTTAATAATCAGTTGTGTTATTCTACGTTTGTAGAATCATTGGCACGCAAGAGTGGAGTGTTAATGGCCAGCAGAGGGCACCACTCCAAAGAAACCACTAACTACCCAGCATCATTTACCAAACGGTTTTTATTTATATAAAAGAAATCCTTGATAAAAGAAACATTTCCAAAAACCAAGACGCTAACATGGACAAGGGAGAGCCTACCAAAAACAACGCATATGAATTGTAGCTTAACGTGGGAAGAAAAGCAACACCTTCCAACTTGGACGTCCAGTTTAAATGTGAGCATCAACATGAACGCACTAATGTGACGGGTGGAAAAGGAAGCAAATCACGATGGGAAAAATGTTTGGGGCTTTTTCTTCTTCTTTGAATCACAAGTCATATTCGGATGGGCCGAGCCGGACGGAGCAAAAGACGGCGCGCTTAGTCGCTGACGTCCATGTCGTCCTCTTGGGCATCCGCGTTGTCGTCGTCATCGTCGTCGTCGTCGCCGTTGGCCTGCCGCGAGTCGCCGTTGCCGTCGGCGAACTGAGGCGGGTAGTCAGAGTCCGAGTAGTCGGACGCCTTCCTCTCCTGACGCTCCTTCTCGCTGTCGTAGCCCTGCTCCTCTTCGTCGTAATCCCTCGTGATCTGAAACCGCAAAACCACAGATTTGTTTTTTGACAGACATGTTTTTTGATGGGTCAGACGAAAATAAATTTTTGGGGGAGGGCCGATACAGATTTAGATATTTGGACAAATTAAATTCTGATTAGCTGATTAATAATAAATACAAAAGACATAACTTACAGACTGTTTAACAATATTTCTAACAGTATTTCTTAAATTTTACAAGAGCGATAAATCAGCAAAAATTTGCTTTTTTTTTTTTAGTTTAACTATTTCTTTAACTTTACAAGAGCAAAAAAATCTGCAAATTCGGCTTGTTTTTTTTTTAGTTTAACTATAACTTTACAAGAGCAAAAAATAATCTGAAAAAAATTGCCTTTTTTTTTTTTAGTTTAACAATTTCTTTAACTTTACAAGGACAAAAAAAAATCAGCAAGCATTTTCTTTTTTTGTTGCAGTGTCAAATCTAAGTAAGTACCAATCAAAACAAGTCATTTGCCGTATGCTTGCTTTTACCTTGATATCTCCCTTGTCTCCTACGTCAGACTTCCTGTCCCTGTCCCTGTCCCGGTCCCGGTCCTTGTCCCTGCTTCTCTTCTTCTTGCTGGTGGAGCGCTCTCTCTCCTCACGTCCTCGGTCTTTGTCGCTACGGCGCTCTCGCTCCTTATCACGTTTCTTCTCCTTCTTGTGTCTGCGGTAGACAACAAAAGTCATCCGTCTTTCAAACACAATTCCTACAGGTTTTCTTCGAGTTAAATTGAAGACTTTTGAAGACCTATTTAAGACCATTTGCCAACAAAACCAATACATTTTCCACAGCCTTGATTTGTTAATATGCGTTAAATAATTTCTCAAATGTGTAAATGTGGAATGTGTGCAGGATGTATTGAGTAAGCTATTCATGCGAACCCGTCACAGCGCAGACACAGATAATATTGCAATAATGTGGCATCTCGCTTGCCAATGGCGGTAAATGCAAGGTCAGGCTAAAACACCCATAGCGAGCATGCCAACTATTGTACGTGTACAAATGAAAGGAGTTTACTCAACCACACTTCATTGAATTTACATTTCACCATCTATCTAGTGTAATATGAAATGGGCGGCACTGGCTACATGTAAACAAACAAACATTTGTTGCATTCTCAATGATCAGCTCATCCGTCCCATTTACTTAGGCTAAAAAACAATTATTATTTTTTTTACTTTTCTTACTGGTTGGAGAGGTGCGACCAAGTTTTTTTTCTTGGTTGCACCAGCTCTGAAGTTAGTTGCACCAAACATTTTGACCAAATCACATTTCAGAGAACTAACCTAAAGAAATTCACTTCCTGAACAATTTATTGTTATTTTCATATTTAAAAAATTCTGTCAGGAACATCACAGCAGGACTCCATGCAGGAGTGTTTTATACATATTTAATAATAATTAGGCCCATTAGTACAATTAACAGTACTGCATTCAACAATGCGCACACTGTAATTACGAAACTACGATAACAAGAAATGCGTGACGTCATATCCGTTATCTCAGTGACAAGTTTAGCTGTTTTTATTCTTAATGTGGTGTTTAAATAGTAAAGTTGTGCGTGGTTCGTAATGGAAGGGTAACACTTAACTTACGAGAAGCTGCTACCAGTTATAGCTTCGCCACACGCAGCAGACCCCCACCACACACGTAGCTCGCATATTTTGTTTTCTAAATGGCGCCAAAAATGATTTTCTTGCCAGCCCCTTCCAGATGAGCTGCTATAGGGAAGTTAGCTAAAGTAAACCTCTTGCTCATTGCAAACCCCGCCCCCTCCCATCTGCCAATCATCTGCACTGTGACTGAAGAAAGTAAGAAGTAAACACTTCCCGCTGCACCTACAAAATAAAAGTGCCTACATATAACAGCTGTCAGGACAGCCTTATTGTGACGAGGTGCAACAACAGTGCAAGTCCATTGCCCCCCCCTTAATCTCTTCTCTGCTAACCTGCGAGGAGACGGAGATCTGGTGCTCCTCCTCTTGGGTGACTTTTTCGGGGAGCGGCTGGCGCTGCGACTGCGTCTGCGCCTCCTTAGCCAGGAGGACAGCAGAGAGGAAAAGACGTTAGCGCGGCTCTCAAACTCAAAAGAGCCGGCGAGCGTCCCGCCACTCACCGGCTGATGCTACGTGACCTCCGAGTGGTGCTGTAACTCTTGGGCGGAGTCTTGGACCTCCTCCTCACCGCCTCTTCCTTCTTACGATCTCTGCTGGAAACATTCCATGTTCTTAAGTTTTCGCCTTTAATGTATCATCAGAGACAAATCTGCTCAGACACCCCCCTCCCCAAAAAAAAAAGAATCTTTTTGGCTTGTTCTGTCATCCATTTTGTGTCTGGATTCAAATTAAACAAGAAGGTCTTGAAAGATGCTGCTGTTTTGGTTAGCCGCAAAGTTAAAACGAGCTCAGTAGATAACTGCTGCCAGTGTGTGAACAATAAAGTCTATGATCCGAGGTAATTATTCGGTGCGTGTACCTGGATCTGGTCCTGGAGCGCCTGCCTCTCTCTCTGGAGCGGCTCCGCCTCCTGCGAGGGCTTTTGGAGCGCCGCCTGCTTCTGGAGACTGAGCGCCGTCTGGACCTGCTGCCGCTTCGCCTGCAACGTTGCACCAGTGTTACCACCAATTTTCATTATTTAAAAAATAATAGGAATAATAATAATGAATACATAAACAATAAAAAAGTAATAAACACATCAATAAAATAATAAAAATACATTTATAACCGCATTTAAGTGGCTTCTCAACACGCACCTGCGTCTGGACCTGGATCGGGAGCGCCTCCTTCTGGACCGGGACCGAGATCGCTTTTTCCGGCTCTCATCTAGTGGAGCGACATACGAGCCGTCACATGACAAGGTGTCCAACGGCTGAACTCAATAAATAAGAAAAACTCACTTCCGGGTTCAATGGCGGCAGAAATGAGCGACTGCGCCTCTCGCACCCGCTTCATGGCTTCCTCCATTTCCTTGTTGGCGGCGTCGGCTTTGAGGCCGGCGCTCAGGTTGAAGCCGGCGGCCAGTGGGTTGAGTCTACGCCACAAGGCGTGTTAGTTTGCACGGGAAAGCAAAAGGCATCACACGGACACTTTTTTGTCAACTTACTGAGGATCCGCCATGAGCTTCAGCAGCTGGTCTGCAGCCTGCCAAGGCACACATCGACAATCAACAATTAGAATGGACAAAATAATAACAGAGTAAAGTATGCCCCCTAATGGCTGCCGGCATCATAAGGGATGACATAATAGCATCCCAATTAGTCCCTCTGATCTTCCAGCAATGCCATAAAATGATGTCGTCTTTGATTTGCTTGCATAAAATATTCAATCATCAATATTTCTGTCCACTGTTTGAAACCGATTGTTGATTAATGATGTCATGAAGCCATTGAGGTAAAATGGAGGGCACCAGTTGAGTCGCTCCACCCAAACATTTTCTTCACAATACGCGGTTTGCAATCACACTAGTCTAAACACAGCATTCTGATTAATGTTGACTTTGTAGAATATGAATTAAGCAGCAAAATTCACCTGTTGCCATCTACCTTCAGGGGCGGCCATTTTGTTAGTGTCAACTGAAAATGACATCACAGCTGCTCAGGTAACGACCAATCGCAAGCTCACTTTTTTTTGGGTCGTTACCTGACTGAGTATGATGAAGTGACAAAATGGCCGCCCCCTGAGATGGATACAAATGGGTGGCTTTTGCTGCTCAATTCAGATTCCACAAACACATTATTAATCACAATACAATTATTTAGACTAGTGGGGGCGCCTAGAACATATCGTCTAGAAAAACTTGGAGTTGACTTCCCCTTTAAATTGTTTGCCGTCTAAAGTACATCAGCTTCACTATTTGTTACATAATGTTTCATTGTGAAAACATTTCTCAATTAAAAATGTATTGCTTGATATTTTTCCATTAGATATTTATTCGTTTAAATGCTTATCTCTTAGTATACACATTACATTTAGTTGTAGTGCAGTTATTTATTTAAATTTCCCTCAATGGATGATTGATGTATTTTATCAACTGCTTCAAGCCCAATCGAAATATAATTTCGTTACATTAGAGAATACTATAAAAGGTGCATCTCAGTAAATGTTAGTATTGTAGATATGCTTTTATTTTAAGTAGTCATTATAGGGATACTTGACTCATTAACACATTTTCAGTTTGCTGACCAAACTCAGAAAACAGGTGAGCCGTGATTGGTCGTCACCTACATACTCCGCACATGTGATGTCATCTTTAGTCGACAACAAGTGGGGAAAAAAATCGTTTTTAAAGGTACTAATTGTACATGAAAAATAATGAAGTCATCAAATTCATTCTGGACAAAAACTAACTTTTTACGGCTGAAAATGGCTCAATGAGTCAAGTATCCCTTGAAACATGAAATCCTTATCAGAAGTTCTGATTTCTTGACATTAGGCACTGCTGCTATTTGTACGACTACTTTTCTATTAAGCATGATTTTGGCACCATCTTGAGTCTCCTTTGGGCTTTTTAGAAAACAAGTAAATATGGAATATGGTTTCTCACCCAAAAACAGTTGATGGTTCGATTTGTGCGTAGGGAACCGTGATTAGTAACAAAAATGGTTTTAAGCTTACAATTAAAATACTAAACTAAACATTTCACTATTAGTAGTGAATAGGGGTGTGAATTGCCTCTTACCTGGCGATCCGATCCGTATCACGATTCATAGTTCACGATGCGATTAGATAACAATTAATCATAATACAAATCTATGTTGATTATTGCGATATTTTTTCCTTCAAAATTTCAAAAATACTAATCAGTAGTGATAGACAAATTAAGCTTCATGAAACACTTGTGAAATTGTTTGACTCTTCTAGCTGGCACTCTTGGTTTAAAGGTGCTAGCTAGCTAGCTAACCAGTTAACCAGACAGACGGACAAATGAAGCTTCATGAAGCACCTGTGATATCTTTTGACTCCTCTAGATGGCACTCTTGGTTTAAAAGCTAACTTTCAAGCAAGATGTTTTGTTGAATATTTCCATCAAAAATTTATGTTTTAAAATCGATTTGCCGCATACTGAATCTATACGAGAATCGTGCACGGTAATATTGCAATATATTGCCGAAATTATTTTTTTTCGACGACCCTAGTAGTGAATCTATTCAGTATCACTTTTGAAATGACTTCCCACACTTGCTACACTTTTGCTCACCTGAGGATTCATGTTGGGTCCTGGGAATCCAAACGCAGCCATGGCATCCATGTTGAGACCAGCAAACGGGTTAGCCCCCATCTGAGCAGAGAAGACGACAGTTATTTTGTGGACTGAACGCGATTCCCGCCACGAGAGGCGTTCTGCCATCTTACAGCAGGATTGGGCATGGGGTTGGGCGTGGGAAGAAGTCCTCCTCCGGGCAGGATCCCCGCAACGGCGTTGGCCGGCGCCAGCAGCGACAACGCTTTGGCCTCGTCCGGGATGGATCCTGAAGAGAACACACGGCGGCGTCACAACGGGAAGCGGCGAGCGCGCGCGCGCCTCAAACATGTCCAAGAAAAAGTCAAGTGCCTTCACACTGAGAGGTTTATACCTTCCACGGGTGTGCAGACGTCAACACAATGATTGCAGTGACACAAACTAATGCTGGCAATACAATCACACTAAGTCCAATGAACACTGCCAAGAATGTATCACCTGAACGTGTTTGCTAAGTCATGAACCAAACGTGAGCAAGCCCAGCTCTTCTCCAATGGGCAGTGAGTTTTCATTTAGACGGTTTACTCAAACAAGCGATTCACTCACGGCGCCTTCGCTACTAAAAAAGCACACACAGAGAAAAAAATCGGAGATACAAACAACAGAGAGAATTTTAGGGCGGTTGGCAAAAAGTCTGACACAATGTCTCCAAAATAAATGAAAAAAAAAATATGTACATCACAAGTGAAATATAAACCACATGACAGCAGCAGCAACAACCTGCTGTAACATTTTGTTCTGCTTACCTGGCAATGCTCAACTACTCAAAGCAAAATCAAGTCAAAACGTCAGACATCATCAGACTCCTTTTGACTTTGTTAGACGGTCTTTCAAAAGGAAACAATTTGGACAACATTTGTCAAATAATCATGCACCAGTGAGCTCGCTAAACACAAAGGGTCCCCAGTTCGCCGCTGACTTACAAATTTGGAGTCGGAATGCATCGTAGTGTTCCCATGGATTAAGGAAAGTTGGATTTAGGACGTTTTAATTCCGTGTGAAAATGCATTCACAACGATCCTCTCGTCACAGGTGGTCGTCATAAAGCATTCACCGAGTACTCGGTGGGCGTCGTCAACGACGGGAACGGTTCTGGTGACATCAGTTATTTTTTATTTTTTTAATTGTTCATTTCTTTTGGATATATGCAAAAAAAAAAAATTGTGTTAAAAAACTGGAAGAGAATTGATTTTAGATTGATGAATAAATTACTTGTAAGACTTTTTAATGATGCATTTTTTGGTCATTTTATTTCTTAATAGCAATCTGCCGCTCCTGATGTTGCTGCGCCTTAGCCACCTGGGGGGCAGAATAAAACAAATATGGAGATGCATGGAGGCTGCTTCACAGTAAGCTGCAGACAGAGTTGTTCTACATGGAAGATAAAGAATATATGCCTGTGAATGCTGTTATATTTATTATTTGTCTATACACATTGCTCCACCATGTGCCCCAATATTTGTTGCCTAAACGGTTGAAGCACTGCAACACCAATACTATTCGTCAGACCATATATCATTGCTGTCCGGTGAAAAACACTTTTTTTTTTAAACGTTTTTTGGGATGACGGCATTCAGTTTTTTCCCATAAACATAAAAATATAATAAAGTGACAGAAATGGACATAAGTGTTTTTCACAGGACAGCAACAATATGCTGTTTAACACTATTTTTTAGCATTAAGCTAAACATTTAAAGCAAGCTTTACAGGTTCTGGTGGATTTAAACACACATGTAATTCAGTTTTTTTTGTTTAGTTTGACAGTAGCTTCACTCCATTTGCGACTTATTCAGCATCTGCCAAATAGGCATGGGCTGTCTAAGCTCTTATGTTTTTGGAGGGTACGCCTATGCAAGGCACACTATGATTGACTGCTTGCAAAGTTGAGTGAACACCTCTTAAGTTAATTGCTTCCAATGAACTTTTTTTTTTTAACCCCTCCTCTTTGGTTCTTAACGGAGCTGGAGAGAGCAAGACCAGATATGGCAAACAGATGCCCTTTTGTTGAGACTGAAAAATAATAATACTGCCAGCGGGTACTACTTAGCCCCAAGGACAATATGATTATCCCACAAGAATTAGATCAAAATAATGTTTACATTTATTCAAATTTCTACTGTACCAAATTTTCAGTATTCTGATTAAAAATGAAATACATTGTGCTCAATAGGGGGAAAACAAGTTTCTATTCACTCAAATATTTCAAAAAAGGTCATTCTCGAACCGTAATTTTAAAAACGGTGATATTTTTGCTCAGTGTTATCAAACCGTCCGAATCTAATATCAGCCCATGCCAAATGCAAACTGCCGCTTGCTGTGGAGTGAGCCGAGTTGACTGCCACCACAAAACGCTCAGAGAACAAATGCTGGTATTTCACAAAACGTGTAAGTCTGTGACTTGGTTCTCAAGGCACAACTGTACAGTGCTATAAGTATGGGCTGCGGAAAAACGATCGAAACGGACCAAAATCCGCAGTCTGGTTTTCGCAGGAGCGCTACAAATATGCCAGACTTCAAGGGCAGATTTTCTATTGGATTTAGGTTTTGGCTCTGGTTGACTGTCTTCTGTATTTTGATGTCTTGACTACTTTCGGAAAAGCATGATGAAAATCTACCCCAAAATGACCCTCGACCCCCCCCCCCAACCCAACCCCCTTTAATTCCTCTAAAACATCGTGGACACACACACACACACACACACACATGACAACATGTAAACAAAAAGAGCACACTGGAGAGAGAGAGAGAGAAAGAGGGGGGGAGAGAAAATGGCTGCAGGAGACAAATTAAGTCGGTTGGTATTTTCTGCAGGAGCGTTTCAGCCTGCGGGACTGGCTGAGCCAGGGAAAAACAACTGTAAAACACAACAACAAAAAGAAGACCACTGTTAAATGTTACGCAGTGAAGCAACATCCAGTGAGTCATGACGGCGGCCGTCTCAGATGCACACTGTTATGCAAGACCTCTTAACGACTACGGATGCTCTCATTAAACCGGTTTTACATACAAGCGCACAGCCAAAGTAGACGGCTAATTATAGTGTTTTGGCACGCACAAATCCTCAATCAAGTGTTCATTTTGGAGCCTTCTTGGACTAACCGGAGGGTGCATTCACTGTGCCAACTGTCACGTACCGCGCCCGTCATCATACGACATTGCGCGAGTCACAAATTTTGGGCTTATCATCATTTTAGGGCCACATTGGAGGGGGGGACTATTGTAAAATCAAAATTAACCTAGAATAAATGTGGTATGGGGAAAAGGCTAATAATGGTGAAGCTTTGTTTTAGTAGAACAAAAATTTAACAAACCCACGTTCGAGGTCATTAGTTTATTCTCATCTTTTTTTTTTTAAGGTAACTACTCGTACTTGCATAATTAAATGTGAAGTCTCCTAAACGGAAAACGTTTTCTAAAATATTGACCCCCCCCCCATGCTTACAACTTATAATAAAATTACAGTACAACCATTTCTTATATTTTGGCTATTCTCTGAAAACAAACTTTTTTTTTTTGCTTTGGTCTTGTGATACCGATAAAAACCTTTACCTATACCTTTAAATTTACAACATGTCATAATATTGCGACTTAGTTTTCACAAATTACTTAAATAAATTCTACTTTTCACATATTTTGACTATTTTAATGTTTCCTCATATTTAGCACATTCTTAAATTACATTAAGCCAATATAATTACAACCTTTTCTCCTATTATTTTGACTGGTTTCTTATGTTTACCCTGAGATTAACATGGTTATATTCTCGTGATTACCTTATTCTCTTCAAACAAAACCTTTTTGTGTCATAATATTGTGACCATTTCCTTAATTATGACTGTTTTTTACTTAGCGCACCAAGCTTGCGCCCCGACATTAGTGGAACAATTTGAACATCAAGTTTCGCGCCCGGTGTAATTTGGATCTTTTAAAAGCGTACAAACACACATCGAAAAGCATGCTTGAACATCATGGTAAGGACCCAAGTACGAGTGCACCCTTCGGCATACTTTCTCCAAATGTTGGTTGCGTCCACGTTTGAGCAATTCTGTAACCTTACGTATTATCTAGTGCTTCCCTCTAAAGCACCTAGGAGAGATGGGAGTTAATATAAGAAGAGAAAAAGTGGAGAGAGAGACAACAGAGGACAAAATAAGAGAGGGGTGGGGCTTGAATGTATCCTGGCCTTTTGCAAATGTTTACAGTCCCCTGTTGGCGGGCAGAGGACCACTTTCAGCCATCAACCAGGGGGATGCTTTTCACTTCTTCGCTACAAATCCACACACACACTCGCGCACACACACACAGGCACACACAAATGACAGAGAGAAGTTTAACAGAGGATAGTCCGGTATGGGGAGGGGAGAACTCAAATGCATTGATTGAATTGATGATTGAATTCAGAACCCACAGTTTGAAATTAATCAACTAATTTTCCATCCAAATTTTGGTATACTGCCATGAAGTGTTTTGGTCACATAATTTTCTTTGGGACAGTACACCAAAATCTCCATTACATGTAATCTGAATGCACTTAGTAGTTAAAAATTGAATGGACTTTTGAGTCATTGGCAGGTTTTCGTGAGGACACAAACCTTCAGCAAACGGGACCACGATCAGTGCCCGGTCCACAAAAACAGTGTTGGTCAGATGTTGGGACACGCCAACAGACTCGGGCTCCTGGAACTTCACAAAACACACACGCGATGTCACTGGCACAGGGGAGTCACTGTAGAAAAGGGAAAAGAAAAAGATGGCAATTTAATGTCATATCAGGGCAATTCAACTTGGAGCGGTGAAATATGAACGTAAATA
Source organism: Leptonotus elevatus (assembly GCF_054856555.1). Taxonomy (NCBI): domain Eukaryota; kingdom Metazoa; phylum Chordata; class Actinopteri; order Syngnathiformes; family Syngnathidae; genus Leptonotus; species Leptonotus elevatus. Next base: position 21,575,193 of record NC_141239.1, on the reverse strand, counting down.
GTTTCCACACATCCACAAATTTACTGATTTTGCCCAAAGACTTGCCTATTTGCATTTTGGTGTTAGGCCAAAGCCCTACTTTAAATAAATTGCATTTGAGTCATTTTGTCATGCAAAATAGTTCAATATACAGTACTTTGTAAAAAATAAATTAAAAAAACTATATCCAAAGGCAAGAATGCTTAAATAACACAACCGCGCAATAGTCCATTGTCATTCTTCGTCCGTCGTTTTGTTTGCAGCGTTTTTTGCATCAATGACGTCATTGTCGCGTGTGCATTGTTCTCTATGGATTCTCAAAAAAGACAATGCAGAATGTATTGATGTGCACTCACGTATTGACATTTTATTAGCAAAAGTGCCCATCAGACATTACAACAATGCGTGCATATTTCACTACGACCTTGGGCTAAATATTTCACATGTAAATCTGTTTACAGGTTAGTTTCACAGCCAAAGGGTAAATCCCGCGTATCCTGACACTTACTTAACACGGATACGTTTATATTTGGCCGTTTTCAGCCAAAAACGACAAATAAATCGGATTTTCGACGGCAACATTTAGCAGAGTTAGCTAGCCAGGCTTCACAAGTCGCGTTAGCGGGCTAGGCCATGCGTCGCGTTTCGGCGTGGCTATGGCGGTAACATAGCAAAATAGCCACAAAAGCTAACCCCGAATGAATCAAGCAATCAACGAGTCGGTTTGTTCACTCACTCTGGTGGAAATAATTTGAGCTCTTCGATGGTTCCCAGGAAGCCGAAAAGAGTTCTCATCTGCTCCGACGTTGTGCTCGGCGACACATTGGTCACCTGGACTACCTTCGTGGTGTAACTCATCTTTTACACTTAATAAACAACACTTCCGTCAATAAAGTTGATTTAGCCACCCTTCAAGTGACCGTTGAGTGAACCAAATAGCGAATTATTTCGATTTTCGCTGGCCTGGTGCTAACTGGTACAACAACAGCCTACCACCATTTCGCGGCCATGTTGGGGAATGGGGATTATATGATGCGTTCCAGATGTAGTGGGGAATCGGAATTGTTAAACTCCCAATCGGACAACGCAATTTCGAACGCCCCCACTGGACTGCTGTGTTCGACAGTAGTGGAAACATTTTTTCCACGAAGGCTTTTGAAACCGAGAACGTTCAGTTATGCGTGCCACAACGTCAGGTTGCGTACTCATTTGTGCACGTTTTGATGACCACAACGCCTTTGTCTGTGTTGTTACGAAAAGTACTTCATGTATGTCCATTTGAAAGACAACTGGAAGAAAATCTACATTTCATTACCTTACAGTTTCAAAAACACTGTAAGGGAAAAATCACACCTTGTAAAAATATTGGCAAATTCACTGACATCTTTAGACAAATATGGTGTAATGTCACTAACGGCCTGAATTACGGGGTTATTGAACGCGCCACCAGTACGTTTTGACGTGCGTGCAGCTGGAAAATGGAGGATTGTTTTCAGAAGGCAAAGTCTGTCGTACGGTCTTCGAAAGAAAGCCGTTATAATCAGACACGACTGGTCTCACAAGCAACACACTGTTTTTATCATCTTTGACATCGCGTCATATATTACAAGGGCAATGCATAAATAGGGTAAATCATTGTCCGAATGTTGCAACGACTCTTGATTTTTTTGCGGCAGGCGGAATCGATTTACGACGTTTTGATGGTTGAACATAAAAAGGGAAATTATACGAAGTAATTCACAATTCTTACATTATCTACAATTTGTGGCACTACAATTCCCGTCTCAGCGTCATCATTAGTTGGACCTTGAGCGTTTTTATGGTTGTTTAAATAATAAAACGCAATTCTTGACACGAATATCATTTTGTACAAAATCTGTCGTACGTTAATGTTATTTACAAGTAAGTTCCAGCAGATGTCGCCATTATTGCTTGAGCATCACATTTGAGTTGTGCATGACCCTCTACTTGTGTCAACCATTTAAAAAACTCCCATGGAAGGAAAATTATTATATTTTTGTTTTTAGTAGAAATAGAATGGAGTGTGTCACTTAAATCAATGGAACCCTGGCTGTTACTCATATAACTGGAAATAGACATGGATTTCTTTGACTTTTTTTTCTTTTTTAATTTAAGCTATTTTATTACGTTTGTCCTTGACCAATTAGTAAGCAAGGCTAGTATGTACTCTTGAGCAAAACCCCCACTGATTTTCAACTACGTTCCTTAACAAAAATAAATGGTCTGTGTTTTCATAAATGTTGGTGCCAACGGCGTCTTAATTCTCAAATGAACCATAAAAGTTATTATAATTTGTCCTAAAAGGCCTGTGGCACAATGACTAAGCGTCACTCACTCTCTTCACTCATGATTGGGGGCCCGCTCAGTATGAACAATGCAGCGTTTGTCCAGCATAATTCCCTATACACCTAGATTACAACTGCACTAAGACAAGCTTTTATATTCAAGAACCCCTGGCCCAAATTTATCAAATCAGCAACGCCTTTTTCAAGAATTTTAGATTTTGACCCAAGCACCAGGGGGTCCTGTTGGGCCTGGAGAGTAAAACAAATGCTGTCCAGCAAGATTTTTACAATTTGACAACATAATTCAGTGGCCACGTTCATCATGGCAGGTTATGAAAGAAAAAAAGAAGAAGAAAACAAAGTCAAGCAAACCCTTTCCATTAAACCAACACAAAGTCGGCCATTTGGGTTTAAAGCAGCCATTTTCTTTTTTGCCAACTAAAAACCTGTGCACTGTGTTTACTTTTAACTCACATTTGATTGTTTTTCTGTTAAAATGAAAACATTCAATGTGTTTATGGGGCAGTTCACACCTTGATAAAAAAACATTTAAAATGTTCTAAAAATATGTTAAATTAAACTACATTAATGTTATTATTTATAAGAAAATTGTGTATCTGAGAAGAAAGAAATCCAAGACTTTGAGGAAAAAATCAAATATCTTCAAGAAAAAAATATATGAAAAAGTGGCATATCTCCCCCAAAAGAGTATTATTTTAGGTAAAGTAAAAAAAAAAGAAAAAAAGATACGTTTTGAAAATGTTTTGTTTTTATAATGGTATATTTAAGAAGTCACAGATTTTCTTGAAAAAATAGCTTGGAGGGAATAAAAAGTCAGTCTTATTTTTTTTTCCAGTCATGTTTTTGAGGAGGAAAAAACATCAAATTTTGAGAGAAAAAATCAAAGTTTGAGAAAAAAAATCAAATTTTCAAGAATAAAAAAATCGTAATCTTTCAACTTAATGTTGACATTTAACCACAGAAACAGTTAAATTCTACACAATCTAGATAAGATAACTTCTTGTAATATTTATTTTGATTATTTTTTGCTTTATAAAAAAAAAAAAAAGCTCCCAGCATGATGTCAGTCACAAAAATAAGACCAGTTGTTTAGCTTGTGCAAATCAAAACGAAGAATACAGTACCTTGCCCTGACTATGGCAAGGTGCAGTATACTGACTGTACTGCATGTGTACCTCACATGACTAAGCAGACATTTAACGTAAAGGTCAACCTTTGTCCAAACCCCCCCCCAAAACCCTCCATTGCAACATATTTCCAATTCTGAATGTTTTGTGTCACAAATCCGGCTTCAAGCAGGCTTGCAATTGAGACATCCAACGACACAATAGAATTCTTGTTCACACTTTAACCTGATTGGCTACAAACAAAGAGGGGTAGGGGTGGGGGAAAAAAAGCTTGACAACACAGCTTGCGAGGGGGCACGAGACGGATAAATAGCTCCAGTCTGGCCAGAGAGGACAAACTTACTTCAAGAGTTTGCTTTGATTTATTTCACCAGCATTGAGACCCGCCATGGTCAGCAGGTCAGTTGGAATTGATTGTTGATTGAATGTCCATCCATCCATGCTTATTCTAATTTAGTCTAATCTAAAACTCATTCAATCTACCTGTAATTTTTATCTTTAAAATTGTTAGTTGTAGTCTAGATTTAAACATTTAATGCATTTAATTGTAATAGGTTTAATTGCTAAATTGATCCAATTAAAAGTGAATGTATTTAATTTACAGTTTTTGTAGTGATTTAATTTTTTGAGGATTTTAACTGAAATTAATTACTTTTAAATGGATTTATATGAATTGTGCTTAATTCAATTTGATCCGAGTTAATTTCAATTGTTATTGGATGATGTGCTTGCAGATTTGAACACCCAGCCGGCGGCTACAAGAAGATCTTTGAGACATGCGAGGAGCTTGCAGAGCCTCTTCCAGCAACAGTCATAGGTTCCATTTCACACTCTTTTCATGCTAAAATATATTAAAAAACCAAATAAATAAATAAATAAATTGATTGATTCATCGGCTTGTTTCCTGCATCCCTCCCAGGAAGGATTCCTTCGTTTCTGAGGGGAAGTCTACTGCGTTTGGGTCCGGGTCTTTTCGAGGTGGGGGACGAGCCTTTCTACCACCTCTTTGATGGTCAGGCGCTCATGCACAAGTTTGACTTCAAGAACGGACAAGTCACCTACTTTCGCAAGTAAGATGTATGGGAAGACTAACACAGAATTAAAACTCAACTTCCTTGTCGAAACTTTGTTCTAGGCATGTTGTTTGAATTAAGAATCCATTTTTTTCCCCGAGGAAAAATGAAAGGAATTGTCAAATGTCGCCACCGTCCAGTATTCACTGTGCAGTGTGCAAGCCTATTAGAAAAAAACTGGCATGTTTTCAAGAAAAGTGTCTATTTTCAATGAAAAAGTCATATAGAAAAAAATATATATATTCGGGGGGAAAAAATCATAACACGCATGCAATATTTTGGGGAAAAAATTAAAAAGTCTTTTAGAATTTTATTTTAGAGAAATGCTAACTCTTGGTCACAATACATTCCATTTCCTGTACTATGGTTATCATCACAAATCAGTAGTGTGATTAGGGGTGATTCACACATTTCATGTTTTGAACATTGTCCATTATCACACAACTCAAGAAAAATACATAGTTACACTAAATTAAAGTTGTAATTAAACGAGGAAAAGGTGAGATATTTTCAAGAAAAAAAAAGTTTGATATATTTTTTTAAAGAAGTCAAGTACTTAAATGTTGGTTGATAAGCTAAATAATGCTTTAGTAGCTGCGGTGGCTTCACAAAACAAACACAAAGCCAAAAGAAGTGGGCCTATGGCGTTAATCCTTTAGAAGAGAGCATCTCAAAGTGTGGCACATGGGCTCTCTCTGGTGGTGGGCAAAAAAATCACTGCCAAAGAAAAGTGAAGTTATATTGACTTTTTAGGTTCCACATTTGTATTTAATGCTTAAAATGTCCTTGTTTTATAAAAATATGTAACTTTAATGTGCAACACATTTCAATTGAATCATGATTTAAGTGCAGCTTTTTTTTTTATATTATTATATTTAAGCGCAGCACTAATGTCAAACTCTGTGTAATATTATAAATATTTAATATACATTTTGGGGAATAAAATCTCTGTCCTGCTTTGTTGAATACTTAGGCCTACTGCGCTTCTGTTGGCATGATGGTAAAATGTTTAAGAACCACTGCTTTGGAAGATCACCAAGCCACATCCTGGTGTTTTTAATGTAACCTTGGAAGTGTACATTTGGTCAAAAGTTGACCTGTCCAACTTTTGGGGCTCCCGACTTGTGTGTTGTGCCGTTAATGTGGAAGTCATTTGATGTTTGCAGATTCGTCAAAACCGACGCTTATGTGCGGGCCATCACAGAGAAGCGTGTGGTGATCACCGAATTTGGCACGTTCGCTTATCCCGATCCTTGCAAAAACATCTTCTCCAGGTATGAAGACAACAAAAAAAACGAAATAAAAGCTAATAAGCTTAACTAATATACAGAGTTTAACAAAATTAAATAAACCTGATCTGTTAAACTAACTAACTAATAAATATGAATTAATTTCCAAACTGTTTTGTTATAACTTTGGTGTGTAGGTTTTTCTCTTACTTCAAGGGCGTGGAGGTGACGGACAACTGCCTGGTCAACGTCTACCCGGTGGGCGAAGACTTTTACGCCGTCACCGAAACCAACTACATCACCAAAGTGGACACCGACACCCTGGACACACTGAAGAAGGTGTGTGTAGCGTGAGCTGGAGGAATAAAACACCTCAGCCCTCTTGTTAAAACAAAAACACTGGACTTTTGACGCGCAGGTGGACATGTGCAACTACATCAACATCAACGGCGTGACGGCGCACCCCCACATCGAGAGGGACGGCACCGTGTACAACATCGGGAACTGCATGGGCAAAGGGGCCACGCTGGCCTACAACATCGTCAGGATTCCGCCCACGCAGAAAGGTTGCCGTCGATGTCACGTGCAGGCGTCCCAATACTTTTGGCCAAATCACAACACTTGACGTCATGTCCTGCCTCAGACAAGTCGGACCCCATCGAGAAGTCCAGGGTGGTGGTGCAGTTCCCCAGCGCCGAGAGGTTCAAGCCCGCCTACGTGCACAGCTTCGGCATGTCGGAAAACTACTTTGTCTTCGTGGAGACGCCCGTCAAGATCAACCTGCTCAAGTTCTTGAGCGCATGGAGCATCCGAGGCTCCAACTACATGGACTGCTTCGAGTCCAATGAGAGTCAAGGGGTAGGTGAAAACACGCAGCCGAGACGCCAAAGAGGAACGCTACAAAATGTTGAACCCATTTGGACCATCCTGAAAAATATACCTCACGAGTCAAAGTCAGATTTTTTTTTTTAATTTACTTTAATTTTGAGGAAAAAGTTGTTGCGTTTTGAGGTAAAAGTTTTGATTTTTCATGACAAAAAAAATCATACTTAGAATCATGATAAAAATTGGTCATCTTTTAAAAAAATAAAAAGTGAAAGTAGCAACAACAACGAAAAAAGGCCAGCTTTTCAAAGACAAGTCTTATTTGCTGATATGGAAGAAAAATGTAATACTTTCTGTGACAAAAAATTCATATACAGTGTTCCCTCGTTTTCCGCTGGGGTTAGGTTCCAAAAAATACCCGCAATAAATGAAATCCGCGAAGAAGTTAGCTTTATATTTTACATTTGTTATAAATCTTTTAAGGCTCTAAAACCCCGCACCACACAGTTTATACACTTTTCTCATCGAGGCAATTACATTTCTTCACATTTCTCTCTTGTTTAAACATTCTCAATGTTCAAACCTTCACACATTTTATAAAATAGTACATTACTGTAAAAGAAAAAAATGCATGCAAAATTGCACAAAAAAAAAATCTGTGATACAGTGAGTCCGCAAAAAGTAAACTGCATTATAGTGGGGGAACACTGTATTGTGAATTTTTTAAATGTCAGTTTAAAATAAAGAAGAAGAAGAAATAATCGGTATTTTTTAGGGTTTTCTGTGACAAGTCATAAGACTAGGAGAAGAAAACTAGATTTTTCATGGCTATACAAATATCTTATTTGTATTTAATAATAATTTTCATGGCAAAAAAGTTCACAAATTGTGATTTTACAAAAGTCTGATTTTATGTGACAATATCATATTTTTGGAGAGGGAAAAAAAATCACAGCAGAAAAATCCAATTTTTGTGATGGCAAGTCTTGCTTTTTGGTTAGTTTTTTAGAGAAAAATTAATAATATTGTTTAAAAAATGATATTCCTAGAAAAAAGAAATTTTCTTAAAAAGAAACATCAGTGTTATGAGGGTGAAATATCAGATTTTCTGTAACAAAGTTTTTATTTTATTTTGAAAAACAAAAAAAGTAGCAGGATTTTAGTGACAATAAGTCAGATTTTCCATGACAAAAAGTCATAAAATTATTTTGAAAATAAGTCAGATTTTCACTGAGAACAATTCTTAATAAGGGGGAAAGTCAGATTTTCAAAAGTCACAAGTTGTAGTATTACTGTATTACGAAAAAGTTCGGTGAAAATAAATCTGTACATGACAAAAAGCCACTTTTTTTAAATTACGTGGCATAAAGTCAAATTTCTGTGACAAAAAGTCACATTTTGTAACACGAATTGTGAATTTCAGCAATACCTACAAATCACCACTAGGTGTCAGTATCACATTTCAAACAGTTCTGTTTCAGTTTTAGTTATTTTGCCTTGATGATTGATTTTACTTACGAGCGACTTAAAACATTGCCTGTATACTTTACAAAGGTGTTTTGTTGACGGGAAGTAAATTAAATGTATATTATTTCCAATGGAAAAAAAATGAGTAGACCACATTCCACTTTGGACGTTCGGCTGTAGATGCGTCGGAATGATTTAAAGTGCAAAAAGCCGATGTTGATTTTTGCTGTAGACGTTGTTCCACATCGCCAAAAAGAACCCGGGTGAGTACATCGACCACAAGTTCAAAGGGGCGGCCATCGGCATGTTCCACCACATCAACACCTACGAGGACGACGGCTTTGTTGTGTTCGACCTGTGCGCGTGGAAGGGGTGAGTCGCCAAAACGCCACCTACGCGTTCCGTCTGACGCCGATGTCATCCTTTCTATTTATTGTGCGCATCAGCTTCGAGTTTGTGTACAACTACCTGTGGTTGGCCAACCTGAGGGCCAATTGGGACGAGGTGAAGAAGGCCGCCATGATAGCGCCCCAGCCGGAAGTTCGCAGATACGTCATTCCCTTGGACGTCCACAAGGTCATTCACTCCAATAATAAAAATTCAATAAAATAAAAACAAAGGCATATTGGTTTGTTTTTTAATTCACTTGTTTGTGCCATGCAGGAGGAGCAAGGGAAGAACTTGGTGAGCTTGCCTTACACCACAGCCACAGCAGTCATGCACGCCGACGGGACCATCTGGCTGGAACCCGAGGTGCTCTTCACCGGACCTCGCCAGGGTAATAAGACCAATCCATTCACGCCTTCAGTCTCGCTGAAAAATATATGAATAATTAATTTACCGTGAGTTCACGAAAAATAATGAAATGTCCAAACTACGTGTATGTTGCAGTATCGTCAACTACTTTTAAATCCAAGACACTACAGTTGTTTAGGACAGTCCAGTTTTACTTGACGTGAAAAATGTAACCAAATACTGAAAACATTATATGTATTAATAATTTAATTTCAGGTAGAATTGAATGTTAATTGAATAAGGATGTTAGCCAATTTTAGCAGATGTGTCCAGCATCCTGAGAGGATGTTAAGGCAAAAACAAACTATATGACATAGGCCATTATTTTCAGGTCACAATATATATAATTGTGTTTTCTTAAAAAATGTTGTATTATCTCACTGCAATTAATGATCCAATTCAATACATTTTCATTTTTTATGCATTACATAAATGCATTATTTAATAATAATGAATCTTCATTTGTTACTTTTATTTATAATCAATTACTTTCAGTTCTATTAAATATACAGCACATATGTAATGTTAACCCATATATATATAAAACAGTTAATTTCACTATTTCTTTAGCTTTTTTTTTTTAATTCATCATAAATCAAGTACCCAATAATTTAATTATATAAATGGAAAAGATAAAATAAAAATAATTCAATTAACTAATTTTAAAGGTTAAAACAGCTTAAAGGTGCATTGCGCCGTTTAAAAAGGTCATGTTAAAGGTTTTTCTACATCATGCATGCCCAGATGAGTACAAAGTGCCCTGACAGTAGAGTGTGCGGACCCTGCACATTCCACGGTTTATTTGGGGAGGGGCGGAGTTAAAAAAAAACATATATATATTTTTTTACCTCATTTGAAATCATGTCTTCGTTTGTCAACTGTGGCTGTCGCTTTAAGATGGTTCACGTACTCGCACGCGCACCGTGAATGAGCCTGACGCAGATGCTGCAGTTACGCTTTGGGCCAGAGGTGGCAGTCGCGAGTAAAAAAGTGACAAAGTGCACAAAAATCCTTTAAACCAGCTCAATTACAGGACTCTTGATTATTCTGATGTGTTTGCAGCATTTGAGTTCCCCCAGATCAACTACGAAAAGTACGCGGGGAAGAACTACACGTACGCCTACGGTCTGGGTCTCAACCACTTCATACCAGACAGGGTGCGTACTCGGCCGGCCCACTGACGAAACGGCGCGCTCACACTCATGCTCTATTTGCTTTCACTTTGGCTTTCGTCTTGCGTGCAGATCTGCAAGTTGAACGTGAAGACCAAGGAGACTTGGATTTGGCAAGAACCGGACTCGTATCCTTCGGAGCCCCTCTTTGTGCAAACACCCGATGGCGTGGACGAGGATGACGGTATGATTGAAACTGAGGTGTTTATACAATGTTTTCATTGGATCTCATTAGATTGAGTACAATATTTGTATGATAGATTAATTTAAGTCAGCTGGGATAAATAAACTCCAGTTCATCCAAATCAAGTCAGTGAATAATTGTTTATTATTGTGATTTCAATATCAATCAAAATCATTACTATTTTTTCCATAATCAATTTTCACTTCCTGGTTGACTACAACGTTAGCACTTCCAAATATGGGCACGGCACGTTAGCAACCAATCAATTCGCATGCTGTGCAACTTTTTCACACTGAGCAAATGCAGTGTGAAAAGGGTTAAACACTTTTTACATTTTAACATTCTCAACTATCCTAAGTCTAAAAAAAAGAAGTGAGCTACTTAGAATTTATTTTACGACAGCATAGTAGGGCCACGTATAAATCTATTTTTTTCAGAGGGCGGGGGCAATATTCAGGGAAAAATCTCGCAAATTTGCCACTTTATAAAGTGGCAAAGTTACACGTTTTTTTCTCGCAAATTTGCCACTTTATAAAGTGTCAGATTTGCGAGAAAAAAACTCAAAAACTTACAACAAATACACGTAGCGTAGCTATAGCCTAATCATGTGAGGATTTAGTGATGGTTAATGGGACACTGTTTATAAAATGAAAAGGCAGGATGGAGACGGTCATTCTTAAATTAAAACTTTACTCGTCATTCACCGCAGCCAGAGCAACAACACTTCCTGATCACCTGACTAACACTATCCAATCAGATACTAGCATACTTTAGGTAAATGCAAGTCAATGACAAAGAGCAGCACATTCGACACATCAACTTCGATACTTGTACAAAATAAAAAATAAAAAAATAAAATAAAATATGAATGTGTAAATAATAATTCTGGAAACATAAATGTACAAGTAAATATACATTTTAACAAATTAACTTAAATGCTTGATCGTCCGGGTGTGGGCTTTCGCAAAATGAGGCGTCTTTGTCGCTGGCCAGTGGCCGTACGCAACGCTTCAAAAAGCGAATGCTTAATATCATATGGTTAATCTATGCTAAAACAATGACTATCTCCTTATTTGGAAACCCGACCGAAAAGTATTGGCACAAACAGTCGAGTAGTACGCTACGTGTATCTCTCGTAAGTTTTTTTCCCGTAAATCTGCCACTATATAAAGTCGTAAATTTGCAAGATTTTTTATTTTTTTTAATTTGCGAGTTTATAAAGTGGCAAGTTTGCGAGTTTTTTTCTTGGAATATTGCTTATCTAAAAAATTTTTTTTTAATTTATACGTGGCCCTAATACGCCGTCAAATTTACTCACCCTTCGGCACGGACGTGGCGACGTACGGAGGGCGGTTACTGATTACTTGGAGGCGTGTCTCTTCACGTAAAGACTTCCCATCATACGACATAAAAAGATGTTCATAAATGAAATGAAGTTAGCTACTTTTAATGCTGACATCAATACTATACATTTGTGTACTCACCTGAGCTTGTGCCTGAGCGGTGAGTCTCTTCACACAGACTATAAAAAAGGTTGACTGTTCATATCAAAACATTCAAATGTGACAGTTTACTCACTTTACATCACTTTCATAACACTCCTTTTTTAAGATCCTTCTCTTGGTACACCTGTGCACACAAAAAAAAAGCCAAATAAAAAGCAAAGCCAATCGATAGCAATGAATGTGTCCGTGGTGTTTTCCAGGCGTGCTGCTGACCATCGTGGTGGCGCCCGGCTCACAGAGACCAGGGTACCTCCTCATCCTCAACGCCAAGGACCTGTCGGAGATCGCCCGGGCCGAGGTGGAGTGCGCAATCCCCGTCACCTTCCATGGCATGTACAAGCCCTGATGGCCGACATTTTGGTGCTCATTCAAAGTAAAATCGCTCTCTCTGGATACATGAGTGTGTGTGTTTTTTTTTTTTCAAGGAGAACATTGTGCTAGTAGGATTTGCCTCTCGTCAAGTCAAACACGTCTATAAGCCGACATTGTTGGGATATTTGTGGAGATTAAATATGTCACCATAGAAAATCGGAATTATTAGCAGGGTTCTAAGATGGATTTATGACGCAACTCCACAGTAAAAGTGCCTCCGTGTTGCAGTGTCGAAAATCTGATTAAGTGCGTTAACTTTTAATCTGAATTTAGGGGGGGAAAAGAATGTTGCCATCAAGACACAAATTGGCATCTAATGTGCTCATTTGGACATACCGGTAAATATTAAACTTATGTTTGCAGTAACACTGATGCCATTGATGAGGTTCCCACAATGAACATACAGTATTGGGTAGGTGTCAGGGAATCTTACTCAATTGTGTTCTGGTCATTAGCTACTCTGTAAACAAATACAATGCTATCATATAAGCAATATGCTTTTCACGCTGTATAGTCAAATTAAGTAAAAAAACATACCGTACATGTATTTTCAGAGGCTATTTAACTCATTCACTGCCATTGACGGCTATAGACGTCAAAAATTCATTTGAACTATTTCTATTTCATTTTTTTATGAAAACCTAGAAAAAAGGTATTGTACATTTAGAACAGATATCAAATTTGTGATTAATCTTGAGTTAACCAGTGAAGTCATGTGATTAATTAAAAAAAAAAAAATGTTTTGTCTAATGCCCCTAATAAAAAAAAACTTCCAATAGTTAACTCACGATTAATCACAAATTTTATATTTGTTCTAAATACACAATAAAATATTTTTTTTTAGGTTTTCATACTCTTGTTAACAAAAGTGGAAAATAATGTAAAACTAATAGAAAAAGTTCAAATGAATTTTTTACATCTATAGTCATCAATGGGTTATAAAAAATGCTTTGTTGTTCTTAACTTCTATAAAATGGTCGCAATAGTGACAATAGGAAGATGCAGGTAACAACAGCTGAGAACCACTGATCTAAATAATTGATGACATGAAGGAAATATTAATAAGAATCATACCAAAGGTGGTCTTTTCAAATTTATTACATTTTTTCCTTTACACGCGAGGGCTGCTTCGCCCTTGCGCCAACAAACCAACACAAACAGAAGAAATAAAACAAGATTACAGGAAACAATGTCCAGGTTTTTAAAACACTGCAAGGGGGGGGGGGGGGTGACGTAAATTTTTGTAACGTAAATTTTTGTAACTCACACAATTTGGGTTTGGACAGAGGTTTGTGCAGTGAGGCAATCCTGTGTGTCTCAACTCCGCTAACTGTAACAAAAATAATAGTTCATAACAAGAGAATGTCACGCTACTGCCTTGACAACCTTCTGCAACAAAGTTAATCTGTCATGATATTATATATTGTAACTGGTGACTGCAAACCTCTGTCCGTACACGACTGAGGACTAAGAGGGAAACAAAAGTACAGTAAATGTTGATAGTGCAAGGTTATTATAAGGTCTACAATACATATATTAATAATATATATATATATATTTTTTAACATATTGTTCTAAAGTGCAAATCAGTGGATCAGATGAAAAGTGTGCAAGCATGTTGCGATCCGCCTGAGCCCTTTACACTGGCTGACCTGCTGTACACACACACACACACACACACACTTGCACGCACACACACACACACACGCACACCATGTTACACTTAAGGACAACCTATTTTAAATTTTACATCATACAGCACTTTAAGCTTAAAATTAACTGTATTTTGTGTACATTTTCAAACCTTGCTTATTCTGTCTATTTCTGCAAATATTGGCTGGGAATAATTACTTTTTTTGTTGTTCTTTAAAATAATAATAATATTAAGACAATATTGCTGCACCTGAAGTGAACGTGGAGCTTAAAACACAATGAAGGGGATTATTATGGAAACAATAAATCCACAGAAGCAGAATGATGAAGGATCATCTTTCACTCAAAATTTTAATTCATCTGAGGGACAGTAAGTGAGTAAGTACCTTGGGAGGTGCTGCCATTTTGGTTAGCAACAGAGTCCAACTGCACAGTATGAGGTGAGGGGGTGTGCAAATGGGAGGAGGACTTTTGGGGAATAATATTTTACAATATTATGGGTATATGCACGTTTGCAGTTTGGCTTTTGCAAATTTTTGTGTATTAAAAAAAATCGTATTCCTGTTATTTGCTGGAAAAACTCACATATTAGCTGTTTTCTGGGTAGCATTTTGGTGCCAAAGAACTGCGTTGAACCACCTATACTCACAGTTAGGCATCTGTGGATTTGCATAGAATTTTTTCAACTTAAAAGAAATATACCCCCCCGTCCAAAAAAGTATTATTATTATTATTTTTTTTAAAATAATGAATCTTTAACAGTGTTTTTTGATGAATTTTTTGGTTTAAAATTTTCCTCCCCGCCCCAATGCATTTCAATAGGCATCAATTACATGGATTTTCGCTTTCCGCGGACTATCCCCGTCCATTTACAGCCATCTTGTGGTATCTACAAGCAATTACAGCCCAGTATGAACCTGTATTGGTCCATTACCCACGGATTTTTTCAAGCGAATATGTGGACACAACATTGTGGAGCAACCACATGTCACAATGTAGGGGAACACAAAAGCCATATTTAGCTTGACACTTAAATTAATATAAGAGACTGCTAATGTGGCTCGGTGGGCGTTGCTGTTTTGGTTAGCAACAGCGTCCAAATGCGCAGTTGACTTTTTAATTAATGTCCAGTTTCTGAGTGAACTAATGCAGTTACAGTGACTTCCTGTTTTCTTTTGATAGAAGGGTATTTTATTGGTTGGCCTCAATTTATGAAATATTGCCAATTGAATATGTGTGTTACATGTTCATTTTAATAACATACATTTACACGCACGCAACACACACACGCACAGACACACAATCAGAATGCATAAATATTTAAAGTATAGCGTTAATGCACCGAGACATTAGGCAATTGCTAATAAGGTGTGAGTTCGAGTGACACGCTTTAAGATTTTGGGTGAATAGTTTAATAGTCAGGTGACCACTGAGTCCGGCTCAAGTGGCCACACACTCACACACATCTCTGCTACAAGGTTGTCGAACATTCTTAGCCACGTGTGTGGAGGGTGTTTGAACATCATGTTTGTCAAAGTGCAAGACGACAGCCGACCTTTTTGTTGTTGTTTTTAAGCTCCACCCACTGTTGCGGCGCATAAGGCCAGCTGACGGGGAAGGAGGGGGCGGCGGGGCGTCAATTGGTCTCGTAGGTGGAGAGCAGGGCGGCGTCGACGGGCTCCATGCAGGACGGGCAGGTGAAGGACCTCATGAGCCAGTCGTCTATGCAGTCCATGTGGTAGATGTGCATGCACGGCAGGAACCGCACCGGGTCGCCGTACACAAAATCCAGCATGCAGATCACGCACCTAAAGATACCAAAACACTTATTTTTTCTGGTTGACATAAATTAACTTATTAAATGAATCACCGTTGTTGTTTTTTTTAGCAAGTTTGAGACCTGATGAGCAAACAAAATGCTCTACATCTGTATGTGATATCATACACGAGTGACAATTCTTAAAACTTACTCTCGGATCTTCTTCTCGGAGCCATCTTTGCCGCTGTCGTACACGCCCTTGGGCAGGTGCTGGATCAGTCCGATGCGCTGGGCGATGCGGATCTGCTCCTCCTCCGTCAGCTGGGTGGCCAGACGGGCCTGACTGGGCGTGGGATGGTACATGGGCATGTGCGCCTGCTCCTGTTGAAGCACAGACAAACATTTTCCACAACAGGTTTTCACTTTCGCCAACAACACCGAAGCGGTCTGACGAGTCAAGCTTTCACGATGCACATGCGTGTTGACATTCTTGAAAAGTCAGTCACATGGTGGAAGTTTGACTGCAAACAAAGTTGCATGTTGACTGCATAATGTTGCAGGCAATGCTAAGTACGATATTATCCATGCTCTGTTGATTTTTGGGTTAAAGTCTTTATGATCATATTAACTATGTCCGACTTTTCACCATGTATATTTTTAAATCAACTTACCTGATGATATGTTAATTACTGCG
Source organism: Leptonotus elevatus (assembly GCF_054856555.1). NCBI lineage: Eukaryota > Metazoa > Chordata > Actinopteri > Syngnathiformes > Syngnathidae > Leptonotus > Leptonotus elevatus. The sequence continues at coordinate 21,559,032 of NC_141239.1, read as the reverse complement.
AGTGTCTCCACCAAGCAGCTTACCTCACGTAACATATTTAGGCCATTTAACATGTCACCATCACTCTGCCTTGGTCAAATAACAAGTTGTCATTGGCCGCTTTCATAATAAAGCTGTTCTTAAATGATTCAAGTCCGAGTAGGTGTTTGTTGGTTACGTCGCTCACCTGGTAGGGCGGAGGTGGCTCGAGGTCTGGATCCGTCCCGTCCCCGAAACTCGCCCTGTCCGACTGGGACTCATGAAGCAGAGAGATGTCGTCCGACGTGGGCGACTTCAAGCAGTTGCCCATTTTGTACCCCCTTTGTTCTGCGTCGCTCTCAACTAGGAAGCTATTATATTTTGATGAAATGCTACAACCGACGCCCACTGTTGCTTACTTGCAGTTCTACGGTTATGTCTCTCACACACAAAATAAGAATTCACAGTAAAGACTGCATGTTTTATGTCACTTTTTAACGAAGCCGCCTAAGTTTCAGCTCATGTTTACACCAAAACTCTGCGTTGAAGCCAAAAACAAAGAACTCCTGCTAACGGCTAGCCAGCTAGCTTTGTCCAACAGCTGGGCGACTTCCTCGATTGGCCCCGCTCATTTCCTCACTCCTACGGAATGTTGTACATAAAAAATAACCAAGACGGAAGCAGCGCCGACAGTTCAACTAAACCGTCTTGAGCCCCGGCAATGGCGACATTTTCGTGTTTTATCCCCCACCAGTAACATGAAAAACAGTTGTCTAGCTATCCTTTCCCGCTAGACATGCTAAAGTGTCGTTTGGGTATGACGTCACAACAAAACGGTTTGCGCTGATTGGTTAGTTTCACCAGATCCAAAACAATGGGAAAATCCCGCCCCTTTTTTGGTAACTTCCTCTCGAAGCCAAAATATGTGCAAACGTCATTGCCCAAAAAAAGACACATAACTTACTCATACGAATTGAAGTTATGTTTTATTCTTTTTCTGATTGCTTTGTTGATTAATAATAATGACTAACAGATTTGGTGATGTTTTACAGTACTTTACATGATGTTTACATAGCGTGACATGTGATGCGTTCACGGTAGTCGGTTGTTTCCTTTTTTAGCACAACAATAAACATTTAGACACAACAAAAGCACAGCTGTTAATGTAAAATTACCAATGTTTAAAAATGTAGCGAGTGCTAATCTTTCCTTTTCTCCAGGGCTCAATAAATGCACACTCAATAACAGTGTGAACTTGAAAACACGTTTATTTATATATACACAGCTATCATACACGTAAAAACCAACAATTATTTGCATTTTCTTTTCTTTTCAGGAACTCGTGATACACATTTTCAGGGTTTTTTTTGGGTCGTGATTGTCACAGATTTGGCTTTGTTGGGTAATTAAAACAAACACGCAAACCTTCAGCGACCATTAAAATGAACGCTTTTACTTGTAATGCTCACCAGCTTTTTATAGTTTATTTATTTTTTCTCTAAAGTGTTACAAATAGTCTCTGTACATTATTAGTAAGTAGTAGAGTAACATTTAAGTAAGCGATTGAGGATGTGTCTACAGTGTTTCTACAGTCATTTTGTCTGCAGTGCTTTCTATTTTGAATATTCACAAGAAAGAGAATGGTAAATAAATATGACATGTCAATGGTGTTCCTGAAAGATTACATTGCTCCCATTTGTAAAGGGTGTTGACTGGGAAAATAAAAATAAACAGGAATGACACAAGAAAGATTTTAAAGGTTTGTTTAGCTGGTTGAAATAACAATCATTTGTTTCTATTATCCTACAAGTGCATTCTTATCTCACAAGTTTAAAGCAGAAAAAAAACACCTCTCTCATGCAGATCCATTCATATTGTTTTTTTTTTAATCTAATTCTATGTGAAATAGGAGTGTCCACTCCTTTGCATGGACGCTGTGATGTCACAATGTATTTATAGAGAAAAGTCACCGATAGGAAAATGTAGTTACATATTTACATTAACCCGAAACATTGCGAAGCGCAACATTGGATTATCTAATTGCGTCATTTGATTCATTCATATGTATTGACCTTTTGCACGTGACGTCAGTCCTCATGGGAACGCCCCCTCGGGGACACCGGACGGCAAAATAGAGCCACTTGCCTGTATTGTAACCATTGAATCTCGTACAGCGTCAATCCCTTTATGGAATCCATTATCTTATAAAATGGTCATATCTTCCTGTGCGGTCGGTTGTACAGACAGACAAAGGAGTAAACCAAATGTTGCTTTTTATCGCATACCTACTAATGAAGACGAACAACGTCAATTGATAGCAGCAATCAACAGAAAGGACTGGCAGCCCACAAAGTATTCACGGATTTGCAGCGGTCATTTCTTTGCGAGGTTAGTAGACAAATGTTCATATATTTTTCTAGTAAACGTACACTCTAATAACAGAGGTGTCGAATTACGTGACTCAAATCACATTAAGGAGCCAGATAGTTAGCGTCCACTCCAACTGCACGAACATGCAGCTTAGTTTTAAAATGCACCTTCTTCAAATACTATTAAGTGCATTTGACTGTTTAATAATGGGGGGAGGGGGGGCGTCTTTGTGCTTGGAGTTTTTCACTCTGGAGCCAAAGTCATATTCATGAAATGACCGCATAGCTTGCCACTACGATAGTCATTTGCTCCATGCTAGTAAACATAGTAACATAACATCATCACAGCGCTTCAATATAGAACGGACTGTGTAAAAATAAGTCAGTTAGCGTGATACACAAGTTTTACCTTTGCATTACGAGGTATATTGGCCCCCGGTGTGAGCGTAGCATCTCGTCCCAGAGACCGCCAGCGACAAGGTTTTAAATCAGCCCTGGTGTAAGGAGAAGAGACGGCATTGACTACATAATGATATAGGTCGTGCGCTGTGAATTCCGGCAAAGTCGGCGATTTGATTAACTTGGTAAAAACAGCAGGCAACAGAAGGTAAGGGGCTGTTTTCGAACTAGGGATCTCCAACTAAAGTAAATATCGCGCTCTATGAGTCCCGACTAAATGTGCAACTTCGACTGACAGGCGAATTTCGGTTGAAGTAGTAGGTTCCATGGCTCTATGGGCAATAATAACTTTTAATTTGTAAAATATCAGTCGCCAAGTCACTAAGTCGCTTTGGGTCACGTCCACTTCCATTCAACAATCATTTCTTTCCGCCGTCCATCACAGGGCAGTCATGTGATCACGTGACGTCGGTGCAAATGGTCAATAGTACTGTGCAAAAGTCTTTAGGACGCTATTAACCTTGCTGTTTACTTGTTTGTGTATACAATGCCAATACACTGAGCACTGACCTCCACCAAGGCCAGTAAAAGCATTGGACAACAAACGTAAGGTGCCATTCTGATTCGTGGTGGAGGACTGTCTATGAATGAATCAATAAATACAATCTGGACCTTTGTATGAATCCTCACCAAAATGTAACGGTGTTTCCAGTAAAAAGTCATGGGATACAGTGTTGCTGTATGATATAAGGCTCATATACTTGTGCTTTATAGACTTTTGCCCAGTACTGTATTTTTAAGTGGGCTATACACATAGTGATAATTGGACTAAATTTGAGAATTTTGCCCTTCCCCCTTTGCGACCAAAGTCAGCAAAGGCCTGATTGTCTGACATCTCTAAAATATTATCCTGTACAAAAAAAAGCTAATGCAAGTTCTTCTTTTAATGTTCTTCGTTGTATTTTCCGGCAGTCTGTGTGCCCTGTTGCACAGTGCTGCCTCTCACAGGTCTGTCTTGATACTGCAACAGCCATCCTGAGTAACAACTAGCACATGATATTATATTTGTTTTAACCTATCATGTGGTGACTCTCAGTATGTTGAATGTTGAATATCAGTATGTGTGTACCCACTTTTCTCTTCCTTCATCCTTTGGCTGTTTCCAATTAATTACTGTTTCTCTATCGTCAAGTAAAAGGCAGGAAATAGACCTTTGTTTTCTGGTGTGAATTGGCAAGTACAGTTTCAGGAAGAAGTGTTCTTTTGAGTCGTGATTGAGGGTGTAGAATGCAGCAAAGAGTTGCCGTGTCTTTGTCCCTAGCACCGGTCGTCCTCCTCTGTGTCGCTGAGGGGATCGCAACCGGCCACCGAGGCCGTCTGCGCCAGACGCTTGCGAAAGTGTCCGTTGGGGACCTGCCAGCCGGTCCGCAAGCGCGGGCGTGCCGAACTGACGGTGTTTGAGCGTCCCAGGCTGCAGGCCATGGCCGCCTCGAAGGTCAGCGTCTCCATGGGGCCGATGGGATCGGGGCTGTGGTCCTCCTCCTGCGAGGCCAGGAAGGGCTCGGAGGGGTAGCGGCGCAGAGGCGACGGGTGTCGGCCCGCCTCGCGCCCTCGCTCGCCGCAGACTGCCTCCTGGTCCCGTCTGGTCGTTTCTGTCTCGTCGTCCTCGCCGATGGAGGGGTCGGCGCGGCAGACCAGCGGCGAGTAGGAGATGTGAGGACGAGAGTGCGTGGGGGTCTGTGATGAAGGCCGTCGGACGCTGGCGGTGCTGGACTCTGATGTGGAGGGCACGGGACTGTCTGAGCTGTTACCCTAAGGGAAAAGACAACAACAATAATCAGTCAATTGTGATCTGGTAAGGAGATTATGGCTGCTGTCAAAGGGAATTATTATACATGTCATTCATTTAATTCATATTTTTTTCATTTGGCTCATAGGACAATACTTATTGCGGATTCACTCTCACGGATTTTTATTTGGGTCAATTTATGCTGCTATTTTTGTCATTTTTTGTCATAGTTAAGTAAATAAAACAGTTCTTTCTTTAATTCAACACAATCTATTATCTTAAACAAAACATAGAATATTTGGTAAATTAAGAAACGTGTACCATGATAGGCTTAACCCTTGTGTTGTCTTGCGGGTAAAAAGTAACCCATTACCATGTTTAGCTGTAGAAAAAATACCTTAAACTACAGTTTTCCAACTTGAAACTTTATGACTTTTCCTAAATGGACCAAATCATCAGAAAAAGTGACACTTAATTTTTGTTTATCTTTCCATGTGGGCATTACACCACTAGGGTACAAAGGTTGTCTTATGGGTCATTTCTGACCTGTGAATTATAAAAGCATTTAAATAGGTTTGTTTTACTATCTTTGTGGGGCCATCTCATAGACATAATGCATTTCCTCGCCCCTTCCCCTAACCCCAACTCTAAAAAATGATTGCCCCTATTCCTTACCCTAACCTCAACCATAACCCAATTCAAACCTAAACTTTAAAACCAAGTCTTGACCCTCAAAAAGAGGTTTAAACTTGTGGGGCCCAGCAAAACACACAGACACACGTGTACTTATATAATTGTGAGGACATCCATAGACATAATGCATTTCCTAGTCCCTTCACCTAACCCCAACCATCAAAAATGATTGCCTACCCCCATTCCTTACCCTAACCTCAACCGTAACCCAATTCAAACCTAAACTCTGAAACCAAGTCTTGACCCTTAAAAAGAGGTCTTGAGTTGTGAGGACCGGCCAAAATGTCCTCACTTCACAAAAATGTCCTCAATCTGTTGGTTAAAGATGTATTTTGGTCCTCACAATGTCATATGTACAAGTACACACACACACACACACACACACACACACACACACACACACACACACACACACACACAACAAGACTTGTTTATGCAAGTCCGAAGAGTTAATCAAGGTGACAGTGTTAGCGTTACTTTGTGAAATTCACCTATCACAGGTGGGCGTGGAACGTATCACCCGCGAAAAGTGAGGGAACATTGTATAGACGTTATTTCATGTAAAATCTTAAACGTTAAATAAGTTATAATTTTTGTCCTACATGTATGCATGCTGTAGTTGTTGGGGGATAAAGTTAATTGCCACAATTAAGAATTCTGTAATGGCTAGCTGTCCCAGTACTCATGTCCAGAGAGCATGCTATCACGAATGCAAATGTGATCAACAAGATCTGCCAATTGATATATACCTGCTTGTCTCGGGGGCGTGTCCTCTCAACACTTGAGGAGCGTGACGGTTGCAAGCTGCGCTCCTCCGAGTTGCAGCGGGACACATCTGGAGAGAGAAGGTGGCAACGCTCCTTGGATCGACCTCGGTCCCGCTCGGACCGAGACACTGGCCAGACAGATAATGATGATGATGATGACAGTGGGTCTTTGGTTTATGACAGTTCAAACATATTACTGGCAAAGGCTTAAACCTCATATTGGTCAATTCAGTATTTTTTCACAAATTGGTACTATTGGTAATTTTTTCAAATTATTGACCAATGTGATATGTTGAAAATGGCTTGCTCTGGTTGACGATGCAATATAAATATTAAGTCAAACTTAAACTTAAGCCGTTTTTATCCATCTCAGGGGGCGGCCATTTTGCCACTTGCTGCCGATTGAAGATGACATCACAGTTGCTCAGTGCTCAGGCAATGACCAATCACAGCTCACCTGTTTTCTGAAGCTGCGATGTGATTGGTTGTTACCTGAGACCTGAGCAACTGTGATGTCATTTTCACTTAACAGCAAGTGGCAAAATGACCACCTTCTGATATTAATAAAAACTGCTGGATTTTGCTGCTTAACTCCTATTCTACTACTATAATATTAAGCAGATTAATTGTATTTAGACTAGTGGAGCTGCATAGAACATACTGTTAAGAATTTTTTTAGGATTGACTTTGACTTTAATGGCTCAAAGAATATGCTGGTTTTTTTTTTTGCTATGCTCGGTTACTGCTGACTTACTCTTTTTTCCCATTTAATTGTTTTATATTTATGACGCAGAAGTGCTTTTCCTTTAAATATTTACTGTATTTATGACCTTACGACTGCATTAGCGTCAGTTAGGTATAAAATGACTGTACATCCCGACAAAATTGGGATACGTCGCTGCTGTAGGAACAAAACTCGTAGATCAGGACAGGGACGTATGGTAGAGGTAGGCAAGTGAGGCCGTGTCGCCCCCTGCTGACTGTTGTTTGCATGTAAAGAATTAAAAAAATTAATCTGTAACGATATTATGTTCCAGATCCATAAAATTGACAATATATTAAATATTATTTTGTTTTTCTTGTTATCACATTGTTGAACAGTGTGGAATTGATTTGAAAATAAATATTAAAATGAACGAAGTTTGAAACCTTAACCTTGGTTTCAAGCAGAAATGTAAAAAAAGCCCTAACCAGGGTTAAAAATCAAACCCTAGCTTGATAACTACAGAGTATCCTCGTTTCATGATGGTCTGACATGCAACAATTCGATAGGAAAGAAACTCCTTCACAAACCGAGGAGCCATTGTTTTCAACAACGTGGCATCGATGTAGGAAACGTGACTTGCTGACAAACCTGCAGCCTTGTAGCTCTTGTGACGGGGTCGATAAAAACGCTCGGGACTTTTCTCTTCCTGCCAAACACCGTTGACTTGTTGGTCCGACGCGGTGGAGGCGGAACGCTTCAACGATCCGCCGGCAGCCTCTGGCTGTAAAAACAAAAACAAAGAAACATGAAAAACGCCCACATTACGTACGGATCATTAAAGTTAGACGCTTTCATCTGCATGCTTCAGTAAGAAAGGCTGAGCCTCCGGGTTCATGTACCTTTTCAAATGTTGAATTGAAGTAATTTTACGGCAGTGATACATTATTAGAACATATTTACTGAAATATAGAAATAGGACAAGTGATTATTTGAAAGTAGACTGTAACAGACTAAATCTAATCATCAGCCAGCAAACAAAGCAGGAAAATGTTTTCCCTCCTTCATCACAAAGCAAACTATTCAAAATTCAGGACATTTTCAGACCTCGAAGATATTAGGAATTCCAAAAGCATTCCGTGCAGCCTCTTCCCAACTGGAAGAAAGCAGCCATGTTTCTGTCCGTTTACCCGTCACCAGATTTCCAAAGCATCAAACCCAAGAAGCTGCACTTCTTGGTGATGGCCCATGAGGACGAAAAAGACTCATCGCCCATATGCAGTCGCTGGCTAACGTCCAGGCTGCGCCCACACAGGAGACTGTATCATGCAGGAAGTATGTACCTGCAACTCTACAGCCAGGCGCGGCATGGAGGAGGCCCGCACGCACAGGCCCCTCCCTAGCGGAATCCCCCAACGGCACTCGCCCACCTGGGTGAGCAGAGACAGAGGAGGAGGACCGCCTCGATCATGTCGAGCCACTATCACCGGCACCAAAGTCCGGTTCGGCAACAGACGAATTAACGACAGCAAGAGTGACGTGTTACAGGGAAAGATGGGATCAATATTTGAGCTTGAGGGGACATGTGGTCATGCATGTTCACATCTTGAGAGCCACACACACACACACACAACAGAACATCTGTCTACAGGGCCGACAGGCGCTTCTCGTCACTAAAACCGGACAGTTTGGAGACACAGAACAAAAGAGCACTAACAACAGGCTGTCTTTTCTCCTAGTAGAAAACCACATGAACCCATTCACTGCCATTGACGGCTATAAACGCCAAAAATTCATTTGAACTATTTCTATTAGTTTCACCCCCCCCCCACTTTTGTTAACAAGAGTATGAAAACCTAGATTTTTTTTATTGTACATTTACAACAGATATAAAATTTGTGATTAATTGTGAGTTAACTATTGACGTTTCTTTTTTATTAAGGGCATTATGCGATTACATTTTGTAATTGTAATTAATCACACGACTTCACTAGTTAACTCAAGATTAATCACAAATTTTATATCTGTTGTAAATGTACAATAAAATGTCCCCCAATTTTTTTTTCATACTCTTGTAAACATAAACAAGTTAAACTAATAGAAATATCGCTGCATGTTTTAGTAATTAATACAGTCATTTTATAATAATTCATAAAATTGACTTAAAATGAAAAAGATGTACGGTACTGTTAAATTTTTTTTAACATGAAGTAACTTGTGAAATTCTGCACATTTTAAAAAATTGACCCCAGTCTCCAAAAATATATGCATTATAATAACATTTATTACTGCTATATTTTGACGTGGGCATGTCTGCTGCGTTGCGACTAGAATTTCCCCAGTAGAGAACTTTTTTCTCGGTTTTCAAAAAAAGGTGAAACTAATAGAAATAGTTCAAATGAATTTTTGACATCTATAGCCATCAATGGCGGTGAATGAGTTAAGCTACAGTATGTCCTGCTATGGCGTAAGAAAGTCGTTTGAAATGAATGCAACCAGTGATAAGTAATTCTGTAATGGAAACTATATGGACAAAAGATTTAGGACACATTGGAAGTAACAATGGCAGAAAAATATGGACATCTTCCACTCATCTGGGAAGAATTTCTACAAAATTATAAAACAAAAGTGTCCCTGTTTGTTTGCCCAGGTACAGTGGAACCTCCAAAGTACAACACAGCCAGTTCCAGAATACCAATATTTGTATGTAAAAAAATAAAATAAATTGCCTATGGTACGTAAATGTTTTATACGATTAAAATGCAAATAAAAGTCATTAATAAATCACATTAGATTTCTTTAGTCAATTAAGTTCTACCATTAAAAAATGACATATTTGGAGTTTGGACACATCATTAGTCTGTTTTTGTGATTGGGGTAAATCTGGTAGTGGCATGGCGGGAGTGGTCACAGCCGACTTCAAATGGTTCAACGGTTTGCCCCGCCTCAGAAATGCGACTGATAGCACGGTTGACCAGACTCACTCTTCGGCAAAGCCGCGAGTGAATCTGGATTTCCAGGCTAGCGAAGAGCAGCTTTAGAGTGTTTGCATAGTATTCCAAGACACATTTTTAGGGCATTCCTAGGTCAATTATAGTTTAAAAAAATCGATCTTGAAAATTGGTTCAAAATCCAAAGGGTTTTCTATATTTAAACGAGAAACCACTATCCTAAATTTAATTTCAAGCCACCCATGTGTTGGGTGAGGATTACATAAAATATGGACTTGATATCTCAAATAAGAAGAAAGATATATATATAAAAAAAAACAGCCCGGGGTCCATTGGACTAGGGGTTAAATGTAGAGCACTAGAGTCTCGGCGTGGCCTAAGGACGTTTGGGTCGCTTCATGCCAAATCATCCAGTGGGTTTAAAAACAAGCAGATTTACATGTTGTTGATAGTAATGGCACATCACTAAATTTCAAGTTTTAGGTCAATTGGAGCAGAAGATTGGAATCTACGGCGAATTTGGAAATTTTTGGCAAAAAGGGGCGTGGCTGCCTTTCTTTGAACCTGAATGACTGAGAACAGCAGATTCAACATATCAACTTAGCTACTTGAAAAAAGAAAAAAAAAACACCAAAATGTATGAATGTGTATATAATAATTCTGGAAGCATAAATGCACAAGTACGGTAAATATATATTTTAACAAATTAACTTAAATGCTTGATCCTCAGGGTGTGGACCTTTGCAAAGCGAGGCGTGTTCGTCATTGGCAGTACCCAACGCTTCAAAGTAAGAATGTTTAATATGATATGGTTAATCTCTGCTCAAGCAATTACTATCTCTTCATTAGAAAACCCGACCAAAAAGTATTGGCACAAACGAGCACGCTACGTGTATTTATCGCAATTTTCTGAGTTTTTTCCGCGCAAATTTGCAAGTTATTTTCTCGTAAATTTGTGAGGTTTTTCTTGCAAACTTGCCACTTTATAATGTCTCAAAATTGTGATTTTATTTCTCGTAAATTTGTAATTTTTTTCTCGCAAATTTGCCACTTTATAAATTTACAAATTTGTGAGTTTTTTCTCGGAATATTACCACCCTCTAAAAAAATATTTATACGTGACCCTAATACGCTGTCGTACCTAAGATGTTCGCAGGGTTGAAGTCACACAATATTTTCATGATGATGACATTTTGTTTGACTATCAGGACATATTTTTTTCCAGAACAATCGGCATCAAATCCAAATCGCTCAACTTTGGAGGCTCCACTGAAGTGTAAATGAAAAATATTACAGTCGTAACGTGTACGAATAGATGCTCTTTGTTTACCAGGTTCTGCTGCTGACCGGCATTCGTGTCGGAGCTCATGGACTGCAAAAACAGCTCCTGTGGTGAAATAGGACTCAAAGCCACAAAACCCCCACGTGTCCTGTGTAGGGATCGGACACATAGCAAATCATGTAAACACACAAAAAGATGCATGCATGCATGCAAGTAGAAATAAACTGACAGGGCGGATCCAGCGCTGTGGGCCATCATGGGCAGAGGCTGCGTATTGGAGAGAATGTCTTCAGGGAGGGTGGACGCGTCCAGACGCTTGAAGATCAGGTTGCTCTTCTGATTTAGAAACACAGACACAGAAAGTAAGATTTTATTTCGATTTGATTTTGAAATAAAGTTGTAAAAACCACGATCTGGTTGGCCCGACCTGAGCCTCAAGCTGTTGCCGCAGCTTCTTAGCCTTGTTCTGCTTGAAGTAGTCCATGATCATCATGGAGGCGTAAATCTTCCCAACCGTCATGTCCGTGTCTGCAAACTCGACTCATGTCAATGCTATCGCTAATGCTAACATGGCTGGCAGCTTTACCGTCACCACGGAGACCCCCCCCCCCCACCCACCTTTGTTGATGGGCACCAGGAGGTCCAAGTTCTTCTGCGGCAGGTAGGGCCAGATGATGCTGATCTCCTTTTGAAGTTCCGCATCCAAGGCGATGCGGTCCTCGCCACCTGTGACACACGCAAGGTGTTATCTTAGCAGGAGAGATTGTACAGCGTAAACAAAAGGAATGTGGCTTATATCCTCATCTGATCCTCACCTCGGGCTATTTTGATGTCCAACGCCGTACGTATGAGCGACATGAGCGTGGAGGTGAAGTGCACCGACATGTCCTCGTCCACCGGCATGTTCATCAACACCAGCCTCTGTGTGACCATAAAAGGGCGGGGCTTTTTAGATTTTGTTTCTTAAAACCCTTCACATTCTCTTTTTAGGAGTTTGCTCTTGTTACCTTATAGGCAATCTTGGCAGGGCATTTTTTGCCCAGGCCCAGTGGAGGAGACATGTGTGTTAACATCTCATACATGGCGGTGTAGTGGATGCGTCCACTTTATAGTGTGATCAGCAAGAAGGAGAACGGAAAAACGAAATAAGAGAGAAGTTTATTTTCAGTCATCTGCTGGGCCATTCTCCTGTCACATGTGTGTGTCACATTGTCGTAACAATTCTGTTGCTCTTCCAGGTTTATTTATTGTGTCTTATATATGTTTACAGAGCTAAGATAAGTAGTTAAAAATGTTCACACACAATAAATACCCTATAATGTACAAGGTCTCAATTATTGCCCAAGCTTGAAGCCTGGAAGAACAGGACAATTGTTGTGAAAATGTCACACACGTGACTGTAGAATGGCCTTGCTGCCCTCTGTTGGAGAAAGATAGAACAACTGACAAATTATTATTATTATTATTATTTTTTCTTTTTCTTTCTTTTTAAAGAGCTCAGTATTGTTCATTCGGAAATGTCATCATCATTGCTCTTTATTTATTTATTATTATTATTATTTTAAATATATATATATATATATATATATATATATACACATACATATATATATATATATATATATTAATTTTTTTTGTATGTGGGTGAGCACGTGCATGTGCGTGCGTGCGTGCGTGCGTGCGTGCACCCGCCAGCTCACCAAAAACCCACTAGAAAAAATCCCATACTGTTCACCCAAACCGAACACCGCCGTCAGGAGACCCGAGGGGACCAAAAAAAACCAAGGAAGGTGAAATCCAGCACCGACCAGACACCACCCACCGGGCCACCCACCAGAACTCCTCCCCAACTCAAGAAACATCCAAACTACAACAAATCCAAAAAATAAAAATAAAAAATCAGGGAGACCTCAAGAGACCGAAGGAGAGACCGAGGGAAGGAAGGAAGGACAGACGAAGCCGAGCGAGATCCACAGACACCAGCCTCCACCGATTCAACGACCCGAGGAGGAAGCAGACCGCGTCCGAGCCTCGGCAGATGCCGGCGTGGCGGATCCGGCACGCATGAAAACCTCCACCAAAGAGGGGAGCCGTCGACCCCTGCCAGGACAGAGCAAGCGCAACACCTCAGGGCCCCCCAGGCCGCGGCAGCGCCAAAGGACGACCCCCGGGCCCCGCCAGGGCCACCGGCCGGAGAGCAAACCCAGGAGCAGGAGCGCCCCCCCACCCCAACACGGCCCGCGCCCCCGACCCAACGCAGCAGGACGGGGCACTGCAGGCCCGCCAGGCACCCCACCGGCCCCCAACCCCCGCACCCCCCGCCCCCCATCCACCCCAACCCAGCCCCAGCCGCCACCAAGTCAAAAATAATTTTATAATAATAATAATAATAATAAATATTATTATTATTAATTAAATAATTATATATACACACACATTATTATTATTACATTAATTGTTTATAATTTAATTTATAATTTCAAAGATTCGAGTTATAATTTATTAATTTATAATGTCAAAGATTTAAATCAAATGAATGTGTAATATATGGCACTTGTGTAGGTCGTTGTCTAGCTGAGAAATCTGAATTTTAACTCATTTTGAACATTAAAACATGCATATTATAATTAGTAAACATTTTAAAATAATAATAATAATAACAATGTCAATAAGTAAATAAACTTTGATTAAAGAAGCTACAATAATGTCCTCAATTTTATTTTATTATTACACATTATGTATTAATAGTATTAACTCTTATTGGATTGTGTGTCCGTCTAGTGCTTTTGATACATAAAATAAAATAAAAACCAAAAAAATAAACAATAATTGCAGATACATTTAAAGAAATACTTACTGTATATACCCTATAATATATATTTTTCCTTAAAATTGCATGAAATTAATAGCAATTCTCTATTTTTCTAATTTCTAGTTCCTGATCATAAAACAGCCACAAGAGGGCTTGCAATACTGGCATCGGCCGCCATTACGAGTATCGATACCTTGAAAAGAGTCTGGATACCGATAACTGATATCAGTACTTGCCAATCCCTAAAACAATAAAATTCCCACTACACTGGATGCAATAACTTGATCTCACCATGCCAGACGATCATACTCTCCCCAGATTCTGACAAACTCATCCAGGTGATGCGGTCCGAGGATTGATGAGTCTCGCGTCAGGTACTCAAAGTTATCCATAATGACAGCCACAAAGAGATTTAACATCTACAAGAAACAAATTATATTAAAACTGAATAACAACATCATCATCTTTGTATAGTTTGTCTTCTGACCAGAAAGGAGCTGAAGAAGATGAAGGAGACAAAATAACAGTAAGCGAAATCAGTGCCGCAGCCTCCCTCGTGATCCGGAGATAAGGTGAAGGGTGCGATGGAGGGGTCGGGCTCGCACTCCTGACCCGACAGACAGGAAAGCATGATCTCCTGCCAGGACTCCCCCGTTGCACTCCTGATGGTTTAAACGACAGCGAGTGGCTCATTTGCATGACATGAAGCAACGCAGTCAACATCAAGACGAGCTGACGCTGCGTGAAGCCCACCTGAAAAGCAGCATGAGAGCGCCAAAAAAGGTCTTAAAGTTGTTGTGCTGGTTGATGTGGCTCTCGTCATTCAGCTTGATGTTGCCAAACACCTGGAAAGACACGATATCAATATTACATCACCAGTAACATCAGAATACAGTGGAACCTCCAAAGAGAACACAATCTGCTGCAAAATACTTGTTGACTTCCAAGTTATTCTATTTAAAAAAAAAATCCCATAGGAAATCGTGTAAATTAATTTGTTGTGTAATAAAACGTTTATTAATGCATTCACGTTTTTATGGAGTTTTCAGTTGCATCTTAAAATTTAGCAAGTTTACCACTGTATGACAAAAACAAGTAAAATTACTTTTTTATTGACAAGCTTCTTCGGTTGTTAGCCATTATATGTTAAGCTACATGCTATGGAAGTTAGCATCTGCATGGTAAAATTTATTTTGTGTTCGTAACTGATCTTCAATAAAAAGGAATGGTCATAGTGTAGGCTACCGAGTAGCTACTCAATTTCTTCATCAGCACAAGTTCTGTTCTCTCAGAAAACAAAGCACAGCTTTTTTTCCTGACAATTTGTTCCACTTTAAAGGTTGCACTACAGAGAGCAAGCTGGAGACCTTACCTGCATTCCGATGATGGCGTATATGAAGAAAAGCATGGCGATCAGCAGGCAGACGTAAGGAAGTGCCTATTGGAAACAATTGCGACAAGCAACGAGAGAATTGTGAAGAATTAAAGGATTTTTATTTATTTAGGTTTTAGATTTTTAGAGTGTCATTGATACGACTTGGATGAATGGGTCAACAACTGCAGTATGCAAAAAATTGTGTCGGTTGGTGGCAATTGCTCACTCTGATTGGCTGTTAGCTAACAAGTAGACTGTCACTATGCGATAGACAGGGCGGAGAAATTCATTATGTCATGTTTCGGTGCTGTGGGGGTTGGGTCTATGTTTGTTATGGGTGTTTGGTCCTCGTCGCAGCCAAGTGGTCCTCGTCACAGCCAAGTAAGCCATTGTCAAGGCCAAGTAAGCCATTGTCACAGCCAAGTCGTCCTCGTCACAGCCAAGTCGTTCTCGTCACGACCAAGTCGTTCTCGTCACAGCCAAGTCGTTCTCGTCGCAGCCAAGTGGTCCTCGTCGCAGCCAAGTGGTCCCCGTCACAGCCAAGTAAGCCATTGTCACCGCCAAGTCTTCCTCGTCACAACCAAGTAAGCCATTGTCGCAGCCAAGTAAGCCATTGTCGCAGCCAAGTAAGCCATTGTCGCAGCCAAGTGGTCCTCGTCGCAGCCAAGTAAGCCATTGTCGCAGCCAATGTGGTCTTCGTCGCAGCCAAGTGGTCCTTGTCGCAGCCAAGTAAGCAATTGTCGCAACCAAGTAAGCCATTGTCGCAGCCAAGTAAGCCATTGTCGCAGCTAAGTGGTCTTCGTCGCAGCCAAGTGGTCCTCGTCGCAGCCAAGTGGTCCTCGTCGCAGCCAAGTGGTCCTCGTCACAGCCAAGTGGTCCTCGTCGCAGCCAAGTAAGCCATTGTGACAGCCAAGTAAGCCATTGTGACAGCCAAGTAAGCCATTGTGACAGCCAAGTCGTTCTCGTCACAGCCAAGTGGTCCTCGTCACAGCCAAGTGGTCTTCGTCACAGCCAAGTCGTCCTCGTTGCAGCCCAGCCCTAGCCACAGCCAAGTCGTAGCCACAGCCAAGTCGTAGCCACTCCACAGCAAAATTAAGTCAAGGCAAATCAGATCCCGTCACGTCACGCTCATTCCAGACATGGCGACCAGTCCAGTCACATCCTATCCAGTCATGGTGACCAGTCCAGTCACGTCAAGTCATGTTTGTCCGCACCTTTTTCCCTGTGGTTCATTAAAGCACTTGTATTGCACTTGGTTCCTGTTCCGCTGCCTTATTGTCTTGCATTTGGGACCGCAATCCCTCAACCAACCACGTCCTCCCTGACATTCTAGAGACTAAATGTTAAGTAGAAATTTTCTTAATTTAGGAAAGCTTAATAATATATATTTATCTCAAAGTCAAGTAATGAAACAATGTTGGTAGAAGTTTTTAGAACTGGCTCATGACCACCCACACCAACTCAAACTTCTGCAATGGAAGTCAATTATGGGAACCACTCCACTGTCAATGGCCCGCAAAAAAAAAAAAAATCAAGACTGAAGAAGTAAAACATGTAAACTGACAAAAATAAATGAACTTCTTGGGCGAGGTAAAGATTTCTGACCTTGAAAGACTGTACGAAGGTCCAGAGAAGAATGCGAATGGTGTAACCCTGCCTCAGCAGCTTGATCAAGCGGGCTGCTCGGAAGAGCTTCAAGAAGCTCATGTTAATGGTGTTCATCGACTGGACCGGAAAAAACGAGCACATAGGAGCTGTTGGTATAAATTCTGCCTTTGCAATAAAATAACATATTTGGAGTGTTTTGGCTTCACCTGCAAATCCACAACAATCTCAGTGATGCTGCCAAGAACTGTGATGAAGTCAAAAATATTCCAGGTGTCTCTGAAATAATTCTGCGGGAAATAAAGACACGGCACTATTACATGTTACTGCTTTACATTTCGGTTCCTAAGCATGTCTTCCCTCACCACAAAACCAAACGCCATGATCTTGAGTATGCACTCCAGGGAGAAGAGGACGGTGAACGCTGTGTTGAGGTGCTTCAGGACTGTGTCATAGGCTGTGGGGGCCGAGTGGTACTGAAGAAACAGACAATAGATGATGAAGACAAATTATTGGTAAATGTTCATCATGGCAAATGTCATTGTAAAATTAACACAAAGGTGATGTTTTAATCTTCGTTCATCCATTCTGAACCATTTGTACAATTAGAATTTATGTCATGAGAGTAACAACACAACATTACGTGATTACTACTATCCTATTTTAACAAAAATATTATTGTGCATGTGCACCTTATTTATAAAAATACATTTGTACAAATAAATGCCCTTACTTGAACAAAGTGATGTTCTACATCTTGAATATTTCTACTGGAACTTGAGTGACTAGACATCCCCATCCTCTATTTGAGTAAAGTCCTGTGTAATGTTTACCTTCATCATGAGGACCACTGTGTTAAGGGCGATCATCACGAGCACAGTGTACTCAAAAGAGGGCGACGCCACAAAGTGCCACAACTTGTACTGGAAGGTTTGCCTGTTCTGCGGCATGTAGCGCGTCATGGGTTTGGCACTGATGGTAAAGTCAATGCAGGCCCTCTGGAAGAAACAGAAAAGTAAGTCACGCTAAAAAGCCTTAAAGGGGAAGTTAACCGTAATCCTTTCTTGACAATAATATGTTATATGTGACCTCACTCGTCTACACATGACATTCTGATTAATATTACATTTGTGGATTATGAGTTATGAAGCAAAATCCAGCTGTTTTTATCCATCTCAGGGGGCGGCCATTTTGCCACTTGCTGTCGACTAGTTTTAATTTCGTTAACGACAGCTAAATAAAACTTTTGTCAACACACATTTTTCACCGGACGAAAAGGAGACTAGACTAAAACTCACATTAATAAACAATAATTGGGGCTAAATCAGTATGCATTTTCGTCGACTAATGAAGAAGAGACGAAAATGCACTTCACTTTATAAAAACTGGACTCAATTATGGACATTTTAGTTCATCAAGAAAGACGAGATGAAAAATTATATGATTTAGTAAAATCTTGTCTCTGCTAATCTGTCACTGTGACACTGTCATGTGACACACAGTGACACACCCCTTTCAAATCTGCAGCTAGCGAGTGCAACATCCACAAACACATGGATTCACAGTGAAAGGTAAAAAAAAAAAAAAAGTAAATTATAGTTATAATGTATCATTAATCCAACGGCTATAACGTTCCGACAATAATGTTAATCCGACCGCTAACTAATGCTGGCTAATTTACTAGCTCGTAGCATGGAGCCACTGCAATTGTGCGTGTTGTTTTTCATCAGAAATATAAGAGAAAATTTGATGTGAAATAGTTTTAGATTCAAAATGTTCAACATTATCTGCTGACAAAAAAAACTAAAACGTTGACAGTTTTTGTTGACTAAAACTAGACGAATAAAATTATGCTTTCTTGGACTAAAGTAATCCCTTCAGACCAGAGTTTTTTCTGTTGGGCAAAATTGATTTATTTTTGTTGCTGATTTTGACTCTTTTCCCACATAAGAACAACATGGGGGAAAAAATTGGGGTTATCTCATGTGTTTGTTATAGTGAACGCCAGGATAATATTTCTGTAATGTTTTGTAAATTTACCAAGCTTATATGTAACATTTTTAATATGAACATCATGTGATTGTTTACTTAATATCCAATCATGAACAAGAAGTGTTGACATCATCCAAAGTATGCGTTTTATTGGTTTAGACATGCAAATATGTCATGTCCACTGGGACCATTTGCGGGTCTGAAGGGGGTAAAAAACTAAAATGCTAGATTTATAGTCGACTAAAAGTTGACTAAATAAAAACGGGATGAGGTTGACTGACTATGATAAAAACTAACAAGCGTGATTGAAACTGGACTAAAACTGAGACTAAATAAAAAAATGGCAAATAAAATTAACACTATTGTTGACTGAAGATTACATCACAGTTGCTCATATCCTAGTTAACAACCAATCACAGCTTAGCTTCAGAAGACAGGTGAGCTGTGAATGGTCGTTACCTGAGCCCTGAGTAATCTTCAGTCTTCAGCAAGTGGCAAAATGGCCGCCTTTTGATATTGATATGAACTCTTTCACTACCAGTGAGGGCTATAGACATCAAAAATCCATTTGAACTATTTCTATTAGTTTAAAAATGTTTCTCCACTTTTGTTAACAAGAGTATGAAAACCTAGATTTTCTTCATTGTACATTTAGAACAGATATAACCTTTGTGATTAATCGTGCGTTAACTAGTGAAGTCATTCGATTAATTACACTAAAAACTTTTAATTGCCCGACGCCCCTAATTTTTAAGAATCTTTTCTTTTCTTATGAAGGACTACAGAAATCAGTCACAGTTGATATGCTGAAATCAGAGGATTTGGACAGTTCTACATTTAAAAAAAATCTGAACTTGTATGTGCAGTGGTGTGACAGGGCCGCACCTCATTCTTCTCCAGACTGCACTCCTGAATCATCTTGTCACCCTGCTCCTGGAAGGTGATGATGATCAGAGCCACAAAGATGTTGACGAAGAAGAAGGGAAAGACCACAAAGTACACCACGTAGAAAACAGACATCTCCATGCGGTTCCCTCGACTCGGCCCCATGCTCTCCTCGGTCACGTCGGTGGAGTGCTGCAGCACCCTGTCGGTGAGACAACTTTACAACTTAGCTTTTTTGCTGTTCATTTGAATAGGTAGTGTACTAGAAAATCACAGACTGGGGCCATCCCTCGCCGGTTGAGACGGTGAAGAGAGTGAGGAGGGCCCAGCAGACGTTGTCGTAGTGGAACTCGTGTCTCTTCCACTCTCTCCTCTTCACTTCCTTCTTGTCTCTGGTGTAGTCAATGTAGTAGCCTCTGAGGTGCACACATCACAGGAGATCCAATACAAGAGCTGGATCATCAATCTTTATTACATCACAGCATATCAAAACAATCTCAAGACTAATACCAAATCGCATTGGCAATGATTTTCTCCTTCATTCGACACGAGCGTCGCGTTAACTATCTATGTTTGTTATGCTATACTACAAAAACGTCATCATGTGCACTAGAAGATATATAAACAAAACATGGATGCTATTGGTTCTTAGGACTGATCTGAATATATGATTGGTTAGCCGATAGCCCATACACGCCCGTGCAAGCCGTTGAAGCGACCTGGGCGGCCATCTTGCTCCTCCCATCTTGCGAGCAGACTACTGTATATAAACTACAGTATATGGTATACTCCTAGGCAGTTAGTATAGGACCGGGGGCGGGAGTGGGGGGTCTGTTGCAGGGTGGTCACTATTTTTTAACAACTAAAAATAACGAAAAAAAACAAGTGGACGGCATGTGCTGCTTTGAAGACCCCCTTTTTCTATTGCTCAGTTCCTTAGACCGCGTTATTAGATTTGGCAGAGGCATCTTTTGTTGAATTACAGTTATAATTGTTTATTTAAAAAAAAATTGTTTCCTCTTGTAAACTTCATTAAGCATATAATTCATACATGTATTTAAGGCAAGCAGAGGATGCAGAGGACAGGGTTAGATGGAGGCAACTGATTCGCTGTGGCGACCCCTGAAGAGAAAAGCCGAAAGGAAAAGAAAAAGATTCAAGACAAGTTGTAAAATGTCTGAAGTCCTCTTGTTTATGTTTAACACATTTAAAACATAATAAATCATGTTGTTTCTACTAAGTACTGTCTCAAATGTTCTCCAGTTTCGATACTGTAAATATATAGGATTGAATGCCGAGAAATGTTTCTTGGGGGGAGCAGTATGGCGGACTCGCGGCTTCAAAAGTCTCGGCCTATCGGCTATCCAGTCATTTATTCAGATCAGTGGTTTTTAGTAGGGGTGTCAGGCGATTACAATTTTTAATCGTAATTAATTGCATGACTTCAGTAGTTAACTCACGATTAATCCCAAATTGTATATCTGTTCTAAATGTACAATAAAATCTACAATACATTTTTTTCATACTCTTGTAAACATAAACAAGTTAAACTAATAGAAATATGGCTGCATGTTTTAGTAATTAATACAGTAATTTTATAATAATTCATAAAATTGAGTTAAAATGAAAAAGATGTACAGTACTGTTAAAAAATCTAATCTTTAACATAAAGTAACTTGTGAAGTTCTGCACATTTTTTAAATTGACCCCAGTCCCAAAAAATATATGCATTATAATAAAATGTATTACTGTTATTTTTTGACGTGGGCATGTCTGCTGCGTTACGACTAGAATTTCCCCAGTACAGGCTTTATGCCCCTTACTTGGGGCGGTCATTAATCGCATGTTAAAAAAAATGGCGTTAAAGGAACTTTAAATTAACTCAAAATGAACACACTAATTTTGACACCCTTAGTTATTAGTGGTGGTGTTTTATAACGAGCACTTACTGGCACTCCTTCTCTGTGTTCATGGAGCTGTCGGTGCAGTAGAAGAACTTGCCCTTGAAAAGCTGCACGGCGATGACGGCAAAGATGAACATAAAGAGCTGGTACACAATGAGGATATTGAAGACATTTTTCAGGGATGTCACCACGCAGTCAAACACGGCCTACAAAAAGAAAGAAGGGGGAAACAAAATGCTTGATCAAGGTGGCGTACTATATATTTTGAAAGAGCGAGTGTGTGGTGAAGTTTACTTTGAGTTTGGGAAGCCTCTTGATGGTCTTGAGAGGCCGCAGGACTCTCAGAACACGCAGGGACTTGATGGTCTTGATGTCTCGACCTTTGTTGTTTCTGTTTAAAATGTTGAAATGTGACGTTTAGGGTCAAGCTTGGGCAGTTGTCAAAGAGTGCATCACAACAACATAACAAAAATTCTGGAAAAAACATACACATTTTTAAAGATAATTACATTTTAGTGTGAGTGACCATTTGGAGTGTCTATACATACAAATTAGGTCAAAATATTCAAATGCGCTAGATTCACTAAAATCCTGCATGTCACATGTTACAATTGGCTTACTTAATTAATAAAATAAAATAAAATAAACCAATCCATAATTTGAAGGGAAATATGACAAACAAAAAATTGGTAAAAAACAAAAACAATAATAGGCAAATAGCTGCATCCACTAGTGCAAAACCACTGCATGACTCTCACATCTTAAAAATGGATTAAAATAAAAATAAATAAATAAGAAAAAAAAAGGGGTATACCACACTTTGGATTATGCAGATGTAACTAATAAAGTGGCCGGTATGCATTGCTGCATTCGAGGAAAGTGGAAAGTCTGACTTTTCCGACTTCATACCAGGAAGCATGCGTGGGAACGCCCCTTTGAAATTGGAAATCCGAGTTGTGAAGTCGGGAAAAACAAAAGGATCCTGACTTCGCCGACCGCCGCGACCGGTTTAAATCTGACGTTACTCGACAAAGGCGTGAATGGCCAAACAATTTACACGATTATAAACATTTATTTATTTATTTATTATAACATTAATTTTGTTATTTGACAAAATTAACTTTACACAACCCAACGTGATTTCAACTGACTGTGTTAACCAGAAAAACAAATAATTTATTGGAATTATCCATGTTTGTTGTTTACATTTGCTTCGAGCGCTTTGAGGTCAGAACTGGGAGATTCCAAGTGGGGTATGTCCGAATTCCTACCTTCCTTGAATGGAGCATATGTCTGTGTGAGTCTAGCTCTCCAGAGACAACAAATAAAATTAAAAAAAACACCAACTGGAAGTGCACTAATTTAAACAATAAAATAAGGCATATCAAGGAACATGACGGTGAAGTTTTAGTGTGACAATTAAATGTTTACCCCATCACATTCCTGGGTTCCCCCACAGAGACAAAATCCACAGGAACAACAGAGAAAAAGAGGGCGGAGGCATAAGGAGAGAGACACTGTGAGCTGGAAGAGTCACAGCTATAAAGTCACAACAGAAAAATTAACAACAAAAGGCAAAACAGTTCAAAAAGGTTAGTTGTTACACTGAGAGACAAACAGAAATAATTACTCTCAAGTCGTGGCACAATACAATTAAACAGAAATATCGCTTCCTTTCCTGTGTCATTGAGGCACAATGCAGTAAAAAGTGATATATAACCACAGCGCATGGTCACCGATGACTGGCAGTGAGTCAGCGTGTTAGTCACTGGCAGATAGGTGCTTATACGGTGACTCACGTCAGAGCGAAGGCAATGAGCGCCCCCACCACCACGATGAAGTCCAGGATGTTCCACATGTCTCGGAAGTAGGAGCCATCGTGCAAGATGAGACCTTGGTCGATCATCTTCAATAGACACACACCATTTGAGTCACGCCACAGTCACGTATTCACAGCAGTGAATGATGTTGTCGTGCGCCTACCTTGATGATCATTTCAAAGGTGAACACACCGGTGAAGACATAATCAAAATAACGGAGGACCTGATTTAAAAAGCAGAAAGATGTTCTTTTATACAACCAATTTCATCCATACACTATGTTGTATCTAGTAAAGCATGGGGGCGAATGCTTTGTTTGTTATTATGAAAGGGTAAAGTTCCTTAGTTTTTATTTTATATGGTGTTTTTAACAGCAATAAATGCACCTTGTTTCTTTCCGAACTGGTGCACACGGGATCCTCAGCGGCAAGCGCAATGCTGCTCGCCACGATCACAAGGAGGATGCTCATCTCAAAGTACTGAATATTGACAATGTAGTGGCAGATCTTTCTGATCCTGTAGATCAAATATTGGTTAAAAACAAACAAAAATGTTGTGATTCATTTTAGAAAGTAGTCGGATCTTACGGGTTTGAGGCCTTGAAGAGGAACATGCTGCCCGGAGCAACAGTTTTGGGAGGAATAGGAGGTTCTTCTTCCTCTGTATCTTCCTCTATGTCTCTCTGTTCAGAATGGTAGGCTTCCAGCTCTTTACTGTTCACTACAAGTTAGAAAGTTTTAATCAGAATTGGTGCGACAAGGGTCTCTGTGTCTGGCTGTGAACGTATGGGACTACCTGTCATGGGCGTTAACTCCAGCAGCGGCTGTGCGGACATCTCGATGGCCACACATCCTTCAGCACTAGACTTGTTGCGGTGGAGGGAACCTGCGCGTTTCTCGCCTACAAGGGTGCACACGGTGTACTCCGTGGCCTCCAGAGCAGTTTCCACTGGGATGGTTGGACAATCCAGAAGTCGCTCGCACTGAGGAGGCTCAGGAATGTCAGACATCCTGAGGCAGGAGATAAAAACAGGGATGTAAAGATATGATCAAAATACCTATTTTGAAAACCCGACACTGACAGAAATAGATATAAAAAGGAAATTTTGCTAAAAGAGTAGAAGCATCTTCCCAAGGGAATACAGGTATGTCCCCAAAGGGTAAATTTAACTGTAACCCTTTCCTGGACTAAAAAGGTACCACGTGAGAAAAAAAATCCTAAGGAAACACGATTATCTTCCCAAGGGAGTGCAATTATGTTCCCAAGAAATAACAAATCCATTCCTCAAGGGAATACAGAAGATACTGTATGTCTTCTCAAGGAAATAAAAGTATATTCTCAAGAGAGAAGAGGTAGTATCTTCCTAATGGAGTGCAGGTAGCTTCTCAAGGAGGTACAGGTTGCTTCCCAAAGGAGTGCAAGTAGCTTTCCAAGAAAGTGCAGGTGTCTTTCCAAGTTCCAATGGGAGTACAGGTGTTTTCCTACGTACTGTAAGTACAGGGGTCTTCTTGAGGGAGTAGGAAGGTATTTTCCCCAAGGGAGCAACGGTTACTTCCCAAGGGAGCAACGGTTACTTCCCAAGGGAGCATTGGTTATTTCCCATGGGAAAAGGAGTACAAGATTCCTAAGGAAGTTCAAGTATTTTACAGAGGGAGTACAGGTATCTTCACAGGATACAGACATTTTCCCTTGCCCATGGGAGTATAGGTATTTTCCCAAGGGAGCAAATGTTTCTTCTCAATGGAGCATAGGTTACTTCCCAAGGAAGAAAAGGTATATTCCCAGTATCTTTTTAAGGGAATGCGGGTATCTTCCCAAAGGAGTACAAGGTTCTAAGGAAGTACAGGGATATTACAGAGGGAGTACAAGTATCTTCCCAAGGTAGTACAGTACAGGACTATTTTCCCCTGGAAGTAGTTCTTTCCAAGAGACTGTGGGTGTCTTCCCCATAGGAGTATAGGTATCCTCCCAGG
The DNA here is from genome assembly GCF_054856555.1 of Leptonotus elevatus. Taxonomy (NCBI): domain Eukaryota; kingdom Metazoa; phylum Chordata; class Actinopteri; order Syngnathiformes; family Syngnathidae; genus Leptonotus; species Leptonotus elevatus. Next base: position 21,533,755 of record NC_141239.1, on the reverse strand, counting down.
GGAGTAAAGGCATCTTCCCAGAGGAATACAAGGTTCCTAAGGAAGTACAGGGATTTTACAGAGGGAGTACAGGTATCTTCCCAAGGTAGTACATACAGCACAGGTATTTCCCCCTGGAAGTAGTTTTTACCAAGGGACTGTGGGTGTCTTCCCCATGGGAGTATAGATATTTTCCCAAGGGAGTTAAGGTATCTTCACAGGGGAGTAAAGGTATCTTCCCAAGAGAATGCAGGTATCCTCCCAAAGGAGTACACAATTCCAAAGGAAGTACAGGTATTTTAAAGAGGGAGTACAGGTATCTTCCCAAGGAGGTACAGTTTCTGTCCAAGGGACTATGGGTGTGTTCCCCATGGGAGTACAGTGATCCTCCCCAGAGAGTACAGGTATCTTACCAAGTAAATAAAGGTATCTTCCCAAAGGAGTCCAGGTATCATCTCAAGGGAAGACTAATAATATCTTTCCAAGGGATTACAACTATCCTCCCAAGTTTCTTCCCATTGGACTAAAGGTGTCTTCCCAAGCCTTCCTAATGAAATACAGTTTTTTTTTTTAATGAAGTAGAAGTTCAAGGGAGTCCCACCCCAGTAATAAGACAGTTTAAAGGTAACCGTTTTCGGACAGTCTACCTTCCATCTTCTCCAACGTCTGCATACGGGTTGATGATACACATTCCAGAATCATCCTGGACCTGGCCTTCTGCCTCGGCTTTCTCCTCATGTTCCTCCCTCTCATCTAGTATCTTCCTCTCTTGACTGTGTGAGCGCTTGACCAGCAGCGCATTATGTGGTGTCTGCGTGCAGTCCAGACTCTTGGCTTCAGCGCGAGCCTCTCGGTGACGGTGACGTCTGTGTCTGGCCCCTTCCTCTGGTCCCTGACCTGGTCTGAACTTGCGGGCCATCCTGTGCCGACCCCCGCCCGTAGTTCGGTGGTTATTGCCACCCGTTTTCTCCTCAGAGAGGTTGACCAAAGGCTCGGCCACCGGGGGTTCAGGTATGGGGATAGTAATGGACATCGGCGGTTCGGGTAAGGGCATCCCTACTGACATGGGGGACTCGGGCAGGTGGGCTGGGCTGGCTTCTGCTGACAATGCGGGCACCTGGTGGGTACTGGGGGTTTCGATGGTGTCTTCGGCGGGGCTATTGAATAGCTCCTCCTTGCTAGCAATCTGGCGGCGTTTGCGCAACTGATTGGCCCGCTGCTCCCACACGGACATATTGACTTTTCTCCGCCTCTCACGGCGGTTAACGAAGGCGTTGGAGCTGTTGAGAGGCTGCTCATCCGCGGCTGCCATCATGCCGTCTGCCTCATCGGGGAAGGCAGGTCGACCTCGGTGGATGGCTCGTTTCCTGTAGAGATAGGGTCTTCTTCTGCCACTAAAGAGCACAATACACACAATATCAGTACTTGGCGGCAAAAATATCCGATTTTATAAGACTAGTTTGACATTTTGGACATTTGAGTGAGACAACTGATTCTTATCTAGTATCTACTGAATCTACAACGCTTAAACTTAATGTAGCTTAGCCAAGCACAGCATATAAAGTCATAGAGAGAAACAACTAGCCAATTTCTTATCTCAAAAGTTAATGTTAGGTGCTAGCTATTTTCCTATGGCGTTGTTAATTCACTATTGCTAAGTCACTAAACAGAGTGTGCAGTTTTGTTTTTGACTGAATGCGTGAAGTTCCGCTAGTTGTTTCCCTGTACAAAGCTAATAGACTTCAGAGCAAATTTTATTTGTCACTAACCACTTAAGCACATTTTCCAAAAGGTCAAACTACTGCTTCATTGGTGGAAAACAACATTCAGACTAATATTCATGTAGCATACCAGATATGCAAGAACAAATAAATAAATAAAATGCTGGAACAACTGAAACTTGACAGAAAAGATTAGACCTTTTCCGTGACTTTAAAGGTGTAATGGGAAAAATATGTCAAATAGTCCAAGCTAAAGAAATAAAGGCATCCAAAAAAGAAGAAAACCATGAGGTTACCTGAGAGATAATAAGTGAAAAAACCCACAAGACCACAAAAGGGAAAGTGCAGGATTAACACAAAAGCATAGTGTTAAATCTAAAGAACAGAATTTCAACAAGTGTTTCAGGGAGACATTTCTAGAGAAGAAGACAGATGCATACAGTTTTACTTACTGTTATTCTGATTCTGTTGTTGTCCATGTAATAAATGAGTGATGATTTGAAAACAAGACATTAGTTTTACAACATACACAGAACAGTGATGACACAGTCCAAAATGTGACCTCCAATTAACATTACGTGCACGTTGACACAGGTTTTAACCATATGGTTATGATTACTACAGGAAATGAATAATAATCATAGCATCTAAAATAAGATGGTTCATCATGGGGACCTGATGTCATTTTGGCCAGTGCCACTTTACAACAGGCATAAAACAGGACAACATGATGGAACAGCAAAACACATTAAAACACTGCAAAATTTTGTTATACAAACAAATGACACAGTGAGAAAGAGTCTTAGCAAACCCTTAAAACTGCTGGGTTAAAAATAACCCAATGTGTGATAAAATAACCCAATAAGAGTAAAAACAAAACAAAATGCAGTTTTAAGGGTGCAACCTATTCAGAAATATGGCCGGTGTTTGACTTCAGATGGGAGGTTGTTTGATTATATTTGTATACAGTACTTTATTAGCTACTAATTTGGAATACTTGAATTTTATCGAATTCTTAAAACATTAAGGCACACTCTAAGTGTATATTTTAAAATCAACATGCAGAGACTAAAATGCTACTTTCGTCAAAAAATGAATTTGATATTGATCACAACACGACAAAAATAGGAGGGGAAAATGCTAATGGTTGCAAATGTATCAAGTGATAATTCAGAAGTATAGTCAGCTTTTTTTGCAATATAAAAATATCTAATTAACATATTTTATTGGTGCAATTCCAAGGGTTATAATGATAAAAGGTTAAAAAAAAAAAAAAGAAGGAAAAGCTAATTAATTGTGTATGTGTGTAGCCTATATCATAATTTATTAAAACAATTATATTAAATCAAAAAAACAAGTTACCGGTAAATTAAAACTAAATTACATTAATTAAAAATCAATCAATTAATAGAATTATCATTTTTCAGACTCTCCATGTGAGTTTTTATAGTTTTGATCCACCCAAATATTTGGTACTGATTTGAAAACTACTAGCATCAAATCATGCAAAACTAATGCGCCCAGCCCTTGAGCAAGCCATGTCCATGCTTGGATGAGACACTTTTTAGGTTTGTTTTGGAAATGGGCACAAGCGTCACCGTGTTTTTCCACTGTGACGCCACCGTCCTTACTGGGATATCCACCTTCCAAAGTGTGTCTTCTCCCACTACAGCCTTACAGACTGACTAAATACCTCCAGTGTGACTCAACTGGATAATGAGCCACCAGGTCACTGCTAGGCTAAAAGTTTGTGACCAAGCTCAGAGCAAAGAGTCAAAAGAATAGAAACAATCTTCAGAGGTCATTAAGCTCATACAGTACTGTAGAACAGTACTACGTTCTTACTTTTGTTCAATTACCATATTCTGTTAGTATTCAGTTTAGTTCAGGATCCATTTGGAACATATCAAATGAAACAGAGGGGCATGAAAGTCAATTCCCCCCCCCCCATAATTTTTCTCATCCCAGCATGGTCATATGTTTATCTTAACCCTTAACTTACTCAGATATTAAGCCATCTCTGCCTCGGGCATACCGTTGGTTGAAGAACTCTTCCTCCTCCTCTTCATCCTAGCAAAGCGAACAGGCACATTGTTTGATTTAAGTGACACATTCGGTTGAATTTTAGGGGGAAGCGTGGCTCACAGGGGAAATTAAAGAACAGTAAATTGAGGAGATGATGCGGAGCTCAAGATCAAACCTTTGTCAGTTCCTGCGCATTGGCCAGATTATCCACAGCGATGGCCAAAAAGACATTGAGGAGTGTGTCTGACAAAGAGGCAGTTAAGAAGAAATGCCGTTTCCATGTATACTGTTTTCTGGTCATTTGTTGCTGATTCACAGTACAGCTCCATTAACAATTTTTTTTTATTTGCTCAGGCCTGCAATTCTGAAGCGTGTTATTGCTTTTCCAATGCAAACACTTAATCGCTTCAGGAAAATTGGACTTTTTGCTGCCACAAAACCAAAGATGAAATCATACAGAGAGAAGCAACCATGCGGCAAATATACCAGAGCACTTCTGGAAGGTCATGGCAAGTAAGTATAGCAATGATGTCCTATCCTGCATATTTGCAGGATACGCTGCCACTAAGACAAAACAAAAAGTTATTTTGCAATAATAATATCAATAATAACACTTTGCTTTTGCATTAAACAAACTGAGGCCATTTAGAGTTTCATCGTGATGGCGCCTAAACAAGTAAGAACATTTTATTTGAGTTCCTTGTGTTGTTATTGTAGGTGTCATCAAGGATACAGTTTCCAAACAGGGTGAGCACAATGAAGTAGATGGATGACCACATGCCGTATTGCACGCCTCCTTGCGAGCGAATCCCGTTGTACATCACCTCATTCCAGTCTTCACCCGTCAATATCTGCAAGTTGACAAGCATGTTGTTGGGTAGGATTGCGTAAAGATACTTTTGAAATGTTTATTTTGTGGAAGTAACTAGGGATGGGCGAGTACCGATACCGGGTATTGAAACTAGAAATTAGAAGAAGAGAAAATTGCGATGCATTTCATGCAATTTTAAGAAAAAATGCTATATTGGTATATATTTTTTTTCTTTGAAATGATCCGTCATTGGGTGAAATTTTATGTAGCAAAGATACTAGTGGTCAAGACTGGACTGGCATAAATAATTGGCCCTGGCATTTTAACTTAGGCCCGCCGCCAGCCCAATTCCTGACCACCCTTAGCTACCACGTAGCTCTACCGCTGATGTTTATTGGTTCAGTTTGGTCTCTATATCTAAATGGATTAATTGGGCTGCTCCCTTGTGGGCTGGTCTCTTGGGGTAAAATTGAGGGAAATAATTGAATAGCACCACATAGGCCCCAAAAGACACCGGCCCACTGGGCATCTGCCCTGTATGCCAGAAGGCCAGTCCAGCCCTCCTAGTGGTTATGGCTGGGATTTAAAAAAATCGAATAATAGATATTGAATCGATTTTCCTTTTCGTGCCTGATCGAGTCATAAAAACATTTTAATATCTCTTTTTCCCATAAATTCACAAGAAAATAGAATTTTAAAGGCACATTTTTTTGTATCTCATTGTTTTTTTTTACCGTTCACATGAATTTAAAAGTATTTTCTTACATTTATGAAAAACCTGACTTATTGCACTTTAGGACAATTCAGAAAGTTTTAAATTTATATTTACAATTATGAAAATATTTTTATCTCATCGAAATGGAATCAAACTGAACTCTTGTTTCCGAAATGGAATCGAGGAAATTAAACTCGATACCCAGCCCTACTAGTGGTATTGGTACTTGATATGTGTTGAGTACTTGTACTGGTATCACTCTGTAAAAAAGTGGTATCAAACATCCCCAGTAGTAACCATACTGGAAAACTTAATATAGCCAAAAACAGTTCTATTTTTATAAATTTAAAAAAAATATGTTTTTGTCAAAAGGTGAAATACTATCTTTATCAAAGCAAAATTTTTGATACCGCTCTTTCATTATATTTACCTGTACCTAATGATGTGACTGGCAACTGTAGTGGATTTTCAAGTATAGTTATAAAAAATAGTAAATGTAAACAAAACAGATTGTTCAAACGAAGTCTCAGTTGTGTTTGTGGCAGCTCCAACATGAATTTAGTCCATGTTTGTGATGTCGATGCGCGCATATGTGTGCAAGCTCGTGTGGGCGGGCAGTGGAGGCGGGGTGGGGACGGCGAGCGAGTGAGTAGAGTTGTTTAATCTGCGCCCGGGGTGAAAAGTCTCCCAGGGTGCAATGTGTCATGGCAGGAGGAGGGGGAGGGAGGCCAAACCTGAAACACTGTCATGACGGCAGCTGGAAACGTGTCAAAGTTGGTGGGAGTGTAATCTTCAAAGATGAACCTAGCGGGAAGGAAGATGGAGAATAAAAGCGTGGGGTCAGATATGACCATGGAGGAGGAAGATGCTCAGCTATTTTGGTTTCCTCTGTGTCTTCATCACACGCTGTGTCATGAGGAACGTCAATGAAGCTTTTCCACTACACAGTACCGGCTCGGCTTTACTCGCCAAGATGAAAGGGCGCTCATTGCAGTGAAAAAGGGGCAGTGTAGACCCCTGCGTCTTACCGTCCTCCAAAAAGCTGCATCCCCAGCAGAGCAAACACCACAACGAAGAGGAAGAGCAAAAAAAGCAGACTGATGATGGACTTCATGGAGCTCATGAGCGACACAACCAGATTCCTGAGAGAGGCCCAGTATCTGGCAAAGAGAAAATAAAAACGATTAAAAGTAAGATTTGGGGTGGGGGGTGGGGGGGGGGGGGGGGTGGGGGGTGGGGGGGTGACCTACGTACTTAGTGATCTTGAAAATCCTCAGAAGTCTCAGCGCCCTCAGCACGCTGATGCCAAACGACATACCGGGCCGGAAGAAGCCATAAACCACCTCGAAGATGCTGCCCACGATCACCTGCAAACATCAGGATGGAGGACATGTCATGCCAACAAGCTACAGCAACAAGAGTACATTTACATTCTACAGTAGTAGCAGTATTTTAGTTTACCATCTGTTATTTACATTATTAGGACTATGTACAGATGTAACTTAACCACTAGGATGTGAAAGTACTATACCATGTTAAATGTTATGTGAGATGCAGTTGGGATTTAATACGTTTGCTATCCCAGCTGGCTTCGGGCAGTAGGCGGGTTGCACCCTGAACTGGTTGCCAGCCAATCCAGGTGAGAAGTACATATAGAACCTATTTTTAATAGTATTTATATCTTTATTAACACATATGTGCTATTATTTTAGTATACATGAAATATTTGTTTTTGTTTTATTTAGCTGAAAAACAACAAATAAAGGGAAAAACCAAAGATCTCCTTTAACTCTTTGACTGCCAAAAACGTTTAATAACGTTTAGTAAAATCCAAATGAGCGCCGCCAAAGACGTTAAAAGACGTTCACTATCTTTTTTTTTTCTTTCTGGGAAACGGGTGGTGGAAAGCCTTGGCAAGCTGTGCTGAAAGTATCAAGCAGGTCGAGTTAGTATAATGACTATTTTTGGGCACGAGATGGCAGCGATGACTCTTTGGACAAGATCGGGTAAGCGTCAGTAGAAGACGTGAGGCGGAGCTAGAGTGTTGAGGGGAGAATGGCTGAGAAAGCGAAAATGGCGACCGGTTGCAAGCAGCTCACGCTTAAGCATTTTTTTCAAAGACGAAAAGCATCGACCAATGCTAAAGAGCACATTGATGATGATGATGGTGACTCCGAGGTTGACGCCGAAGTTGGAAGCGTTGACGCGGCGGCTTCGATCACGTCGTAAAGCCTTAGCGATGCTAACGGCGGAAAACGAGCACTTCTGCCCAGGCGGACGTTCAATCGGACGATGAAGAGTACCCCGAGTCCAATGCATATTCATCGGAGGAGTGGGTACAGTCTGATCACGGAGAAGACACTGGTTCTGGACTACGATGCCACCATGAATGGAGTGGCTAAGATGGATCAGAACATCTCTTACCACCCGGTATAGGAACTAAAGGACATGAGGAAGCCAGACGTAACACCAGGTCACCGTATCATGATCCTGAGAGTCGACTTGATGACAACATGGCCAAACACACACTGCAGTATATACCTGCTACTCCCTGGAAAAAAAGGCCGGCAAGAAAGTGCACGCGAAGGGGCAATCGCAGTGAAACTAATCTGTGGTGCAAATCCTGCTGCGTCCCCTTGCACGCAGGGGAGTTTTACACAATAAACCACACAAAAAGAAAAACTGTGTAGTTGAAACATCCACACAATTGTAAATAATACCACAGTTGCATACATTTGTAAATAGTTTGCCAAATTGTTTTGTCAAATTGTTATACTGTTGAATGTAAACAAACGTATTTTGCTATCAAAAAACACTTTTTCATTGTTGGTGGTAGTGTTTTACAGAAGTAAAGCACTGTTTAGGTGTTTGTGGCATCATTCATGGAAAAAAAAGGTGTCAAATTCACTAGAGTGCATGAAATAATATCGTTTCACAAGAAGCTTGATTTCTCCGTATTTTGATCCAAAACAGAGCATTTGGGTGAAACTAACCTATTTTCTATTGTTGATTACTGAAAAACGGAATAAGGTAGAAACAAACTTTTTTTTTTCGGATGAAAGATGAGAGTTCAATCTTTCATTTGGTAGTATCTGTGTTTCCATAGTCCAAACACAAAATTTTCTGTGGACCTTGAAAGATCAGTCAAAATGCTTAAATCAGCTTGCACCCACACATCCTCTTTTCTGAAAATGCTTGGCAGTCAAAGAGTTAATTGTCACAAAATGGCGAGGCACTCACACCACAGTCGAAGCAGTTGAAAGATGAATGGAAGTAGAGCCGGAAACCCAAACCATACATCTTCAGGAACATCTCAGCTAGAAAAAGCCCCAGGAACACAAACTCTGCATAGTCTGGAAAGAAGAAAACAAGCAATCCATGAGATGAAAATGGAAGCAATCTATCACTAAAGTTGTGGCGACCCACAGAGGAAGATGGTGAGCCAGTCGGGTTGGTTGTGGTGCACGATGGCCACGCAGATGGTGTTGAGAGCCACCAGGCTAAGCACCATCAGGTAGAACGTGTCCGTCTTCACCATGCGGCGGATGGAGATGCGCAACATGCGCTCTTTGCGCCGCAGGTAGGCGGCTGGACCGCGGCGACCGCTGCGGAAGTTCATCCTGGAGCGGGACATGCCTGCCAGACATAGATGGGGGAAAAGGTCACAAACATACTATCATGCAAAATGTAATTAAAGAGATGTAAAGTAAGAAGGCAAGTAAAAGGCTCACTGGCAGTGGACATGTCCGTGTACTTGTCGTCGCCTGGGGCTCCTCGACGTGCGCCCGTCTTCTTACTCGCTCTCTTCAGAACTTTGGACACGAAAACTCAAGTTTAATGAAGTCTTTAACTATTATATTATAACAAAAGTTATAGCAACAAAGCTATTAGGCTCTTTTTTTCTCTACTGCATTCACAACTCAAGTGACATACAGACATATTGAAGTTAATAAAGGTATCAGAAAAATTATCCTGAGCATTTATCCTGTGGTGAGGAGTGTGCTCAAAGAGTGATTTTTTTCTCCCTAATTTGCTTGAAACACGGCCGGGCCAACAACCATGAATGTTAAACCTGTTCAATATTCACAATCACAAATCCTCATGGATATTGTCAACACAGAGTTAGCCATGGACTCCTTGATTTATAACGGAAAAGGGAATGATAGCTAGCAAGGAAGCAAGTCTAAACTGTCACTGTTGCCTGAGACAAATAAATTAGCAATTAGTAGTTAAACAAATAACAAATAAACGAGCAACTATTTAGATTTTTTTCACCACAATAAAAATCACAAGGAGAAAAGTTTATGACCACAATGTATGTTAGTTATCAGAGAAGCTAACAGTTAGCCTAGCTTCTTAATTTTTTCCCCTCTTACTACGATGCTGTGTGTGGTTAGCTGTGTAGCCACTGACTCCTTGATTATAACGGAAAAGGGAATGATAGCTAGCAAGGAAGCAAGTCTAAACTGTCACTGTTGCCTGAGACAAATAAATTAGCAATTAGTAGTTAGAGTTTTTGTGTCATTCACCACAATAAAAATTACAAGGAGAAATGTTTATGACCACAATGTATGGTAGTTACCAGAGAAGCTAACAGTTAGCCTAGCTTTTTCATTTGTTTTTTCTACTACTACTATGCTGTGTGTGGTTAGCTGTGTTTGTTAGCTCGATTTTAGCACTTCGCATTAGAGCAGTAAGCACGCAAAAGCCCCTTTTCATATTGAAGTCTCTCACAATGTGTAAAAAAAAAAAAAAAAAAAAAAGATGTTCAAAATTGTTGTTTGTACCTGACTTAAATCAATTCCTTGGAGCAAAAAAAAGTTTTAAAAAATTGAATAAAAAAATATTTCCTAAAAATTGTACGTTTTGTACAAAAGCATGTCTGAATACTTTTCAATCATCATCAAAATGTCTTTAAATTTATACCCAGATTACTGGAAGGCCACATACTAGGATCCCAAAATAGCCATTGGACAAAAAACAAGCAAAATGCAGCATTGCTGTGGCAAGAATAGTACTGTATGTCAATTAGGCTATAGGGATAACGTTTGTATACAGATAGATAGATACTTTTTTTTGTCATTGCATAAAATATACAACGAAAGTGCACGTGTTCCCTCAAGCATAAAAACTACAAACTATCATGAACCTTGACATCCAAGGTGCTTGCAGTCTGATACATTTGTCCACTATTATTTTAACCCAAAGTGCATTGGAAATATTATAATTAGATATTTAAACTATGCAATGGCCATGAGTCTATGTAGTGAAGTGAGACCTTACCATCTAATGCCGATCTCCCCGAATTCTTGTTCTCCTCTGCCAGCATTACCTCCTCTGTAATGACAGAAAAACTGAAAGTTTTAAACAGTATTTCCACAAATAGTGGCTGTGGGCTGTTTATTCACTCGACTGCAAGAGGTGGGAAGGTGTCTAGCAGGAGTTTAAAAACAAACCAAAAACATTTTAATGGAAAATTAAGAGAAACGAGGCAAACTGGCAGTGTAGCCTCCTGCAATAATCAACATGAGCGCGCACAACATTGTGGAATGATCATGTCTTAAGGTCTAAAATAAAAATGTTTTTGTCTATTGATCTGTAACTCAAAGCAGCGAACATAAGACAGTCATTATTTTTGTCAATATTTAAGGCAAAAATGTACAAACACCCTTTTTAATGTCCCCTTTTACTTTAGGAATATTAAACTCTGCATGAATTTAAATGAGCGTAGGCTAATTGATAAAGACGCCATCACCCCATTATGGAGCACCATTTTTAATACTGCGCAGGGGACTCATTTACAACATGCAGTAAGATTCCACACTTTAAGGGGAAAGTCAACGTTAAACATTTCTTGACAATAATATGTTACATGTGACCTCACTAGTCTAAGCATGACATTCTGATTAATATTACATTTTTGGAATATGATTTATGAAGCGAAATCCAGTCGTTTTTATCCATCTCAGGGGGCGGCCATTTTGCCACTTGCTGTCGACTGAAGATGACATCACAGTTGCTCAAGGCTCGACCAATGAGAACTCACCTGTTTTCTGAAGCTGCGCTGTGATTGGTTGTTACCTAAGACCTGAGCAACAATGATGTCATCTTCAGTCGACAGCAAAATGGCTGCCCCATGAGATGAATAAAAACAGCTGGATTTCGCTTCATAACTCATATTCCCAAAATTTTATATTAATCACAATGTCATGTTTAGACTAGTGAAGTCACATGTAACATATTATTGTCAAGATTTTTTTGGGGGGTTGACTTCCCCTTTAAGACTGTTTGCAGGCCTCAGTAGGTGCTGCTGTTTTGGTTACCACCAGAGCCAACTGGGCTCAGAAGAACCTCTACATGAACAATTGAATTTTATGACCCTTAGCGTCGTCTTTTTTCATGCAATTCGGGCATTCGGGAAATTAGCTGTTAAAAATAACCATCGTCTGTTACGTATGTTGCATGCCCACTTCTTTAACAGCAATGCCCCATGGGATTTTTCACAGAAGAAACATTTTGCCATTTGCTGTTTATATACATATGGGGCCATGTATGCCTGTCTTTGCTTGCCACTGCCGCCCAGCAGCATGCACCAATACACTACCAGTGCTAGTAATTATAATCATTGCCCCCCCCCCCCCCCTCCCCTCCGAGCCATTAATTTGTAAATGTTACAAATGATGACTACTGTAATCGGGGCAAGTGCCTATTAATCTATTTAAGGAAATACAGTACACATTGAGTGGCCGCGGTTCCGATTTTAGGAGCGAGGCCCGCGTGACCTCCTCGAGAGAAGCAGCTCTTATTCTTTCCTCGCTGCTCGCAATATTTCTCACTCTCGCTTCCCACACTCACCACACCAACAAGCACACACACACAATTCACATGCATACATGTGCGCACATTTACTGTAAACCAGTGAGTCAGTATCACCTTTTTCTCACCCTCTACTTGCGTGGGAGATGGCCAGTGCAGACGGCGTTATAGCGCTTGTGTGTGCAGCCCTATAGCGCAGACGCCCGGCGTGTATCCGAAAAGGATGATAAAAATGGTGGATGGCAGTTGTAGGTGTAATGTTGCAGTACCTGCCCTGTCTATCCAGGCGCGGTAGCCGTTCAGCTCGCGCTCCACCTGCTGCTGCCTCCGCAGTTTCATGAAGGCCCGCCTGTTCTCCACCCGCTCCCTCTCCTTGGCAAACTCTCTGAGCAGGGATGTATTGAAAATATCATGACAAAAAACATTAAAACTCATTCACTGCCAGTGACGGCTATAGACGTCAAAAATTCATTCGAACAATTTCTATTAGTTTAATTTTTTTTCTCCACTTTTGCTAACAAAAGTATGAAACCCTAGAATTGTTTTTATTGTACATTCAGAACAGATATAACATTTGTGATTAATTACAATTAAAAATTTTAATCACCTGACGCCCCTAATTTAAATTTGTTTTATTAAACATAAGGGGTGTCAGACGATTAAAATTGTAAGCGCAATTAATCGCATGACTTCAATAGTTGACTCACGATCAATCACAAATTTTATATCTGTTATAAATGTACAATAAAAATTGTTTTCTAGGTTTTCATAAAAAATGAAATGAAATGAAAAAAAAAGTTAAACTAATAGAAATAGTTCACATGAATTTTTGACGTCTATAGTAGTCAATGGCAGTGAATGAGTAAAAAAAAAAAAACAGCTAGATTTTGCTGCTTAACTCATTATGAGTTATCATATACAATCTGGAGTAAAGTTAAACTGGATTGGTCACACTCACCCGGAGAGGACACCCAGCACCAGGTTGAGCACAAAGAAGGAGCCAATGATGATGAGTGGGATGAAATACATCCAGTTCCATGCGGAGCCCAAAGCATCATTAGTCTAAAATGACATTTATCATATAAGCACAATAGTTCACATTTTATATTTCAAATATAGATCCTCTGTAGCCAAATACTTACCACTTTTTAGTCAGGTAGCACACGCTAAAAAGAGAATTGTTGAACCAATTTAAGATTACAAATTTAATTGTTGACCAACTTTATAAAATTGCTACAATTGGTAAGTTTAGAGTTAATTAAATTTAATATATTAATTTGGATACATTTGGGATTAACTTAATTCACGTGAATATATTAACTTTAATTAACTCATAATTAATTAAACTTATATATTAAACTTATATTCACTTTGGACAATTTGAATTCATTTGAAATTTAATCGGACAGCACCAATATAGCCACAAAAAAAGTACATAAACACACACACTAGTGTTGTTCCGATACCGGTATTGGGAGAAGCCCCAATACTGCATTAAAACAGTGGTATTGGCGTCGGCAAATACTAACAAGTAATGCCGATAACATTATTTCCGAGGCCAATATAAGACTTTGGATGCAGCATCTTGTGTCTTGCTCGTGCACAACATTCACTGATGTGTGACGTGTTCACTGCATGCCGAGCAAAGATATCCTATTGGCCCTTAAATGCTCTGAACCAATGGCAGGGCAGCTTTTTCATGTTGGAAAAAAAAACAACGAGGTATCGGTACGGTATCGGCCGATACTGCAAAACTGGGTATCGGAATCAGTATCGGGGGGCCAAAAAATGGTATCGGAACAACACTAACACACATACAAAAATAACATCAACAAACATATATACAAGTACATATACACATGCAAAACTATATATATATATATATATATATATATATATATATATATATATATATATATATATATATATATATATATATATATATATATATGTTGACTTTTATAATTTAATTCAATCGTGTGTTACCAATTTGGTCAATAATTCAATTTGTAATCTTAAATTGGTTCAACAATTCTCTTTTTAAAGTGCATTAATTTTTTGCTCTGTATTAAATATAAATTGCAACTTATAAATTACTGGCAATAATCATACAAATTTGTTGTATTAAAATAGTAAAAATTATTGCAAAGAATAACATAAGTACTGTACTGAAAAAACATTAATAACATTTTGTAATGATAATAACCAGAGGTGGGCACTTCGTCAAAATGTATGCAAGGTCCATCAATCCATCAATGATGGACGCCTGTTTTGCAAACAAATGACAAATGACAGGAACGTATGAAAAACTGACAGAATAATCATTGACGGAATTGGTTTTCCATCCGTCACAATTGTCATGTTTGTTACTTAATTGACTTAAATCAATTTCTTGGAGCAAAAACGCTTAAAAAAAAAAAAATATATATATATATAAATAAAGTAACTTGTACAAAAGCATGTCAGGTCCGTTTATCCGTCAATGACGGACGTCCATTTTGCTAACGAATAATGGGAAACTTTGAAAAACTAACAGACTAAGTACTGAAGAAAATGTGTGTTTTTTTTTATCCGTTAATGTAATTGTCATAACCAAATAAAATAATGATGAGTTAGGTACGGCTTATAGTTGCTGACCGTTGACGATTGACGGACCGGCAACATTTATTGACGCACCCATCTCTGATAACTATTAAATATTAAGCACACATACATTATACATTTGTACATTTTGACATCACAAAAAATATACATAAAATATATAACATATAGCTAATTCGGATCGTAAATTAAATAAAGTTGTAATCAAATTGTGCCATGGCATTTTAATTGCAATTAATAATATACCTATTTAATAAATTATATCCATATTAGTGCTGTCAAACGATTACATTTATATTATATTTATATATACATTTAGTTATTTTTTTAACTAATTAATCACACAATTTTCCATAACTAATCAAGATGAATTGTGATTAATCGCATTTTTCAACTTTTGCTTCTACTTTTTTTCCGATATACTTTTTTGTAGCAGATATTTACTTGAGGTAACTTGAGCAGGAAATTTAGCTCTGAGATGATACGCCAAAGGCGAGCAACTAATGTTATTTGAATTTGGCTCTGTAAAGTGCATCAATTACTTTCTCCAATATGCATCAAGCAAGTCAATTACCTATAGTTCGTGTTTGTCTTCCCACTAGTGACGCCACCAAGTTTGGCTGCACACTGAGTTAACTGAGTTAATTACAACAAAAAAACTTTTTAATAGATTTAAATTAATCTCCAGAGTTAACGCTTTAATTTTAACAGACCTAATCCATATATATGCATAATATCTTCGATACTTTACACACTTACATTGTAGAGAACAGCCGTCCATCCCTCCATGGTGATGCACTGGAAGACGGTGAGGACGGCGAAAAGGATGTTGTCAAACTGCGTGATGCCGTCATTGGGGCCGATCCACGTGTCATTGCAGTCGTATCTCTCCGGACACTTCCGTATGCCGCACGCAAACGCCAACTCGGACGAGTCCACCGTTTCATTGTCTAAGAAAAGAGCACCTGAGTGTTACTATGAATCTAGATTCGCAGAGCACTGACCTCACTGGGGTCCTCAGCATACACAGAAGGACACACGGGTAGTCGAATGATGACATTCTGACTTGGAAAGATCCTTTTTTATTTATATACTATATATATATTTAAATTTTTATACATTTTAAGATTTTCTGCCTTTCTGTTAAATTTCTGACATTTTTGGCAATTTTATGGACATCTTATGATAATTTTCTTCTTTTTGGATATGCATGGCTATTTTTTTTAAACATTTATTTCTGCCTCTTTTTTTAACTATCAATTTCTGACATTTTTGTCAATTCTGCGGACATTTATGGTAATCTTTGGGATTTATTCTTTTGTTTTTGAACATTTATGGTTACTTTTTGAAAATGTTCTTTCCTGCCTTTTCTTAAATCATTTTCGGCTATTTTGGCAATTGTGTGGGCATTTCATGGTAATTTAGGGATTTCTTCTGTTTTGGGAATTTCATAATTACTTTTCAAATGTTTTCATTCCTGCCTTTTTAAAAAAAAAAAAATCTTCTGCCCATTTTTTGCAATTTCATTGACATTTTATGGTCATTTTTTGCTTTTCATCCCCCTTTTTGGACATTTTATGGTCACCGTTTGAGTATTTTAAGGTAGTAGTTTTAAAACGTTTTCATCTACCTTTCGTCTCACTGTTTCTGACAATTTAAAAATGTGGACATTTTTTAATATTTTATTATTAGTTTTTATTTTATTTATTTTTTTACAAATCTTTAATTCATTTCAAGAATATTTTATCAAGAAATAAAAATATTTAGTAATAATAATAATAATAATAATAATAATAATAATAACTTCATTACATTTTTTTCGAGATCCACAGGGAGCCACAGAAGAGGGACTAAAGAGCCGCATACAGCTCCAGAGCCACAGATTGAAGACCACTGTCCTAAATGTACATTTTGTTATATTATCTTATTTGCTGTAATCCAATCCACTTTATTTCTATAGCACATTTTATAAACAAGTGTTTCCAAAGTGCTAGACATTGAGATCCGCACACTATCATACATATAAATTCTCGTAAAACTAACTATAAAATACAATTTAAAAAACAGTCAATAAAATACAAGCATTAAAATAAAGAAATAAATACACTAACTCATTTACTGCCATAAATTCATTAAACAAATATTAAAAATGAAAGGCAAGAGGTGATTAAATTTTTTAAATTGTAATTAATCACATGACTTCACTAGTTAACTCACGATTAATCACAAATTTTACATCAGTTCTAAATGTACAATAAAAAAATTCTAGGTTTTCACTCTTGTTAACAAAAGTGGGATTTTTTTTTTTAAACTAATAGAAATAGTTAAAATGAATTTTTGACGTCTATAGCCGTCAATGGCAGTGAATGAATAAAAAGAATTTGGGGCGTCAGGCAATTAAAGTTTTTAATCGTAATTAATCGCATGACTTCACGAGTTAACTTGCGATTAATCACAAATTTCATATTTGTTCTAATTATACAATTAAAAAAATTATAGGTTTCATACAATTGTTAACAAAAGTGGAAAAAAATTAAACTTAAACTTAAAATAATTTTTTTTACGTTTATAGCCGTCAAAGGCAGTGAATGAGTTAAAATAATAATAATAAAAAATTAAAAAATAAATACGAAAAGCCCCGAGGACAACACAATTCATGCTGAACTAAAAGCCAGTAAAGCAGTAGTAGTTTTCTTTCTTTTCTTTTTTTCAGTAGTAGTACAAGATTGGCTCAAACTACTGGTGACATGTATTATGTGTTTTTAACATATTTGGCCAGTAAAGAGGATTCCAATTCTTAGTTCTTAGTTAATGAGTTCTGTGTGAATCAAGAAAAACATCTGGTTGAGGCCATTATTTCAACTCCACGCACAGTGACCTCGTTAGCTTGTCTGCTTCACACTTCTGAGATCCAAGGTTTAAATCACAGCTTGCAGCCTCTCTGTGTGGAGTTTGCATGTACTTCAGGTATGTTCTCCACCTCTTACCCAAAAATCCGCTGTGCTCACTCAACAGTCAATTGAGAACAAGCACCATAGAAAATGGATAATCTAATAGCCGAAATGTTCCAATAGCACATAAATGGTCTGCTTTCAAACTCAAGAGCAGCAGTTAATTAAACAGAGTTGCAAAATGGACCGTGGGATGTAAAGACATGATCAAAACACTTGGTAATGTGTGGACACGTGTCACCGTCAAAACATGTGCACGCCCACCAGCATTCCAAAATGTTATCTGGCGTTTCATTTTCTGACACATAATTATCACGATGTAACCCGCTGGACGCAGCATTATACACCTGCACAATTTAAGGAGAGCCAGCACGAGAGGCGTGTGTCGGCAAACGGGAGCGTACCGAGGATGTCGACGGACGGCAGGCAGGTTTGGTGAAGCTTGCCACTGTAGAACTCCAGGCCGATGATGGCGAACATGAGGATGGCGAAGAAGAGGAGCAGGCCGATCTGCAACAGTGGGATCATGGCCTTCATGATGGACTTCAGCACAATCTGCAGGCCTGAGGGGAAATGTGGGATGAATTTAGTCTGTTAACAAAAACTAGCGCTGCAGCGGTTTATAATGAATAATCACCTAAAGTGCTGTTGCGCACATAATCGGAAGGAAAAAGTTGCACTGTGTGGGACTCAGTGTCTCCAACTTGTATGTAAATAATCACATACACAACAATGTAGAATTAAACTTATGAAAGAGCTATATGAATTAAAATGATTGTGGTTTTTTTAATTGACCTTTGATTTGTGTTGATATTATGCATCATCTTTGCAGCGCTACCGAAACCAATTAATTCCCACTTGTTAAATAATAAAGTCCGAGATCGCGCTGACAGTGGTGACGTCATCCAATCACGTACTAATTATGGTGTTATCTAAGACTGAAAAAATAAAAAATAAATCGACTGGGCCCTTCTGTGAAGAAAATTTTGTTCCAACAATAAAAACAACTTAAGTTACATTCAGTGCACTAAGCAGTACACAATGTCAAACACTCAGTATACACTAAACACAATCTCAAAATAAATATGAATGAAAATTCAAAATTCAAAGTCTTTTTTTTTTTTTTTTTGTGTTGCTTCATGGGTGTAATTTCTGCGATGGGGTACAAATTACAAATTCATAAAACACAGTTGCATTGCTAAGTCATTTGAGTAACTGCCACATTAAAAATTGCGATTTTATTTTATTATTATAATAACGTTTAATTTATTTTTCACAAGAAGCGTGTCTATTTCTTTTGGATGATAAACCCAAATGTACAATTATCCCTGCTGACACTAGAGGTCACCCAAGGGTGCTGAATGAAGCTTCGGGTAGTAAACCATTTTATGACACAGTGGTTCAAAAAAGGTTCAGAGCTTCAGAAAGCCTCGTTTTGCCATCACTAGTTGAAACTATCAGAAACACTCAGTCAAAAACTAAACAGTTTCAAAGAAACGAACACTCACTTATATAGACAGGACTAGAGGACAACTAACTAGCACGATGAGCGTAAGCACACAAATGATCCAACCAGGACTGAACAGAAACAAGGAACTAAGACGGAAGCAAAGCCGGCTTCACATTTCAAGACTTGCGTGTGTCCAAAAGAAGACGCCGAGGACGTTTAACGGCTGTAATGTATATGCCAAGTCTGGAGTGGCGCTGTAGCGCAGCAACAGGGAGTTAACGGAAAGCGTAGAAGAAGAATCACTTTTTTCTAACTTGATGGCAATCGACGTTTATCATGTATATGTATATACGTGTATCAAAACAACATGAAGAAGACAAACACAGGAGAAATGACAATGGCAGGTGATTCAAGTACAACATCGCTTGTTGAACGTGGGAATAAAGAAGGAAAATATTTTGCTGCAAAAGCACAAGGAAGCTAAGGAGGTTGCACAAAACGACTACGGCGCGGCTATCCGCCATTGTTGTTGACAGACTGATGGTTCGCGCGCAGTCCCGCGAGAATTGACGCATGCGTCGTCAATCTGCGACAACGCGTCGTCATAGCGCTATCATGCATATGGTGTCCAGACGGCGCGTTTTGAAATCTTTACACTCTGGAGCCCGGTTTCAAAAGTGATCGGTTTCAAGCTCCGAAACCGCGCAATCGTCTGGACGAACGGCCTAAAAGGTAAGAAACTTGTGACGATACATTGAAACTGGCTTAAATACAAGCAAGTTAACGAGACAGATGCGAAACACCTGGACACCACACACGTGGCTGAGGGATCTGATTGGTAGACACAAGGGTTGACAAACAGGTGGACACAAAACCATAACAAGCAAAGACATGAACACCAAGAAACAGGACATAACATGAAGGAAAACCAAATGAAAAACTAAACAAACACAAATCATGACATGATACAAAATCATATAGAAATTACATACATGATAGAAAAAGGATAGCAAAATCCCAAATTTTTAAAATGTTAGATAATGTATACAAATACAATAAATACTTATTAAAATAAAATAAAAATACATATATACATATACTTAATTTTATTAAGGATTTTATGAACCACAAACTAACTGATTAAAATAAAAAAAAATAATAATAATCTGAGGAAAACATTTGGTTGGACACGCCTGTCTTAATTAAGCCTTGGCAGAGAGCTGCGCCTCAGTCAGTCACTTATTGTTATGAAACAGTATGAAACAGAGTAAGTGTAGTAAATGACTCACTGGGGATGCCGGAGACGAGCTTGAGGGGTCTCAAGACTCGCACGGCCCTCAGAGTGCGAAGGTCCACGGGGATGTTCATGTGCGCTCCTGCCGTTGCCAGGATCCTAAAGGACGGACGAGACATCATTGTCACTTGTTACTCGTATGCTGTTAGCCTGCCATAGAAAATAGAATATGGAACAGGGACAAACAAAGATTATCTTTGTTCTGTGAAGGTGAACACTTTAGTCCATGGTGTCTTCAAAGACAAAAAAAAAAAGCCTAAACAAAGCGGTGTAAGTCCTGCCATGAATCATTAAGGCTTCTTCCTCTTGTGGGAAAAGCATGGATAATACATATGCACATGACGCAAGCCACGTTTTGGAACGAATGAATGGTGGTGGGGCACAATTTGCATTTGGCAAGGAGAGAAACTATAAATATACGGTTGTTGGCGTACGTATGGATATAATACACCTGGCAGGCATTGCTATACTCACATCTGCACCTACACAAATAGCAATACTGTAGGCAAATAGTATAAAACTATATTTTTGTCTACATGTGTTTTTTTTTTTTTGTTTTTTTTTTTTTAATACTTCAGCCATGCTAGTGTGCAAAATCATACACATACGTAAGCAAAGTTGTGTGTTTTTGACGTCCTATATTTGTGTGGCACAACCCTTGACATGTAATGGGATGAGCCCCATTAGCCCGTGTTTGCATATTGAGAGTGTGTGTTTGAGGATAGAAGGCGTCACATGGCAGAGACTCAAGCGCCGGCCCACGCAGAAGCTCTCCTGTAAGCTGTGGAAGCGAGGACAGTGAGAGCATGAGTGCGTTTGTGTTGTGTGTATGAGTGCTTGTGTGTGTGAGTGCGTGGCAGTGGCGAGAGACACCCGGAAGGAGCAGTGAAGCGGCATCCTGCTAAAATAGCCTTCACTGCAAACACAGTGGCCACAAAAGGCTGCAGGCAGGGTTGCCACTTCAAGGCCATGCTGGGCTGTTTATGATGCTTTGGTAACCTGATTTTGTAACAGCAGAGACGCAATGGAAGAAATGGATCAGAATGTGATGCAGTGTATTTGTGTAGTGCAGGGGTCTGCAACCTGCGACTCTGGAGCCATATGTGGATCTTTAGTCCCTCTCCTGTGGCTCCCTGTGGGTCTCTAAAAAAATTGTAGAAAATATTATTTAACTAAATAAATATTTTTATTTATTTTTTAGATAAAATATTATTTGAATTAAGCAATGATTAAGATTTATAAAATGATTAAATATTCCAAAAATGTCCATATTTTTAAAAAGAGAGACAAAAGGTAGATAAAAACGTTGTAAAAACTACCAAGTTAAAATGTCCAAAAAATTACAATAACATTTTCAAAAAAAGAAGAGGAAAAGCATATATGTCCATTTCAAAAACAGGCAGAAAATTGAATAAAAAAAGGCAGGACAAAAAAACCATTTGAAAAGTAATTTCCAAAAACAAACAAAAAAGAAATCCTGAAAATGAAAATAAAATGTCCACAAAATTGTCAAAATAGTCAGATTTTTTTTTTTTTTAAGAAACTATCTGTTAGCTCAGGTTTGCACTGCCTCGGAAATGCGACTGATAGGGCTAGGTATAGTGTATCGTGTGTGAGTGGAAATTCAGTTAAAGTGTAGTCAGGTATACAGCATAGTACCCAATATGGAGTTCCACAGGGTTCAATACTAAGTCCCATTTCATGACATGTAGACATAAGTAAATTACAACAATCAATACATCTCTATTGTAATGTTTATGTCTATATTTACTTAATTTCACTTTATTTTGGGAAGAGGTTGGGGGCATTGGTCAGAATTTAGGTGGTTAAAGCCCTCGGAATGTCTGGCCCCTCAAAACTACTCCAACACATGAAATTAAGTACAGATGTTGAGTACTTTTGCCGCATCTGGTTATTTGAGATCTCAGCAACTACTACGAGCTAAGATAGCTAGCTTGCCAGCCACTTATATGTCCTAAACTCAGTTGTCAGACAAACAATCACAAATATGGCATTCCATATACTATAAATATATTTTTTATAATAATAATAATATATTTTTTTTTTTACAAATTCAAGCTTGGCAGTGGTCTTAGCAGCACTAAGTGCATTTTGATAATTTTTTTCTATTCCGCCATGAGTGAGTTAAGTGAGAGGCTGATGTCTTCCTGCTTGGCTCTTCATTGTGTACATGAAGCACTGTTGCAAACTGGCTGCAGGAAGGCTGAATTAATTACATGCAGCCTCTCCCACACACTTCCACCTACACTCCCAACGCCGCCAACAGCAACCACAGCACAGCAGTTGCCATTTGAGCACAGCTCGGTATATGTGCGTTGGCCTCCTGCGTGGACACATTAGTGACTTTAATGCAAGCTTAAGAACACCAACTCATTTATGTGACGCTACTGGACTGGAATGATGTAACATTTCAACTTTTAGACGAATGTTGTTAATAAGTAATTAGTAATTTGGCTCAGCAATCAAAGCAAAATCAAAAGTGAGGCAGAGGCAGATATTTAAAAGTGCATGTATGGTAAAATGGACTGGACTTATATAGCGCTTTATATATTTACACAGAAGGACGTGAAGTTTGCACTGCAAACTTTGCAGTTAGGTGAAATAAAGCCAATAACTAACAGCTGTAGTTTAAACTGGAAAAAAAATTAACAACTGCTTTTAAATAATATACAGTACATTGTAGACACACACTTGTTCAACTGACAATTCCAAACATCCGGGCATTTCTGATGTTTCCGCAATGCAACGTAATGCAAATGCTTCCTTTACACGGTGAACACAAATGGTGTATTGTATTGCTTTTGCCAATGACTAGCATACAAACCAGGCAGATTTGTAGTCAAATGATATTTCATCACATTTTGAAATCAAAATAATCCTCACAACTCAAATTACGACGATGCGAAGTACAATGCTTTTCAATGAGCGGAGAGCGTCATTTCACCAAGTAAGACCGCCATTTTAACTCGTGATGTAAGCTCAGAATTTCAATACTTTATGTAAAATGTTTTAATAATAATAATAAGAAGAATAATAATAATAATAAATAATAATTTTAATACCTCATAAAAGTATATTAGCCCTGAAGAACCCACGGGGTCAAATTTCGCCCCTATAAATTCTGCTACTCAAATAACAAAGACATTTTTTATTTTTTTGGGGTGCAAATTTAAGTTCTTATTTCTTTCTTTCTTTTTTTTTTTTAAGAGCTCAGTATTGTTCATTCGGTAATGTCATCATCAATGCTCTTCTTTTTTTTGTATGTGGGTGAGTATGTGTATGTGAATATGTGTGTCTGCGTGTGTGCGTGCGTGCGAGTGTGTGTGTATTCGTTAGTTCACCAAAAACCTATTAAAAAAATCCCATACCTAAACCGAACACCGCCGTCAGGAGACCCGAGGAAGGACCAAAGAAAACAAAGGTAAGTGAAATCCAGCACCGACCAGACACCACCCACCGGGCCACCAACCAGAGCTCTTGACCAACCCCAGAAACATCTAAATTCCAACAAATCAGGGAGACCTCAAGAGACCAAAGGAGAGACTGAGGAAAGGAAGGAAGGACAAACGAAGCACAGGGAGATCCACAGACACCAGCCTCCACCGATTCAATGACCTGAGGAAGAAGCAGATTGTGTCTGAGTTTCGATAGATGCTAGTGTGGTGGATCTGGCATGCATGAAAATCTCCACCAAAGAGGGGAGCCGTCGACCCCTGCCAGGACAGAGCAAGCGCAACACCTCAGGACCCCCCAGGCCGCGGCAGCGCCAAAGGACGACCCCTGGCCCACCCCAACACGGCCCGCGCCCCCCGCCCCAACACGGGCCGCGCCCCCAACCCAACGCAGCAGGATGGGTCACTGCAGGCCCGCCAGGCAAATTTAACTTCTAAAGTCCAGAGTGCCACTTCTGACCGCTGCATGGAGCCATCTAGTGGATGAATATTGCACTAACATGAGCCAGAGTGGTAGTGACAAGATGGCTGGCTACATGCTGTTTTGCTGAGCTGGAAATCTATCCAAACAAAACCATCTTCTCAGCAAACCATCACTTGGTAAAAATTTTGTTTTTTTGTTAATCAATTTGGTATCATCTTGTAGAATATGCCTAGAAGTATGTTTTATATATCTATATTTTCAGAATGGGTAAAAAATGACACTGGGTGTATGGGTTTAAAAAAAATGTCAGCCACTTTGGTTCTGGTGACAGTCTTATATTTGGCTAAAGTTAATTTGTGTAATATATTTGACTAAGGGTGTATTCAAACCTGCACTGTTTGGTGTGCTTTAAACTGACCAGAGTTCATTTCCCACGCTGATCCGGACCTATTGTGCATTTCTGAATACATACAAACGAATCCTGGTGCGGACTGAGACCCACTTTTTGAGGTGGTCTCGGTCCGCTTCCAAACACACTCGGTGTGGTTCGCTTCGCAGTCTGAATACAAACGATGGCTGATCCCCTCCAACTGCAGGATATATGCGCCTTTTTGGTCTTAACAAGCCACCATAGCCAAGCATCGCAGGGGGAAATATTGCCCGGTAGTGAATATTGTGCTAAATTCATTTATAATCATCCGTAGTCTGTTTAGCCACGCTGCCATCAGGGCACGCAGAGCGCAACTGCTCCTCCGGTTTTTGCACGCAACGCCGACGCGTTCCAAGTTGTTGTTGACGCTCGCAAATATCGTGCATCTATTAACGTCACAAATATGTAGAGCCGTAATGCAGCACGTCGGAATTTCATGTTTTCCTCTATTTCTGGGTTTGGTTATGCGTTCAGCCCTCGTCATTATTTGTCCAATGGGAGCACAGATCGCCACACGGGTCGACGTGATTACGCAATATAGTCCACTTGCAAAAAGCACGGTGTGAATATGAACCGCACCAAACGAAAAAAAAGAAAGTCCGCTTTTGGTCCGGACCAAACAAGTGGACTAAAGGGCTTTTCTGGTCTGAATACACCGGTACAAGGACTAATAAATTAAAGTATTGCCAGTTACTCTTTAGGACAGGGAAAGCAACAGACTATGTATTGGAACAACTTGAAGCTGATGATAGTGACTGTGGCGCAGAATTGGACAGCGATAGTGATTCTGATGAATTGTTTCAACCGCATGAAAGTGAGGGTGGTGAATCTTCTGCCCAAGACAGTGACTCGTCCAATGACTCGTCCAGTGAAGAAGATGTGCAATTTACAGAGACTGTGAGCCCACAGTTAGACCCTAATTGTGCCACAAAAACTAGCAGGTGGCAAAAGAAAGTCTTTGAGTTACCTGACGTGTTGTTGAGTTATGCCAGGATGCCCACAACAGACACACCACTGGTTTACTTTCGCCGCTTTGTTTCCCTTGATATGTTGGGGAAAATATCATAGAACATACTAATCAACGCAGTGTTCAAAAGCACAGGAAATGTGTAGACACTTCAGTGAAGGAGATATAGAACATGTTTTAGGAATGTATCTCAGGATGCGATTATTCAAATGTCTGGAGTAGGTCAGTACTGGGAAAGAGAAGTTCGTTATGGGCCTGTGGCAGACATCATGAGTCGCAATCGATTCAACCGGCTACTCTCTGTCATCCATTTTGTAGACAACGAAATAGCCAATGAAGAAGTGAAAACGGATCGACTTTGGAAACTGAGACCATTTTTGGGATTCTTTGTCTGACTATAGCTCCTCGTCAAAAACAATCCATTGATGAAATGATGGTGCCGTACACAGGTCAATTTGGTGGCATAAAGCAGTATACTAAAGGGAAGCCACATCCCTGGGGATTCAAAGTGTGGGCGCGCTGTTGTGTCACTGGCCTCCTGCACGACATATCAAGAAAAAGTTGGTGGCAATGGATAAAAAGGGTTAAAAAAAAAAAGAGTCAGTTGAGAGTTGGTGGAGACATTGTAGTGAAGTTATGCGAATTGCTTGCAGAGAAAGTAATCTTCCTGATTTTTGCTGACAATTTCTTCACTTCCATGCCCCTCATTGAGAAATTATTGGCAAAGGGAATCTACTAGGGCGGCACGGTGCATGACTGGTTAGCACGTCCGCCTCCCATTGCAGAGGACGTGGGATCGAGTCCGGGCTTCGGCCTTCTTGGGTGGAGTTTGCATGTTCTCCCCGTGCTTGCGTTTTTCCGGGTACTCCGGTTTCCTCCCACGACAAAGACATGCATGGCAGGTTAATTGAACACTCCAAATCGTCCATAGGTGTGATTGTGAGTGGTTGTTTGTCTCTGTGTGCCCTGCGATTGGCTCGCAACCAGTTCAGGGTGTACCCCGCCTACTGCCCGAAGCCAGCTGGGATAGGCTCCAGCGCCCCCGCGACCCTTGAGAGGACTAAGCGGTTAAAAAATGGATGGATGGATGGATGGGAATCTACTACACAGGAACTGTGAGGAAAAAATGTCGAAGTGCAACCTGATATCTGACAAAGACCTGTCCAAGAAAGGCCGTGGATCCTACGATTATCCAACACCAACACAGTTTGTTTGAAATGGCAAGACACGAAAGCAGTCAGTTTAATGTCAACATATGCTGGACCACAGCCTTTGGGAAAAGTACAAAAAAAAAAAAAAAAAAAAAATAAAGAGTACACCTACATAGATTAACCGAACATCATCAAAGAGTAAAACGCTTCCATGGGAGATGTTGATATGCTGGATGCACATCTTGCATCTCGCATCTTAAATTTCCCATCAGGACCCGCCGCTGGTATTTGATACTTTTCTGGCACTTCATGTTTGTTGCGGTGATCAATGCATGGCTCCCTTACCAGCGTGACTGTGAGGCACAGGATAACACTGGATCTAAAGTTCTCAAACTTCGCAAGTTTCACGGTTTGGTTGCTCAGGGTTTGGTTGAAGTTGGAACAGCAAGAAAGCGGGGAAGGCCATCAACTCCTAGCTCTTCCTCACCCTCATCCCTGCCACCACCAAGATTTGTTCGAGTTTATCAGAGTGCAGATGTCCGTTTTGACCAAATCGGCCATTGGCCTGTCAAGGAGGAAAATCGCCGTCGATGTGCAAGGACTTCAAGACTGAAATACAATGTGAAAAAGTGCAGTACATCTCTGCATTAACAAAAAAGAAATTGTTTCAAAGACTAACACAATGTATAGTGTGAGTTCTGACAGAACTGATTTTTGGATAAAAAAGCAGTGATTTTGTTCCTGTGTTCTTGTTTCCATTGGCCAAAATCCAGTTCTAACATGAAACAAATACAGTAAAAAAAAAAAAGAAGTTAAATGTAGCAGTGTATTTGATTGATTATTTTTCTTAAATTCAAAATAGTTTACTGACAGTTTTTGTTATTGTGATTTTTCGAAGTGATACCCCTAAATCCCAAAGAGCCAAATTTCGCCCAAATCCTAAATTAGGGAATAAAGGGTTAAAATGGAAAAGAAACAAACATATATTTTGGTGTTCAGTGAACTTATAGCAGTCATTTAATGTATAATTCATAATTTTCCAAAGACGGAAAAGGTTCTTGGGTAAAAAAGTTTTTAAAGATGATTAAATCCTTTAAACATTTAATAATAGCTAATAGCTATAGCCGTGTCAACCTTGTATTACTGTTTTCTAATGTTTACAGTGTACAAAAATAGTGTAAAACTATTCAAGAGATAAGTTCACCCTTCGAAACACGCTAATGCTAACTTATAGCTATATATTGTGTCTGAAACGTTCTTACCAAATAATCATGCTTTTAAAGGAAGCCACTTTATTTAAAATGTCGACTGTTATCTGACTTCTAAATGTCAACGTAGTAGCACTTAATCCAGATGCTAAAAGCAAGTAAAGACACACAAGAGATGTCAAGCTAAAAAAATAAATAAATCTGTCATTTAAATGTATCACAAGGGGGCAATTGTGCCGCTAAGTTTAGGAAGCTAGCCAACGACCACGAGTCACATTTTTTATTACTCCTGACCAAAGGCATCCGGTGTCCACCTGTGGCGATGAGTTTGCCGCCGTAGGACACGTCCCCGCCTATTTCAATTAGCCGACAGGTTTCTCCTTCACTGTCACGCGCTGATCATAGCGAAGATGAAGACTTTTTTAATTGAGCCGCATGTCCCAACAGATTGGATTGTAGCGATTCATTAATATCAAATGGAAATGGATGCCGGCAGCGCTGGCCCAGTGGCCTCGATTGGATTCCCACGCGGCCTCCGTGACACATGTGCACGCTTTCTTTTAAGTCTGACTTACTTGTAATGCCACTTACTTGACTGTCTATGTGGCGGTGTGTGCGCGACAGATAGACAGGGAAGCAGATGTGTCGAGAGATAAATGTGTCAGATGGCAGGCAGGAAACCAGGCCGTCCGTCACCAAATGTGGTTTAATTTAAGCAACATGATCTCCGGGTTGCACTAAATACTGAAAAGTTACATGGATTCTACTCATGCTTTTACAAAAATATCTACAATGTCATTTGTATCTCAGGAGGTAGTAAGCACTTAGGAACCTATTTTCGTGCCCAGCGTAAGTCTCGTGCTAGCGCGGTCTAACCGAGCACATGTGTGGAGTTTTCTTTCTTTTAGTATTTTCGTAGACATGCGTGGCTAGAAACAGCATTTGCGCCATTGTGGGAGTGAACACAGCGACTTGCGACCTGGCTCCTCTCATTTTGGATGATGTATAGTTGTGAAGTGGGAAAATAGACAAAAATAGAGTACTCAGTCTGGCACCACTTATGCTGATACTCCAGAATAAATTATATTTTGTAATAACTCTCATTTGACTTGAACTAGATTAAGCTTCAAGCTAAAAAAAAAAAAACAGAATTATGATTTTAGGGATGACAATTATCATAAAAGTTAAACATGTTCAATAATGTTTATATATATAATGTGTGGTCACCAACATCTCGTTGTTGAGATGAGACATAAAATGTGTGACTATGACATGAAATGGAATAATAAGAGCAACTGGTTGAGTTGAGCATAGATATTTATAAAGACTAGATGTCTCGTCTGCGCTGCTGGCCAATGGAATCCAACATCCGCACGGGGCGGCCATCTTGCCACAGTCATCTCGCTCCGCCTTTCTCTTTCATTACTATGCGTTTTTATCGTACATGTTTTTTTAAATACCTCAAAATAGCGGGTTAACAAGAATCAACAGATTATCGAGCGGTTTAGTTCTTTAGTGTAGTTATTATACTACATACTTGTTAATAATTAATAATCCATAGAAGCCTTTAGTTAATAAATATCCATCCAGAATTATTACTTTATTAAAGTTTGTGAGAAAGCAAACCGTGTGTAAATCCGTCAAGTTTGAAGCGAGATAACAGCGTTTACGTTTGTTTAGATCACTCATCTTTGCTCACAGTCAATACAACAGACCAGAAATGCCTGCCTGTGAAAAGATGGCCAGCTGTGCGGACGTTGGATTCAGCGCCGTAAGACATCTAGTTGTTGAGTGTTTGTATAATGTGTCTTACGAGCCATTTATCCATCCATCCATCCATCATCTACCGCTTATCTGGGTGTCGGGTTGCGGGGGCAGCAGTTTTAGCAGGGAAGCCCTGACTTCCCTCTCCCCCAGCCACTTCAACCAGCTCCTCCGACGGGATCCCAAGGCGTTCCCAGGCCAGCCGAGAGACATAGTCTCTCCAGCGTGTCATGGGTCGTCCCCGGGGACTCCCGCTGGTGGGACATGCCCGGAACACCTCTCCAGGAGGCATCCGAACCAGATGCCCGAGCCACCTCAACTGGTTCCTCTCAACGCGGAGGAGTAGCGGCTTGACACTGAGTCCCTCCCGGGTGACCGAGCTTCTCAACCTATCTCTAAGGGAGAGCCCGGATACCCTGCGGAGGAAACTCATTTCAGCCGCTTGTATCCGGGATCTTGTTCTTTCGGTCACGACCCACAGCTCGTGACCATAGGTGAGGGTAGGAACGTAGATCGACCGGTGAATCTAGAGCTTTGTCTTTCGGCTCAGCTCCTTCTTTACCACAACGGACCAATACAGAGTCCGCATCACTGCAGGCGTTGCACCGATCCACCTGTTGATCTCCCGCTCAAGCCTATCCTCACTCGTGAACAAGACCCCAAGATACTTGAACTCCTCCACTTGGGGCAGGATCTCATCCCCGACCCGGAGAGGGCACGGCACCCTTTTCCGACTGAGGACTATGGTCTCGGATTTGTATGTGCTGATTTTCATCCCAACCGCTTCACACTTGGCCGTGAACCAGTTGGAGATCACGGCTTGAAGAAGCCAACAGCACCACATCATCTGCAAAAAGCAGGGATGCAATGTTGAGGCCACAAAACCGGACCCCCTCAACGCCTCGGCTGCACCTAGAAATTCTGTCCATACGAGCCATTTACCACAATAAAATGACATGGAGACTAATTTGCAACCGCTACGCAGTTAGCAAACAAGCTAAGAGTTAGCCTAGCTTCTTCTATGGACTGCGTGATGTACTTCCAATCTCAGCAGTGATCAGCAAATTAGCTTCCAGCAGCGGGAAGATGAGCAGACAGAAAACCTTAAGCACAGAAAAATTTGGAAATATATTCTGAAGGATCATTTTAAGTTCTTTAAAACAGTTGGTGGCTCAAATTAGCCTTGCAGTGTGCCATTTTGCACTGGACTGAGTCGTTATCCCTCACATTACTGTCTGTATATTTTACTAAATTTTCCAGCTGCTCAAGCAGAAGGAGGAATTTAAGTGGAAAATAATTTGTAAGATCTGGAGTATGTCACAAATCTGGCGCAAGTAGTCAATTTCTTCTACTTCTACTACTCGAGGGCGGCATGGCTCAGGTGGTAGAGTTTGATCCTAAGCCTCTGTCGCTATGTAGTGTCAAGTGTGAGGACTTAGCTTCCTGATTGGCTACCAATCCGTTTCATGCTCGTCTGTGACTTGGCCCAATTTACCATACACATAAGGATTTGCCACCATAAATATTGGACAGTTTTAACATTTATGATAGTCGGCTCCAGAGTTTTCCAAGCAGTTTAAGTGAGGAAATATCATTCCTTACACACACACACACAACATCACAGGCTAATCGGTCTCCATAATCTGACATTTGATAAGAGGTAGAAAAAAATGTTCAAATTAGGCCCGATTGTTGTTGTCATTCTTGTGTGTACCCCGCTTAAGATGTAAAAAAAAAATCTGTATGTGTGTACCAGTTAAGCGGCATAGCAGGTTGGATTATGAGAGAAAGTCAAAGCAAACATTTATTTTATATAAGAGAGCGTATGGTCAGATGGAAAGACTGAGAGGGAAAAAAAACATGTGGGTGTCAGGTTGAAACGAGATGTAAACACACCAAAAGCAGTCGTCCCTGAATGCAGCACGGTGCAATTAATTCACTAAACCTAACGCTCCAATTAAAACTCACATTATGTGTTGTGCGCTTGTTTTTTTTGTTTTTTTTAGTGCTTGCTAGCCCGCTGCTTCCCCCTCCCCACTTCTCAGTGAATGGAGCGAGGCGCTGGGGGCGACCGCAAGCGGGTTTTAGACACAAGTGCCAATCCATTTATCCACCCACCTAAAACAGAAGGCAAAGGCTGGCTGCTGCTGCTCCATGGAAACGCGCATTTCCTACATTCGTATCACTGGGTCTGAATTGAGGAAATCTGCTTGACAAAAGCCAAAATCCAACGGTTGGGGTCAAGCTTCACGCTATCACGAATAGACGCCTTCACAGAGCCTGTCGCTAATGGGAGGGGAGGTAGCGGGACGCTTGAACGCACCAACATAAGATGACAAAGCGTGTCTGAAATTAATCTTTCGCTCCACCAACCGCAGCCTAGTAAACGCAGAATGAATTTCGTCCCAACTAATTGCACACTCGCGTTGCTGAGGTTTATTTTTTCTTAAAGTTGTTTGGGCTCTAATACAGTTGTCAGTTTAAAAATGGAGGTACTATATATGCATTGTAAAAAACGCTCACATGCAGTAAGTATACGGAACATGACCATTGTGAGGAAATGGTAGATGGACTGCTTTTTATATTGCGCTTTTAACTCATTCACTCGCAGCCATTTTCACTGAAGCAACCCCCCTTCGCTCCCAGCTGTTTTACTGTATTGTGACTGATTTGGCAAGGCCCGCAGAATATTGTGTTCGGTCGCTATAAAAACATGGAACCCACCAAAAGAAAGATTAGAGTCTCTTCTTTCATCAGGGGAAAAAAGTATATTTGTATCTGTTTCCGTTTTGCAGCAATTAGCATTAGAATATAGCTAAGTTTCATCATTATTCACAAAGCTGTTGAAAAGAGCTTGTTGATCCTGGTTGATCTTTTAGGCCTTGTTCAGACTGGCAGCCCAAATCCGGTTTTTAACTCATCCAGATTGAATGTGGATGGCTCTTTTGTAGTCTGAACAGTCACAAAGCACATGAAATCAGATTTTTGCTGGACGGATTGAAACCAAATGCGGGAGGTAGTTTCATATCCGATTTGGACAAGATGCTCGAAACACTCAGAACGGATATCTACGCGCGCAAAAACCAATGCGCCCGCGCTGTCAATATCCAATCGGTTTCTCGCATGCTCGGCTGTCAAACGCCTTGACGGCTCCGAAGCCCCTTCGGCTCCTCTCACGCATAGCCGGAAATACAATGACAGTTTACGTTACTTGCGCTGAAGCCGGACTCGCTACCCCGTCAGTTCTTCACGCACAACTGGAAATAGCGAATGAATGGTCGTTAAAAAAAAAAGAAAGAAAGAAAAAGAAAAGAACGGGAAGTACGGAGCGGTAAACAGCGTCACACTACACGCGCCGGGCGCCGCCTCCTTTTCACGTTGTTGCTACAGCAACCTGTCAGATGGGCCAATAATGTGGCTCAGTTTGAACAGTGCCAGTTCGGATTTGGACCCTTGCTGGACAGTCGGCCCTAAAAATCTGATTTGAGGAGGAATCCGATTGGAGTCACATATGCCTGCAGTCTGATCGCAGCCTTATATTCTGCTGCCACCTGCTGGCCGTTTTTCTAATAACTACCATTGCTTCAAGCGACCGCTTAATGTCACCCATTCACACACAGTGGTCAACTGCTGCCATGCAGGGCGCTGCGAAGTCCACTGGGAGCAAATCAGGGTTCAGTCTTCAGTGTCTTGCTCAAGGACACTTCCCGATAAAGCTCATTACTAGTAATGATACAGCAAATGTCCAAACTGTAAATTTGCAATGTGATACTTCCAATGTCCAATATGCTACCGCAAATGTCCTCTAGCAACACAATACTGCAAATGTCACATATGGATACATCAAATATGTTTAGTAAGAGATCCAATGTGATACCAAACATGTCTTGTATCAATACCAGAAAAGTGCGACAACGTCAGTGTCCAATGTGGTACTACAAATTTCCAGGAGCAATTTGGAGATTTGATGTCCTGTTACCAAACGTCTCCACTGACGATACGTTAACTCATTCACTGCCATTGACGACTACAGACGTCAAAAATTCATGTGAACTATTTCTATTAGTTTAACAATTTTTCATTTAATTTTTTTATGAAAACCTATATATTTTTTATTGTACATTAATAACAAGATACAAAATTATCATGCGATTAATTATGATTAAACGCCCCTTATTTATATTTATTTTTAATTTTTAAATTAGGCCCATCAGGCGATTACATTTTTTTTATTAATTAATCACATGACTTCCCTAGTTAACTAACAATTAATCACAAATTTTATGTCTGTTCTGAATTTACAATATTTTTTTTCTTTCTAGGTTTTCATAAGTTTTCTTTTTTTAACTAATAGAAATTTTTTGACGTCTATAGCCGTCAATGGCAGTGAATGAGTTAAACGTCCAAAACAATACATTGAAGAACTCACTAGAGTGGCTAACAACTAGCTGGAGCGTCTAACAAGAGTGGCTAGCGGGAAAAGCTAGCAAAAGCTAGCAAAGCAGAGGGACACAAGTAGCAGTGATGACCACCTGCAGGCCCCAGGCTGTGGTAGGTAAGCGGCGGTCGAACCAGTGGGTCTGACACGAGCTGCTAGCACCACCAGAGGCTAACTATGTTCGCAAAATTCTCTATCCGTAGCAGAAAGATGGCGACGAAACATGTCAGCTTCCTGCACTTCTTTAATATAATTAGCGATTACTCGACCTATATATATGATTTTTTTTTGCATATTATTGAAAATAATATTATGGCGCTATATAATACACACTGTCCCTTTAAATGTCTTGTTGTAACAATACTGGAAATGTCAATACTTGAATGGGTCAGTAGTGATTCTGGAAATGTTCATTACTGTCAAAAAAGTAACATTATTGCAAATTTCCATTGTGATACTGCAAGTAATAAAACGTCAAAACTGTCAACTTTAGTTCCAACGCTGCAAATGTCCAAGATGATAATGCAATATTACGACCAGTTGTGATCCATCAACCATCCAGCATGAAACAAGCCTGATTTTGGTCGACAATTCCAGACAAACCAAGAAAAGACGTTGATTTCTGAGCAACTGCGATTATTTGCCTTGGCGCAAGACAATCCAAAAACAACGTTTGGCGAGGATCAACTTGGGCTAAACAAACATTCCGGTTGCCATGGAGACGGGCCACTCACCCACTGAGCACCACGATGAAGTCCATGACATTCCAGCCGTTCCTTAGGTAGGAACCTTTGTGGAAAACGAAGCCCAGCGCCAATAGCTTGATGCCCGCCTCGAAGCAGAAGATCCCAATGAAGTACGGCTCAGTTTTCTCCTGCGCACGTAAAGACGGGTCAGAATCGTCGTGGTCATAAACATGTCGCACAGTCAAAACAACAGCATGTATTCTGGGACGTGTGTTACCCAAACAACCTGCAATTATAAGTGTGTGTGTGTGTGTAGCAGAGAGCACAAAACACACAACTTCAGAGTTCATAGTTGTTTATATTTGCAAAACTGCTCTCATTACACGGCGTGACCACTGCAATTGACATGTTTGCTGCAGTTTTACACAACTATTTGCAAATGTTCCCAAATATCCAGTACAGGTATTGAAAACGCACAGATACTGTGAAAGTTCAAAGACGATACTACAATTTTAGAGGACTGATACATCGAATTTGAAGTTTTGTGAAAGTTTCCTAGCGGTGAAGCAAATGTCTAGTCCCCATAAAAATATGTCCCGTACCTTCTTTGAAAATGTTTAGTATACAGGTAAAGTCCAAATCCACCAATCAACGATCAATAAAAACGATAACCGATTTATTTGATCACAAGATGGAGCAATGTGTCTATTTTAAATAGCTTCTTTGTTTACTGTACACATATCGTGTATTTTTTTTATGTATGTATTTATTAATGTTGTTTAAAATGGGACTGTGTATATTAACGCATTCACTCCCAGCCATTTTCACTGAAGCAACCCCTGGTTGATCTCTTATACTCTGCTGCCACCTGCTGGCCGTTTTTGTAATAACTACCATTGCTTTAAGCGTCCTCTTCGGGTTAGAGGCTAAATCAAAGCCTTCTGTATGCTCTACCATAAAAAGTAAATAACCATGGCAATATTTAAAATAGAATGTTTGTATCCATTTTTGGGAGCAAATGAGTTCACGAACATTTAAATATGCCAGATTATAGGGCTGTTAAGTAATCGATGGTATAATCGATAGCATAATCGATTCCCAAAAGATTCGCTTGTGACAGCCTGAATCGATTCCCAAACTTTAAACATGGATATGATTATATATTACGACTTACTATTTATACTTCAGTCATTTGAGGCAGAGTATTTGCAGCATCGTAACACAAAAGAAATCGGTCATGGTATCGATTAGCAGACTCACATAAGAACCACACAAGTAGCAGAGCGTGTGCAGCAATGAACAAATATTATTTATTAATTTTTTTAAATATGGCCAAAATTAATTTGTGGTGGCCAACAACAGGTAGTAAGTACTGTATGTAGGAAACGCTGTAGTTATTTTGCAGAGCCAATCAATGACATCATTGATCAATTGGTGAATTGAAGATATCGTGGCCATTAAAAAAAATAGCATAAAATGCTAAATACCGGTTGATCGGATTCATCAGATCTGTGTAAAGTCTACACTGTGTAAAGCACATGGCTCGTGAAGTTAATGTCAACAGCTAAATCTTTGACTTTCAAATCACGCTGAATATTTTCCACGCATTTGCACTCACCAGTCTCTTGGCCATGGGGGTCTTGTCCTCGCCGGGCAGATGCTGCTCCAGAGCCAACACCACACAGTTGGCGGTGATGGTAGCCAGGATCATGTACTCGAACGGCGTAAGGACAACAACGTTAAGGAAAACACTCGCATATAAAGTCGACATACAGTGTGCGAGTGCCAAGACTGCAACTATCAAACACTGACTTTTTGAAAAACCCCGCAATTGCGTCAGTCGTGCGCAATCACAAGAACAACCTGATGAATGATTTTTAAATGACAGATGAATTAAGGCT
This sequence comes from Leptonotus elevatus, assembly GCF_054856555.1. Classification (NCBI taxonomy): domain Eukaryota; kingdom Metazoa; phylum Chordata; class Actinopteri; order Syngnathiformes; family Syngnathidae; genus Leptonotus; species Leptonotus elevatus. The sequence goes on along the minus strand of NC_141239.1, from coordinate 21,496,950 downwards.
TTGTTCACGTTTTGTGATACGGAAGCGAATATGTTAGGAAGCTGCTGTTGCTACGGCAACCTTCAAGCCTTTTGAAGTGCTTTTCATGGTGAGCAGGTGAGAGAGGGAGTCAGCGAGGGTGGGAGCGGAGCTCGAGTGCTGCCAAGTCACCTTGGCCTGACTGGGAGGACGAAACACTCTGACACACCTGAAGGCTGTCAAGTTACTGAAAATGTACAGTTTTGAAGTACAGCTGTCAAAATTAATCGATTAAATCGACAAATAATTGATTATCAAATTAATCCGCACCTTTTTTAATTGTTCGGAGCCAAATCCTCTGATTAAGCATATCAACAGTAATTGTTCACTGATTTCTGTAGTCCTTTATGAAAGAAGAATGATTAAAGCATTAACTAATTAATTAATCACACAAAAATATTGCAATAATCATGAATTAACGCAGATTAATCGCACTATTAATTTTGACCATAGATCAGCCTTTGGCGTGACAGCGGATGGTTACGTTTAAGGTAGCACAGGTTGTGTTTGAGCAATAATCATGACTACATGCATTAAAGTAAAACATTAAATGAATGACATTCAAAATATTGTCAAAATATTGGGGTCATTTTTTTTCCATTAAAATTTTGCAAGTAATTAACTGATCAGAAAAAGAGGACGAGCGTGTGCAGTGGATCAAAAAATGTTGAAGACGTCCTCATAACATTAAATGTCAAAAGATTTAACGTAACAGGTGCACTTCAAATTTGGCGGGCAAAAAAGCCTTTTTAATTAAGCGATTAATTGTGATTAAATTCCAAGAAATTCTAAAATGTGATTAATCTGATTAAAAAATATAATCATTTGACAGCTATAATCAAAATTAGACATTTGCAAACTTTGGAAAACAATGAGCGACCCGACAACATCAAATTCATAATAATCAACGCTGAATAATATTCAATGGCTTATAAACAGGGGAAAACGCTTTTGTAATACACTAATGCAAAATTAAAATCAATCTGATTAGTCAATTAATCCATTGAATAATCGATAAATTGATTCTGAAAAATATTCGGTACTGACAGATAGCACTATGAAAATTAATTTCCAGTATAAATATGATCTGATCATGTAAATGTTCAAAGCCAATATTGCAAACTGGTATTGTAAATGTCATTTTTTGTAAATATCTAGTATCAATATTATGAATGACCAGTATCAACATGATGAATGTCTACTATCTACTAAATGGATGTCCAGTATTAATGTTTGAAGTTCCAAAGTAAGTCCATGCTATTTTCTTCCAGGTCCATACTGTGCTCCCTTTTAAAGAGCACAGAATGGGCGGGCCTCTTTCTTCATGTCTCCTTTTATTTATTTTTTCATCTAAGGAACTCGGGGCACTAATTAGCGAACCGTCAGGCTTCCCACTCTGTCACTTTGTTAGTCACTGTTATGTAAAGTTGTGACTGCGAAGAAGAATTTCTTCTGTTTTTACATACTTGGCCATTAAATCCGACTCTTGAGGAATATCTAGTATCAATCTAAATACTGTACAAATACATCAATTGCTCAATATCCGTACAGTTGCACATAGAGGGTCATCTTCAAAAGTAACATTTTGTATTGAGTTAGTGAGAGCTGACCGTGAGGAAGCCTCGAAGTCAGTGTCTCCTCCTCCAGTGAAAGGAGGTCAGCGCCTCACAGAGGGCCGGCTGGTGCTCACTTTGACAGTGCCGATTATTGATAGCAGCTCAAAATAACAGCACATGCTATCGGCAGGGTTGGGAGGGTTACTTTTAAAATGCAACAGTTACAAGTTACCTGCTAAAAAATGTAGTTCGTAACGTAATTCAAGTACCATAATATTAAAGTCATGTAACTGGATTACTTTTGGAATACTCCAATATTGAGTATGCTCATGAACACAAAATAAAAATAAATATCACCACAATATATATTCTATACAATGTGCCCCTGCTATTTGCGTTTGATAGAGCAGCCTACAAATGGTAAAAAAAATCACTGTGTAATTAAAAAGCATGTAGGCTATTGATTGATTGATTGATTGAAAGCCATATGCTGCTTTTGAACTGTCAGATAGATAGATAGATAGATAAACTGCAAAATGAACTTTTATCCCAGTCACAAGTTTAGCCGTGTATATGTTGTGCATGATGTTTAAATAGTGAATTGGTGGGAGGAAGATTTGTTTGGAAGGTGTAACTCACATTATGGTTGTAGGCTAGCGGGCTAGCTAGCAACAAGCTACAGCGCGTAGCATGCTACCTGACTCTCAGCTCAAACTTTCGCTCCGAGTAACTTCCAGTGAATACTGGTCGCCATTTTCTCCTCCCTTCCGTGAAGCTTTTTTAAACTGCCCGCGTGTAGAGGACACGACGAGTCAGTTCGTTCGTTCCCACCTCCCCGACAATTAGCAACGGTCCCACACGCGTGGTAGTTTTCTTTTCTCTTCTCTCTCTCTCTCTCTCTCTCTCTCTCTCTCTCTCTCTCTCTCTCTCTCTCTCTCTCTCTCTCTCTCTCTCTCTCTCTCTCTCTCTCTCTCTCTCTCTCTCTCTCTCTCTCTCTCTCTCTCTCTCTCTCTCTATTTATTTTTTATTATTTTTTTCAAATTAAAACATATAAAGAAGACAATTTATTTACTTTACTTTTTCTTGCATATTGTTTCTTCAAAAACGATAAAAATACAAATCCTTGTTGAAATTCAAAATGAGACTCAAACGGTTTAAATTAAATAAATATAAATGTGAATTAATATTTACATAATATTAAATAGTCAGTGTCTCTGATCATCAAAATCATATTTTTGTTGTTTTGTGTTTATTATCGTCATGGCCATTATTGTTGTTGTTGTTATTGTTAGCGGATGTAGCATTTTCGTATTAAAAATATATCAAGTTCTTAATTTAAAAAAAATTAAATAAACAAGAATAATGTGAGCATGTCATTACAGTCAATGTCCAATAAAAAAAGCATGTATCGTTCAGTCTAATAATCTATTATTTTATTGTATATGAACACAACGCTGTCCAAATAAAGTTCACATTTTTCATTAGTTATTATTTAAATGAATGAATTTTCTTTAAAAAGTACGTTTTCATAATTTAATACTGTACGCCTATTGCATATCAAATCATTCACTGTCCAATGAAATTCTTGCAGGCAATTGCTAACCTTGATTTTTTTTTTTTTATGCATCATTTTGTCAATTACTTAGAAAATAATTTTTCACTTTTCACTGGTTAACAAAAACCATGTAAAGACACTGGTGGGGGGGGGGGGAGTGACCAACAACTCTATGCTATGTACCTCATGCTACATTAGCAACTCCTCCTGCACTTTTACATAAGAAACATCATCTACCAAAAATGTTTGTCCATCCCAGCAAACAGCAACTCACTCTCTCACACTCTCTCTCTCTCTCTCTCTCTCTCTCTCTCTCTCTCTCTCCTCTCTCTCTCTCTCTCTCTCTCTCTCTCTCTCTCTCTCTCTCTCTCTCTCTCTCTCTCTCTCTCTCTCTCTCTCTCTCTCTCCTCTCTCTCTCTCTCTCTCTCTCAGTTTAAAACAATTGTAATCTGATTACATAATGGCGGTACATGTATTTCTGTTACTCC